>NC_139933.1:12226081-12685506 GCF_963514095.1 Eutrigla gurnardus | reverse complement strand
AACGGATAATACACCCCCCCAGCGTGCACTGTTCACAGGCAGATGCTACAGGATTGCGAAAGCCAGAACAAGACTAAAAACAATTACTATCCACAAGCCATCAGGCTGCTGAGTGACTCTGTCACAAACAAACCATCTCTGTGAACTGTATATTAATATGTTCATTGCACTATATCCAAACCTTGATATTTGCAATATTTCTATACAAAAATTGTTGCTAAACTGCATGTACTGTAAATACATTTTGTTCTTTTGTACACATATTTTTTATACGTTTTTACCTTTTAGTTCTTAGTATGTTTTTATCCTTTTCTATCATATTTTCTAGTTGAGGTCCCTGTGTGAAGGGAAACTGCTAAATAAGAATGTCATTGCTCAGTGTGAACTATGTTCATCAACTGTGTGTGTGACAATAAAAATCTTGAACCTTGAATCTTGAACAGGACACATGGAGCTGTCATTGGCCGGGACCCCCAACAGGACACATGGAGCCCCCTGAGGAAGAGTCCTCCAGTGTCGGGAGGTTCCAGATTCAGGTAACTGAGGTAGAGTTCAGGACCGGAATGCAGAACACAGGAAGGTCGATTGAATTGAACCAAATAACAGAATAGAAAAATAACATAATAGTTGATTTAAAAAAAAAGATAAAACTGATGAGAAACAAACTGAAACAAATGTAGTCTTCAAAATAAAACAGGAAATAAAAAAAACCTGAGACCATGACAATCTTCTAATGTTTCAGATTTAAATTCAGACTGCAATTATAAGTAGTATCTATTGTTAGAAAAGTAGTTGTTGATTGCAGTAGTTAATTAAATCATAAATGACATGTTATGGATGGAGTTAATCACTTAGACGTTATAGGAGGAGTTTTATTAAAATGACTACCAAACATGGGCGATTCTAGGAACAGAGCTTTAGTGGTGATCCTAAAAATTGTTCCCCCTTTTTTTAAACAAAAACTATACATTTTAACGTTATTTTGGACTATCATTCCCACATTAGTGAATGAAGAACATCAGACTTTTGGGATAGGGGAAATCACTGTGACTGGAAAAATTACTCTAATGCTGAGCCAAAAAGCCATCACTTGGTTTTACAAAGTACTACAAATTAAATTGTATTAAAATGAAAAAATAATGAGGTAGCCTATAACGGGGATGAAGGGGGCAGGTGGGAGAGAGAGAAAGTGGATCTGCATACCATGATGCGTTTTTGGGGGGTGTGGGGTTCTGTTGTATTTTCGTTGTTCATATTAAGTTTAAAGTAAACCATACTGTCTATGGTTTTTGAGCATGTTTAAGTTTGTCAAACACGGACTTGTGTTTAAAAAAACAACATGACGCTATTTTTATATTGCATTTATCCATGCAATATTTTTTAAGGGTGCTGGGACTCGATTTAAAAATGGGCTAGATACACCTATGCTACCGAATGATACAATGGTTAAATGGAAGAAACACTCTAAAATGGAAGATTAATATCAATATAAATATTCACAATATGACCTGACCTTTGCGTAAACACTTACAAAAAATAATGAAACACTAACATTGAAAACTAGTCTTATTATTAATCTCAAGACAGTTGCTGTTGGTTTAATTATATATTTTAATATATATTTTAATATATATATATGTGTGTGTGTGTGTGTGTGTGTGTGTGTGTGTGTGTGTGTGTGTGTGTGTGTGTGCATGCATATTTAGTAAAATATACAATTTTAGATTACAATTGAAGTTCAACTAGAAGTTGAAATAATAAGAATAATAAAAAGTTAATAAACAATTTGTAAAGATGGTAATGTTTACAATAACAATTCTAGTAGTAGTAACATAGTGATGGGGATAATGGTAATAACAACAATAATATATACATTCTTATAAAATAGTGTTAGTATTATTATTATTATTATTAATATTATTAATAATGTTATATTAATAATAACAATAATAATAATAATTAGCAGCAGTGTGTATGCATGTTACTGTAACAAATCACAGTAAACGGCAAACAAAGAGACTGCTGCTCGTGGGAGGGGGGGGGAGGGGGGAAGAACAGTTCCAGGGCTCCCCCTGGTGATCACTTACAGAACCGAAGTGTTTCCAGATGTAATGTTTGTGCAATATAAAACATGAATGTTTCCGCAGCTCATAATGAAAAATAAAATAACTGCAGTGCTGATCAATTTATATTAACTTTGCATGACTGATATTATATAATCATTATCTATAAATATCCAAAAATTTCACAACTCTCAACTGTTCATAAATCAATGCAATTAAACACATCTCAGTATCCATTGAGTCGGTGATAGCATTAAAGTAAAAAAACGGAATTTGTGTTGTTATATGTTATAAATGTACAGTAGAAACCTTGTGATTGTCTCAGAGACATGCCAGCTGTGTTTCTCTGAAGATACAAGTGAATAACAACATTAGAAGAAATTTGTCACAAACCGTAGAAGATTTTATTTCTAAATTTGACTCTTTTTCTTTTTAAACATAAAACATTTTCAATAAAGCAAAACAATGGAAAGGAACACACATCCACACAAGACTGCTTATATTTTAAATCTATATTAATAAATATATTATAAATGTTGATTTATTTTTAGAATAAATATATCCTAAATTCAAAAATACTATCTCAGATGTTATTTAGATGTTTTTTACTTGTGTTAATATTTGTTTGAAAATAAAGAGCAATTTTAAATTTAGTGTATTTTAAATTTAGTGTGTATATATATATATATATATATACAATGTCAGTTTCAGTCTTTCATTTTCTGTTTCTGAATGTATTTATGTAATTTAAACAGTTTTATTTCTTCTGAATGAAAGTGAAAATACAAACTGTAGTTAATGTAATAATGTGACAAACAGCTTTTTCATATATAGGGCTTTACAGTAACTGTAACTCTCTCCTTCTTGTTGTTTCTCTCCCTCTCTTCTTCTACTGTGTCTCTCGTCCGTCTTCCTGCTCTCAGTAAAATGACATTTAGAGCAGCAGGGTGAGAAAAGCAATCTGCCGTCCCTCCCTGGAGAGAGAGAGGAGTGAGAAAGGAGAGGGGAGAGACAGGGGAGAGAGAGGGGAGATGTAAATGTAAAAATGAGTGGAATAAAAGAAGAGAGAGAAGGAGGCTGAGAAGGGACAGGGGGAGGGGAGGAGTTGAAAAGAGAGAGAGGAGTCGTTCTTTCTGTCCTTGATCGCCCTAATGGATCTGTGTGAGTGTGTGTTGATGTGTGCAGCGTTGAGAGGTCCGTCCACTGAACCACACATAGACACAAACACATCAACACACCTGAAAGCAGAAGTGGAGGAAGTACCTTCACTGCAGTACAAGTACTTCTATCACACTGTTAGAGTACTCTGTTACAGAAATGTACTTCCTTTTGAGTTTTTAATGAGAATAAACTACGGCTGCAACAAATATACTATATACTATATTTATTACATTTACATTTAGGGCATTTAGCAGATGCTTTTGTCTAAAGCGACTTACAATAAGTACATTTGTCGAAAGAAAGAAACCACAACATATCATTGCCAAAGAGCGGAAAAATATAAACAAGTGTCAGGTCCCCGTCTGAGTAAAGTAGTAGCTGTTCTTAAGTATCCTTGCTGTGTTATTATATCTCACACCCGTGTTGTCTGACAAATACTAATATATAACATGAGAAAGCAAAAGAATCCTGTGTTTACAGCTGAGCAGCTGAAACCAGCAGATACGTCTACATTTAGATCAAAGAGAAGATAAGAAGTTTTTCAATTTTACAAATATTTTCCAACCAATCTCATCGCCCATCACTGCAGCTCTTATAGCTTGAAATAGTTCATTATAAACAATAAGAAAAAGAAGGAGTGACTGATGCGATGTAGAGGAAGTCCAGAGAATTCATTATATACAATACTTATGACTTAATATATTAAGTCATTTAATATATTAATATCTTCTCTCTCAATATAAACAACTAACCGAACTGGAGGGAGATTGATGTTGGTGTCTTCAAAAAGTCAGGTGACGTAGTATAAAACGAAAGAATGTTTGCTTGATGAAGGAGTCAGGTGACGTAGTATCAATAGAGAGAAGGTCTGCTTGGTGAAGTCAGGTGACGTAGTATCAATAGAGAGAAGGTCTGCTTGATGAAGAAGTCAGGTGACGTAGTATCAATAGAGAGAAGGTCTGCTTGATGAAGTCAGGTGACGTAGTATCAATAGAGAGAAGGTCTGCTTGGTGAAGTCAGGTGACGTAGTATCAATAGAGAGAAGGTCTGCTTGATGAAGTCAGCTGACGTAGTATCAATAGAGAGAAGGTCTGCTTGATGAAGTCAGGTGACGTAGTATCAATAGAGAGAAGGTCTGCTTGATGAAGTCAGGTGACGTAGTATCAATAGAGAGAAGGTCTGCTTGATGAAGTCAGGTGACGTAGTATCAATAGAGAGAAGGTCTGCTTGATGAAGAAGTCAGGTGACGTAGTATCAATAGAGAGAAGGTCTGCTTGATGAAGTCAGCTGACGTAGTATCAATAGAGAGAAGGTCTGCTTGATGAAGAAGTCAGGTGACGTAGTATCAATAGAGAGAAGGTCTGCTTGATGAAGTCAGGTGACGTAGTATCAATAGAGAGAAGGTCTGCTTGATGAAGAAGTCAGGTGACGTAGTATTAATAGAGAGAAGGTCTGCTTGATGAAGAAGTCAGGTGACGTAGTATCAATAGAGAGAAGGTCTGCTTGATGAAGTCAGGTGACGTAGTATCAATAGAGAGAAGGTCTGCTTGATGAAGAAGTCAGGTGACGTAGTATCAATAGAGAGAAGGTCTGCTTGATGAAGTCAGGTGACGTAGTATCAATAGAGAGAAGGTCTGCTTGATGAAGTCAGGTTACGTAGTATCAATCGAGAGGTCTGCTTGATGAAGTCAGGTGACGTAGTATCAATAGAGAGAAGGTCTGCTTGATGAAGTCAGGTGACGTAGTATAAATCGAGAGGTCTGCTTGATGAAGTCAGGTGACGTAGTATCAATAGAGAGAAGGTCTGCTTGGAACGTCGGAGCAACAGAACAGATTCAGCACCATGGACAGCGACGCTGACCCGTCTTCAGTATTGTCAGCGTATTGATAATGACCCTGTGTTTGTTATTCTTCTGCGTTTTCACACTTCTTTTAATGGTTGTTTAGGACTCTGAGAAAGTGATTAACTGGCTTCGTCCTTGTGTGTTTCTCTGCTGTGAAGGTCAATGACAGGACATCTGTACGCGTGTTAACAGGAAATGACAGCACTGTTTTCCTGGCTGATGTTAAGCTGTCAGCAGTGAACTGATTGGCCAGATGTCGGCTCACGTTGCTCGTGGCCCAGAGGGGCAACTCGGTGTTCTAACAACCTTTACTTTTTATAATTAATTCACCTCTCTTCATCTTCCCAGGAAGCTTCTTCTGCTTCTGTTTCCGTTGTCAAAACAAGAAGTAATGCAGATTTTCTCGTGCTGATATTAATAATAATATCATTTAAGTCCTACTGGTAAGAACTTTTATATATCACTGACACAATATTTCAGGTTTGAATAAAAGATTTCTCTTATCTTTTCTGCAGATATCAAAGAGAAACAAAATGTTCCTTTGGGAAACATAACTTCCAAAATCAGCATTTTGTTTTCCGTCAGCTTCTGCAGAACATTATTTTATTATTTTCCTCCGTCATTCTTCTTTTCATGTGTTGCTGTCAGCTTTGAAGTTTAGCTTTTGTCTTTAAAGTTTCCGAATGCCTTTAAACTCTCCTTTCCTGACCGCGGGGTGTGTAGTAGACTACAGGAGCCCGGAGGGTTCACTTGTGTCCGACTCGCTGTGAGTTGTATCAGCGACTGGAGGTCACTTCATTGAAAGCCTAATAATATTAATCCACTCTCTCTGTTAAGTAGGTTAAAGTCTTCAGACGCTCGTTAAAAGCCACCAGAGCAATCTGCAGAGGAACAAAGCCGTTATTAGTGTCTTTTGTCTCGGCCACAAAGCTTCCAGCGGCTAATTAACAAGCAGAGTCTTATCACACACCTCCACCAATCACACTGCTGGTGGACAAAATAACAGAAACACGCCGGTTCAGGGTGACGCTTCAAAGAGCAGAAGATCATGTGATGTGATGAATGAATTAATCGAATACAACTGATTCATTCATCATGTTTCAATTGATGAATCACGGAATCTGGTTCAAACAATTGATGGAAGCTGCAGAGGAAAAGAGTAGAAACTGCAGATGTATTCATTCATGTTCTAAAAGTCAACCACACCTTCATGTTCTCTGTCAGCAGGTTTACAAAAGAAACTCAGTTTAATGTTGCAGCTTGTGAAGGAGTCGATCTGGATCACAGCACAGTCAATCTGGATCACATAATAACAATTATTATTATTGTTAGTATTATTATTATTATTATTATTATTATTATTATTATTATTATTATTATTATTATTATTATTATTATTATTATGCGTCATCTTGCTAGTTTTGGGTTAACTTAGTGACTATACTATGTGGATCTTGTCTAAATTATTTCGTTAACATTTTTAGGCAAGCATTTTAAATTGACAATTGACATGCAACTTTTCAGTTTTTTTCTTGTATGATAATTCTTCATAATTAAAAAATAAGAATGAGTAGTCTGATGTCTTGTATTCACTATGAAGCTATAATTTGAAATACACTACTTTTTTCCAAACAAATAAAAATGTTGTGCAAAGTATCGGTATCAGCATCGTAGATACCAGCCTGACTGTTAATGTGATGATGATTATAATAATAATAACAATAATAATAATAATATATAAGCTATAACAGAGCACTAAGTGAAGCAATAACAACAAATACCATAAACACAAATAAAAACAAAACCAGAGTAAGTAAATTCAATAGATAATTAATCAAAACCTGCAGGAAAGATGACAAATTGTTAGAGGAAAAACAACCTTTAGACAAAGCTGCCAGAAGCACATCTTGTGTGTATGAATATATATATATATATATATATATATATATATATATATATATATATATATATAGTGTCCTGAGTGTTTTTCCTGCTCCAACAGTTTCCTTCATCAGTTTGATGTCGTTCTGCTGCTACCAGCGATAATTAACTCTGTTTGCTTTTTATGTAAAAACACTAAGTTATTGACATCTGTCAACACACACACACACACACACACACACACACACACACGGACAGACACACATATATGTACTCACACATACACATACATGTGCACAGTCACACACACACACACACACACACACACACACACACACACACACACACACATACATGCTCACACACAGTGTTTTGCTGTGTGAGCAGTTTGTTGCTTCATAAATATGATTCCCTGTTTTCTCCAGATTAGTTTTTCTGTTGTAGCTACGACAACGAGGGAATTATTGATTGATTTACTACAGAAATGATTATACAAAGAGAGAGACAGAGTGGCAGACAGAGAGACACACAGGCAGATAGACAGAGCGACAGACGGAGAGTGAGAGACAGAAATGAAAATCACTTGAAGGAGGAAATAATCCAGATATCAAACATGAGCATAGCGGCCCTAATGGCATCTGTAAACGCCTCAGATTACCAGATATTCTGGACCAGAATCCTCCTCCGACTTAATTTATGTGTCAACCATAAGAAAGGATCCTAATGAACTTTACATTGACATTGTTTCAGTGCTGAGCGACACCAAGAACATGGACTACTCTCATGATATGAATATAGATTTAATGTACTGACCCTTTGATGACCTGCTGTCATACTGGGTTAGTTTGGCATAAACAGACACGCCTTTACTGATTTTAGAAAAGTCGGTCTGTAAATGACAGTGAGCACAACTGCAGCTACATGTGCAAAACTCTAACCAGAGTCTGCGTTACCAACACTCACCTGAGCTAAACAGTTCACATAACCTGCAAAACTCACTCCAAACAACACAACTCTTCACAAAAAGCCAAAACTGGCTCAGTGCAGCGAACCACTGTGAACAATCCTCATGCTGGTAACACACTGTCACTCAGTCACAGAGAGGAAAAACACTACCATCACCCACCAACACACAAGTTAGACATGTTTCATCTTTTCAGATTGAATCGTTTGAGCAACTTCACATAAATCAATATTTTCTTGAAAGAAAAGAGTGAAATTCTTTCACGTGAACATTTATATGTATATATCATAGCAGTCTATAATTTCATGTTTTCATTTACTATAAGGATGCAACTCTCACCTGTTTGTTCGGTGGAAAACCTTTTTTTTTTGTTTTTGCAGATTGGGTTGTAGGTTGCTCTTCTATTGATTTGAACTGGTGCAACAACTACAACTAACAACTGTCTTGTCTTATCCTCAGGAGTAAGTCAATGCTTTCAGGTGAGGACACATCTGCTCTTCTTTGTTCACCTACAACATTTTCTCTTTATTAACAATGTTGTATATTAAAACATGTTTTGTCCATCGTATGAATATGTGCCAGAAAACTCTTAATTTAGATCCATTCCTTAAAATCCACAGACGTTTCCACCAAAGACCACAGTCTGTCCTTCACCTGCTGTACCTTAAGGCCACTGGTCTGAGGTCAGGATCCCGAATCCCGAATCCTGAATCCTGAAGGATTCTCTGTGACCACAAACAGGAAGAAGCATTGAAGGTAAAACCAACAAAGTGACAATTTACACAATAAATACACGGTTAGGCTCCAAATACAATATCACACAGCGTCTCTCTCTCTCTCACACACACACACACACACACACACACACACACACACACACACACACACATACACACACACACACACACACACACACACACACACACACTCACACACACTCACACTTGTGTCTGAATGATGGAGAAACTACCATCTCAGCAGAAAATGACTGCTCTTTAATACCTCTGCTGATCTAAACCTCACCTCCCCCCTCCTCCCCTTCCCCTCCTCCGTCTCCCTCCTTTATCTCTCCATCCATCTCCCCTCTCCTCTCTCCCCCTCCTCCCTTTCTCCTCCTCCTTATCCCTCCTTTATCTCTCCAACTCTCCATCTATCTACCCATCTCCTCTTTCCCCCCTCCTTCCTTTCTCCTCCTCCTTCTCCCTCCTTTATCTCTCCATCTCTCCGTCCATCTCCCCCTCTCCTCTCTCCCCCTCCCTAAGATGACTCTTGAAGTCTTCCCACTCGACTAGATCTCCCTCTCTTCACTGCCGGCACGTCATTGGTCGGCTGCTGACATTTTGTTAGGCGTCGTTAAGGCCGGCGGCGCCATAAAGCACCCAAGGGTGACACCTCCCACCTTGCTGGAGAGAGAGAGAGAGAGGGAGAGAGAGAGGAAGGGGGGGGGGGGGGGGGGTAGAGAGAGTTATAGTTCTTATTTAAGGTCTCGATTAACCTTCTTTTCTGTACGACTAATCAATTTTCATGATACGAGCTCCATAAAGTCCTTTAATATCACACACACACACACACACACACACACACACACACACACACACACACACACACATAGATATGTCTGTAAAGAGCAAAGGTGGAGGAAGAACTCAAAGCTTTTACTCAGGTAAGTCAAGTCTCACCACAAACATCCTCCATTACAAGTAAGAGAGCTGCCGTTTAAAGGAACAGTCCAATATTTATTAAAGGCTCAGTCCAATATTTAGATATTAAAGGCTCAGTCCAATATTTAGATATTAAAGGAACATTCCAACATTTAAGATATTAAAGGAACAGTGTAACATTAACATATTTAAGAAATGGTAAAATGGATGGTAAATGGACCTGCATTTTGTAGCGCTTTTCTAGCTTACTACTCTAGGCGCTTCAGACTACATTCAGTCACTTTTACCCATTCACACACATATTTAAACACTGATGGCAGAGGAGCCGCCTGCACATCAGGAGCTAACTCATTTATACATATTCACACGCTGATGGCGCAGCATCACAGGGGCAATTGTGAGTTCAGTATCTTGTAGGGATACTTGTAGACTGAAGGATCCAAGATTCGAGACATTCCCACATTTAGATATTAAAGGAAGCGTCTAATATTTCAACATTAAAGGAACAGTCTTATATTTTCATATTAAAGGAACAGTCTAACATTTAAATATTAGAAAAAACATTCCAACATTTAGATATAAAAGGACCAGTCCAACTCCTTCAACACTGACCCCAGAAGCTCTTCAATGACTTCAAGAACATTCTCACTGACCCCAGAAGCTCTTCAGTCACCCCTACAACATTGCCACTGACCCCAGAAGCTCTTCAATGTGTCCTACAACGTTCTCACTGACCCCAGAACCTCTCCAATTACTCCTAAAACATTGTTACTGACGCCCAGAAGTTCTGCAGTGACCTTAGGAAACTTAAAACTTCATTTCAAGTTATTCATTCTAACAATAGACTTAAAGGCAGAGTTGGTCATTAAAACAAAACACAGAGATGGTTTTGAACACATCCCTGAACTCGTAAAAATGTCCAACCCCCTTCTTTCAGACTTCTGCTCAAAGGCACTCCCCCCGGAACGCCAAACGAGTGCTCGAGATCGGCAGAGTGCAATCAGGACGCTAGCATTGACAGACAGGCAGGACGTCCAATTGTTTTTTCTGGCCCAACTTTTCGGATTGGACAGGGTTTTCACAGTCCTGCCATCGCCACAGATGACATTTAAAAAAAAAATTCATGTCAGAGCATTTTAAGGTATTGCTTGCTATTGGTATGTTACAAGGATTTCAAGTCATATAACAGAAAGTGTTTCTGAATAGAATCACCTACTCAACTCTTTAATTAACTTAATGAAAGGGACCATCAATGTCTACTTCTAGAGCTTTAAGCTGCATCGCACATGCGTTTGTTTTGTTTTTAAATGTATGTTTTGTTTACAATAATAAAATAATAAGGTATTGTTTTAAATTACCTGTCAATCAAAACCTCCTGACTGACAGTTTAGGGGCGGGGCTTTGGTTAAAGTTCAGATCTATGATTGGACGTTTAAGTGCTTTTGTTACTTTATACACGCACACTGATCAATCTGTTGACCGTGAAACCATAACAACGAATGCAATATACAGGACACAAACACACTTGCACACTTGCACACTCGCACACACACACACACACACACACACACACACACACACACACACACACACACACACACACACACACACACACTCAATATAGTGACAGTTTGACAGGTTGTGCCTTGGAAAGCAGCAGAGCAGCAGAGAGGTTGAGTTGGGTTAACTGACTGTGTGTGTGTGTGTGTGTGTGTGTGTGTGTGTGTGTGTGTGTGTGTGTGTGTGTGTGTAAGTGTGTGTGCAAGTGCTTGTGTGTGTGTGTGTGTGTGTGTGTGTGTGTGTGTGTGTGTGTGTGTGTGCGTGCGTGCGTGTGGAGACGATTACAATGTAATTATCTTTGTCCCTAAAACGAAATCAACAAACTAACAAAAAATGTAAAAGATAATACGTGTTTCAGTTTAAAGAATCTTTAAAAACATTTTAAAAAATGTTGTCAAAAACATAAAATGTGTTTTGGTTTAAAGAAATGTTAAAAACATAAATGTTTGCCTGGTGGTACATTTAACCACTTTGATGACATCGTCCCTACATTGACGCTCTGTCATCATCTGTTTACCTACTTTCCTGTTGTTTCATGATCACTCTGTTTTAACTGATCGTCTAAAAGCTTCACATTGATTGCTTTTGGTGAGACAGTAAGTCAGACCAAACAATCTCCTCAAGTCAAAATGTTTACTTCCACTTCTTTAATCTTCTTTCCCATCATACTTTGCAGCAGCTGGGTGGTCAGGTGGAGCAGGCGGTCCTTCGACCTTCAGCAGCCCCTCGGAGGACAAAGGCCTCGTTGGAGGAGACGTTTGGGGGCAGACAGACGGAGATGGACGGGGGAGAGAGGCAGAAATCCATTCAGAGACGTTAATAAAATCAAAGAGCCTGATATGATCAAGCATGAAGTACATCACAAAGGTAATGTGAATTTAAGCCTAGATCCTTTCATTATCAAAAACAGTGAGCCGTCGCTTGGCGGCGGAGGAACGCCGAGCGAATTTATGAGGCCAACTTCCTCAATCTAATAGAAGGATTCAGGTGTTACTAATGGACGAGAGAGGGAGGTAATAGAGGAGAGAGAGAGCTAATATGAAGTGATGGAGACGGACGAGAGACACTGCAGGAGACACGGAGATGAAGACAGATGAGGAGAGGAAGAAGAAAAGTTGGAAACTGAAGACAGAAGAGAACAAAAGAGAGAGACAGGAATGGAGACAAAGGAAGCAGAAGACCAAGCTGTGAAATATCTACCAGTGATGTGAAATCTCAACGTTTGAACTATTTTCCAAAATCACAGCAACATGATTTATTCATTTTCAAGATTTCTGTTAGAAACCAGTTGAGAGCTTTGTTTCCTGTTCTTCTATCCCAACCAACTCTGTTGCCAACCAAACTACATTCTTCACTCTTGATAACGTTCCTGGGAAATGGATTCAATTCTGGACCAAATGGTCTCAGTTTTGAAGTTTTAAACTGATGAACAAATCAAAACACTCTTCTAAACTATATAGTTAAGTTGAGACAGCTAAACCACATAGTTAGGTTGAGACAACTTAACTACATAATTAGGTTGAGACGACTAAACCATATATCAAATCAAATCAAATCAAATCAAACTTTATTTATAGAGCACATTTTTCACGACCAATGGTTGACCAAAGTGCTGTACAGTTCAGTAAAACAAATACAATACAATACAATGAGAATAATAAAAATAAATAAATAAAAATATACACAAAATACAGTAGACGGGTGTCATGCTCAGCCTGAATTAAAAGCCATGGAGAACAGGTGGGTCTTCAATAGGGACTTAAAAACCTCTAGGGTCTGGGCTGATTTAATATGCCAAGGCAAGCTATTCCAGAGCCTCGGGGCCGCTGCCGCAAAGGCTCGGTCCCCTCTGGTTTTAAGTCTGGTCCTGGGGACTTTCAGGAGCAGTTGATCTGCCGACCTCAGTGCTCTGGCTGGATTGTGACTGTGTAAAAGTTCAGATAGGTATAGTGGAGCCAGTCCATTTAAAGCTTTAAAAACAAATAGCAAAAGTTTAAAATCAATCCTGAAGCGGACAGGGAGCCAGTGTAGTGAGGCCAAGACTGGTGTAATGTGGTCGCGCTTTCTTTTTCCAGTCAGAAGACGAGCGGCAGCATTTTGCACGAGCTGCAGGCGACGGAGCAACGATGTGGTTTAATCGTCTCAACCTAACCATATAGTTAGGTTGAGACCACTAAACTACATAGTTAGGTTGAGACCACTAAACCACAGAGATAGGTTGAGACGAACAAAGTACATTTTAGGTTGAGAGGACTAAACCACATAGTTAGGTTGAGACAACTTAACTACATAATTAGGTTGAGACGACTAAACCATATAGTTAGGTTGAGACCACTAAACTACATAGTTAGGTTGAGACCACTAAACCACATAGATCGGTTGAGACGACCAAAGTACATTTTAGGTTGAGAGGACTAAACCACATAGTTACGTTGAGAGGACTAAATTAAATAGTTAGGTTGAGACGATTAAACCACATAGTTAGGTTGAGACTACAAAACTACATTGTTAGGTTGAGATTTCTAAACGTCGTAGTCAGGTTGAGATTTCTAAACTACGTAGTCAGGTTGAGACTAGACTACTTGGTTCTAACAGGACACTAACATCAGTCTCCTGAAAGAATAAAGAATGTGGAAATACTTCTACATCTAACAATGAAAAAGAAACCTGGAACTGACAACAAACACATCAGTATGTTGTTGCATTCAAATTCACATGCTTCATGTGTGCTGCATTGTTTTTCTTTCTTCTCCGAAACACCATTTACAAAAGGCTTCATGAGGTTTTTTTTTGCAGTTTCATTTTGACGAAGTGTTGTGTTTTATATTTTGTGTAAATTACATGTGTACATGTGTAAACAATCACAAAATACTGTATTTTCCTTTCACCTCATGCAGCCACGTCCTTTCTTTCTCATAGACCTGAGGAAAAAGAGTTTATCTCATCTAGAGGGAAACATTTAATTAGTTATTAATAAGAAGTTATTTGTTTTTATATCTGTAATGTTAAAGTTTAAGGTTAGTTGTCTTTAAAAAGACCATGTGTTTAACATATTAATTAGTTTGGGCTTGTGCTGAGCTGGAAGCTGATGTCATATAAATATATAAATAAACAGTAAAAAAGACAGAATTAATAAAAGTCAGGTCAATAACAGAAGCTGCAGCAGAAAATGGAGTTTTAATGAACGTGTTTGTTGACACACAGACTCACTGTTTCATCCTATAAGCACAAAATGAAATTGATTTAACCTGTGTGTGTTTGTGTGTGTGTGTGCGTGTGTGTGTGTGTGTGTGTGTGTGTGTGTGTGTGTGTGTGTGTGTGTTGAATTAGATTAGCTGTTATGTCTTTTTGTGGAGGGCAGCAAAAAGTGTTAGTTTTACAAGCTGATCACTCAACTAAAACTACATCACTAATTAAAACTCTTCTGTGTGTGTGTGTGTGTGTGTGTGTGTGTGTGTGTGTGTGTGTGTGTGTGTGTGTGTGTGTGTGTGTGTGTGTGTGTGTGTGTGTGTGTGGCAGCAGTTTTACGGATATCCGTCTGATTTTGAACTCTGGATGTGAAAAGAGTGACGGGTCAACACTCACACTTTCCTTTTATTTTCATCTGCTGTCACTCTCTCTCTCTCTCTCTCTCTCTCTCTCTCTCTCTCTCTCTCTGTCAATCACTCAGTTACTCAACCAATACATTACTACTATCCCGACACACACACACACACACACACACACCCACGCACACACACACAGCTGACCATCATTACCAGGCTGCAGTGAAGCAGAAAAGCTCAGTAATAGCAGGTCAACGCCCTCTGTGTGTGTGTGTGTGTGAGTGTGTGTGTGTGTGTGTGTGTGTGTGTGTGTGTGTGTGTGTGTGTGTGTGTCTGTCTGTGTGTCTGTGTGTGTTGACCACTTGGCAGTCTATTAGTGTGATGTGATGGACTTGGTGTGTGATGGCGGTCTCGCTGTCGTGCAGCTGGAGACCTGAAGCAGAAATCTCCAGTTTTCATGTTTAAACACGATTGTGAAGTTAGTGATGCTACATGTCTGATGGTGCTCTAGATGTTCTTTGGTTAAGTAGACAAAGAACATATCAGCCACACTGAATTCTAGCTACATGATGATAGAGGTGACCATGAAAGGACGTAGGTGATAATGATGGGACGTAGTTCAGTGACCACAATGAGGGTCATGTGACGACGAGGGGATGTAGCTGGTGACCACTGACGACCTGACAATCGATGGTAGATGATAACGAGACATAGTGGTGTCTTATCCAGTTCTCTCCTCGCATCATTGCAACCTGAAACCAAAACTAACTGGATCAAATATAAACAACATAGTTGGAGAAGAAGAAAAAGAAAAACATGAACTTGGTTTCAGAAGTTCTGGTGGGAAAAGACCAACTAATCTTAATATTTCCATTTAAGCTACAAACCTAAACGTACGCACCACGGACAGAGACACTCTGTCCTAACATTAAGACATAATAATAAGAAATAATATTCAATATTATTATGCTAGGAAAAGAGATGAGATACATTGCTTGAATTGATTGCTCTCAAGATATGTGTTGTACACTGAAGTTTAGAGGACCGAGACCAGAGCCCTGAGGAACACCACAGAATAACATCAAGAGCCAACATGTAACAGGATCAAAAAGACCACATGGATCAGAATCACATGCACCAGGATCAGATGGATCAGGGTCACATGGATCTGGATCAGTCATGTACCATATGATATTTATTGGAATGATTCAGAATGATGTTTTAGTGTCTCTGAATGTGACTCTTCTGTTCCAGCAGATGAACCAGTGATGCCGATCAGAGCTGAAGTCTGCTTTAATATTTCATGTCACGGTTGGATAATTCATGCATACACACACACACGCACATGCAGCCAGGTCTGTGCGCTCTCACGTGCATGTTTAACGAGCTCTGTTGGCTCCCTGCTGCTGAAAAATTCACCGTTAGCATCAAAGTTTAATGAGGATTTTCTCTCTCTGTCTTAATGAATCTGAATCCATTTGTTCACATTTAAATAACCAACGAGGCCGCGCAATTAGCATAACACACACACACACACACACACACACATAGATCTCACATGTCTATTTTCTGCAAAAAAAACACTGTGTGTGTGTGTGTGTGTGTGTGTGTGTGTGTGTGTGTGTGTGTGTGTGTGTGTGTGTGTGTGTGTGTGTGTGTGTGTGTGTGTGTGTGTGTGTGTGTGATGGTTTATTAATGTGTGTCAGAGTAGTTTGAAACGGGAAACCTCTCATCTCTGTTTCGCTGCAGGCTGAATGCTGTCCGACCCATAACCCCCTGCTCTGTTCATGTGTTTGTATGTTTAAGTGTGTGTGCGTGTGTTGAGCTGCAGACCTCCGATCATGTTTTATCAGTATTAGCAGTGATGGTAACATTAATAACCACAGCTCCGACAAACTGTCAGACTTTACACGTGATGAAAACGTGTGCAGAGATGAAGTTCGACTTGTTAAACATGGTGACCTCAGCCGCTGAATACTTTAGGTGCGCTTGATTTCTCTTTCTGAACGTGGCCTGCTCAGTTATTCAGATGATTATTTGACTCATTTCTCTGATAATAACTACCTAATGGACTGAAGTCAGTGTGAAACTCTGCAGCTTGAAATGATTCAACCACTTCAGGTGGAAATGTTCCAGGATAACCTGCCTGCTCAATATTTAACCCTCTAAGTGGTTCTTAAGGCGGACTGAGCCGAGGGCTGCTTTTAATAACTAAGGCTGCCTGCTGGCTCCATTATGAAAGGCTGAATTAAACATGAACACATGAAAGAAAACAGAAAGAGAATCATCACCTGCAGCCAACTAGCCAATCAGCAGCAATAGAGCTTCGCCTGAGAGTTCTGATTGGACCAGACATATGAGCTAATGACAGAAAGTAGGCTTGTTCGAGATGAGCCAGGCCTGCGCAGAATCGATCGCCGCACAATGCATGCCGGTTAGTTTTGTGTCCGACTTGATCCCGACTTGCTATGGCATCATGCACACGTAGGCAACGATAATCTCACGAGATCAAGGCAGCCGCATTTTTTAGAGCCAGGAGCCGCAGTTGCTCTCAACCGACTGCAAGACTTGGGGCATGATAATAATAATAATAATAATAATAACTTGGACTTATATAGCGCCTTTCATAGTACTCAAGGTCGCTTCACAAAAAGAAGCGATGGGAAACGCCTGGCTCTCGTCTCATCTACGAGCTGATTGGCTCTTAGTTTTAACAACAAACAGCACGTTTAGTCGAAAATGCAAATTTCCTGTGCAAGTCTAATATTTAACTCTAGATCGTGGGCTGTTAGTCTCATGTTGTGCAATTTACGTTAAATCTGTTAACAAAACATGCCGTTGATAATATTAATAATAATCATAATAACGACAATAAAAGAGGTTATTTATATAGCCCTTATCAAAACGAGCAATTACCCTATGCTGTGCTTTAAGAGGCAGACATAATAAAAAAAACAGAAACACATTTAATACAGTTAACTGTCAAACTTTACTTATGTGCACTAGATTCTATGATACTACTTCAACAGCAGATACACGACTATATCGTATAGTGTTTTATATACATACATTATGTTCATATATTACTTCAATTTAGTGGCATTATTTTATACATTATATTTGACTCTTTCTTTCCTGATTCTTATAAAGCAACTGCAGCTGTACAATTTCCACAGATCGCGTCTAACAGGATGTAACTTTTTCTATGACTTCCTGTCAAATCTTCGGAAACCGATGGAAACTGCCCGACTGGAGCGCAGTTTTAGGCTCCGCCTCCTGCTGCTCCGCCTGCTCTCGTCTACTTTCAAGGCGAAACGCAGTTCATCTCTGAATTTTTTTGTTTAAATAACTTCTCCAACACATCACCATAGTAAAAGACTCAGCTGACACCTGAGTGATGATATTGATGATGACCACTCATTCTGATGTGGCATTTCAAAATAAAAGCCCTTTAAAATCCCATATATGAGCCAACTTCCCTTGGAATTCACAGTAAATTTAAGAGGACATGGTCCATAATGATGTACTAATTTCAATGAAGATTAATAGCAGCCCTGCTCAGAATGTACTTCAGACAGTATCAGGACATTCTGATGTACCTTCTGAGCTGGTCTGCTTTTAATCTACAGTCAATTTATGTGGTTACAGTAGGCTGTTTCCTCTTTATTCTAATCCGCTTTTACAGTAAAGATTCCCGCTGAATGACATTGTGATTGACTTCATTTTGAGTTCCAGGCTGTCACTTAAAGTCAGATTGATCTTTGGCACCAACTGCCTACCTCTGAGCCTCATTCGCCACAAAATAAAGAACGAAGTTGCTATTTTGTTTTTGCTGATTTTGTTTTGAAATAAATAACCAAAGAATGAATGATACATGGAATAGTTTTGTTTAATGTTTTCCAAACTTTCATATCAGATTCTACAATCATCACAATAATCCGAACAGTCATGCTCCCTCATGTGGCTAAAAGGTGAACTGCAGATAAAAATGCCCATGTTATTTTTGTTAGTTAATGTAGTTTCATTTGTTATCCTTGTTACAAACTGACATGACTAATACCTTTATTTTATATACAGCCTCTGTGAGCCACCCAGTCTCACTGCTGGAATTAACCAGCCGGTAATCCATCTTAATTAGTGAGGAGGAGACTCGGTGTGTGTCAGCAGACAGCTGGTCTCTCTGCCGCTGCCTTGCTCCAGGGCACTGCTGATGTTTCAGCCATTAAACCAGCGACCTTCTGCAGCAGCGACAGACAGAAATGTTTGATCAGACTTGAGATGGTTTGTGTTGAGTCTCCGTCATCTTTACACAACTGAGACTCGCTGTCCAACATTTCCATGACGCTACTGAGCGCGCTCAGATGCAACAGTTTTACATGATGAGAGAACTTCACATTTACTCACATTTCCTGTATTTTAAAAATTCTATTTACAAAAATATAAACACAACAATTGTCATCACACCACAGATCCATCCATCGTCAACTGCTTATCCTGTATTCAGGGTCGCAGGGGGACTGGAGCCGATTGCAGCTGACGTGACCCGGCAACAGAGAGTGTGTGACTGCCTTACAGCTGTGAATGTAGCAGTTAGCATCGACATTAGCAACTGGCTCAGGAATACAGTAAAAACACAAACTGACTCTAACCTTTAAAGCTGGACTGGCATTTAAGGTAGACCAGCACTATTCTCTTTCCAGTGACAAGCTTCTTCTTTTAGTTTGAGTCTCTGAGTTTTTTTGTTTTTTTTTATCTTCAAGGTTTATTCTAACTGTGTAACTGATATCCATACTACATCAGGAAAACACAAAGTTGAATGAATGAAAATGTATTTCAGACATAAAAAAACAAGCAAAACAAGTTAAATAAATAAAAAAATTACGCAAAAATGTAAAGCATACATACATATCACGATCTCATAACAATTATTGACATGTCTGTAAAGGAGTACGAAAAAATGTAAACTTATTTAATCCTACCCCTTTTTCACAATTCAGCAAATAATTGTTGTCAATTAATTTCATTTTCTGAAACAGTGTACCTTTATATGTTCATTTAATATGTTAAATATGCAATTATTATTATTGTTATTATTAATAATTATATAATTTCATGAAATACATGATATAACATAAATACATTTACATACACCTACAGTATACGTCATGCAGGACACATGCATACATACATACATGTGTACAAATACACATCTTCTGTCATTAATCTTTCTGTTCCCACAACAATATACAGAGAAAATGGGAATTTGGGAAATGGAAAATGTGATTAATCTACAGCTACCCTGTGATTAATCTGATCAACATGTTTAATTGATTGACAGCCTTACTGTCTAGCAACATAACTATTAAATTGAATCAAAAACTCCGCTAACTACATGTTTCCAAGAAGACGCTCCTGGTTAAAGTCTTGTTTATGGACCCATCCACCATGCAGACCTCCATCCAGACCTCCTCCCTATGTGGACTTTCCAGGACTCATGACAAACGAGAACCACCACAAAACACGTTTTACGAGGATGTTTAGTGTGAACGTAAATGTTGTTATTTTGATTAAAAAAAAATTATATAAATGGTAGTGGTAAATTTATATTCAAGTTCAGGTGAGTTTTGTGACTTTTAACTTTGTTAAGCATGAATGAAATGACTCCTCCATTGATCGTAAATAGAAGCTTCTCTCTGGACATAAACTGTCCGTCAACATCTCCTGTTAAAGAAAATTAACTTCTTTAAACCCGAATGAAAGCTGTTTGATTGACAGTTGGAAACGGACCAATCACAAACTGGCCTGAGGAAATGGAGGATGAACGTGAATATGACAGATTCACTCACAACGTAGGATGATTGACAGCTAATTAACAGCAACTTATGCAGATCAGTCATCACACATACACACACACACACACACACACACACACACACACACAAACTTAAATAAAACACAACCTGACTGCTGCGTTCCACAGACTCAGCATCTCACTAACTGTAATAACGGATGATGATGAGGATAGTGATGATGGTCTGTCTCAGATCTCTTTCTCTGATTTCTCTCTTTGTCCCTAACTGTCTCTTTGTCTGTCGCTCTGTGTCTTACTGTCTTCTGGCAGAAGCTGTCGGAGGTCTCACTCTGATCCACATGTGCAGTGACATTTGTGATCATCAGGACTCTGACGGCGTTCAAAGCTGCAGCAAGTCGACGACCTCACCAACACTGATCTGGAAACAGCTGGATGTGGATCAGCCTCATGAGGTGACATTCAGCAGGTCAGAGGGGTTTACAGGCTCTAATCTGAATAAACCAGCTGTATTCAGATCAGTCGCCTCACAGGAAGAACCGTGTGCATTGTTGTGGTTGGTATACACTACGTATCGGGGACCTAGGTTCCCATGCTACCTTGTGAGGACATGTGTTCTTCTTCGGCAGTGATACGCATCCTCTCAATTAAAGCCAGAACATGCTGTGTAACAGTGTTGTGTTTGTGTACGCTCTCGTTAGCACTGCACATTCACATTTAATGAGTTTACTGTAGGAGCTCTTTGGCTTGGAGGGCTTTAACGATGACTCGGCCTTCAGACTAACAGGCTGAATGCTGCAATGATTTAATTACTTTGGCGCTCGTTTGCATCAAAGTGTGTTAACGAGCTGCTGAGTGTGTTTACAGAAACACTTTTGACTCTAATTGTATAATTGTTTATTTTTAGTGTGTAAATTATCTCTAGGCTGCTGGGCACTTATTAGGGTGTTAACAAAACTCCACGCCTCTTTAATTAATATAAACTAAACAGAAAAACTCACACGCCACACTCTGCTGACCAGTGTGGCCAGTTTATGACCAGTTTAAATAAAAGGCTAATTATATTTGTTGAGAACAAAACTGATTGGGAGTTAATTTTAACTAAAAGTAACAGTGCTGGATATCTTAAGGAATATTACTAATTTATATTCTAGGACAAATTCTCAGCACATATTTTTCTTCTGGATATTCATCTTGATGAGATGTTATTATCGGTTTCATGTTGAGAGATATGAATTGTCCACTTAGTTTGCATTTCTCAGCACTAAATCAGCGTCAATGTGAAGTAAATTAGGATCCATTTCCCGGTGGACTCGTCATGTGATTCTGTAATGTCCAGATCTGATGACATAGACTTAAAAACTGAGGAAGACAACTGATGGTGTTATGGTATGATAACTTGCCCCGGGGCTCAAAATAAATAAACTGAACTGAGCCGATGGTGGGGGAGGTGGATGGGCCCACCAACAGGACCTGAACCACCAGACCTGTTGACAACGTGTTGTTAAGAAGAGACACATTGATGATAGTTTTAAGAGGTTTTTTTGCCAAAGCTAAAGTGAATTTCTTGTCTAAAGCTAACGTTGGTTTTGTCATCTAAAGCTAGGTTTGTTGTCTAAAGCTAGCATTGGTTTGTTGTCCAAAGCTAACGTTGGTTTTGTCGTCTAGAGCTAACGTTGGTTTTGTAGTGTAATGTCATCCTAAGTTTTAGAAAATTTATTTTTGCCAAGGGGAAAAAATGATGGGCTCAAATTGCGTTCCAATATGAAGATTAAAGCTGAGTTCTTTTTGCTTTTGTTTTAGTTTATTCTTTCTCTCATTGTTTATCTGCGATGCATGAAATGTTTTTATGTCTCAGTCCTCTAGAACAGACATTTTCTTTCATTTCTATTTTTCTATTTTAAGGTTTTTAGTCACAGGAAAGAATAAAAATAGAAAAGTAATCAACATTTTGTCTGTCAGAAGATGTTTGAATGCATTCTGTCACCATGTTGTGGTTTCTATTTAACTGACCAGTGAATTATTAGATTTTTATGTTTAACATAGTGGGATATTTTTGTGTCCCCCCCTCTTATGTCTCACTGTAATTGACTCCCTCTCTCCTCTTTTCATCTGTCTGTCTCTGTCTGTCTGTTTGTAGCTGCAGGGCTCTTTCAGCGTTGTGTCTCTGTGCGTCTGATTGGCTGGTGAATTACAGAGGGAATCACTGTGATTGGCAGCTGAGAGCCCACAGTAACAGCTTGGCAGGAAGAACACAGGACTACTAATTACTGAGAGAGAGAGAGAGAGAGAGAGAGAGAGAGAGAGAGAGAGAGAGAGAGAGAGAGAGAGAGAGAGTGTGTGTGTGTGTGTCTGTCTGTGCGTGTGCTGTTAGATGATGTGACGATCATGTCGTTCCCAGGGGTCATCAGAGAAGATTAGCTGTTATCGCCGGGGGAAACACACACACACACACACACACACACACACACACACACACACAGAGAGAGAGAGAAACACCTCGTCAGGTGTTTTTGACACTTTTATTTCTTCTCTAATTTTCAGAGTAGACAGAGAAACACTGACAGCAGCTTTATTCACTTGGAGAATCTTTATTTTGTTAAAACCAGAATCAGAACTGGATCCAACCAGACCGGTTCACACATTAAACGTTAACATTAACGTAAAACCAGGGCTGGTTCTTGGCATAGAATATCTGTTGCAGCAAAGCGAAATATGCAACACGTACAATTGCAATAATGATGGTTACAGTAACAAAATTATCAACAAAACATAGCTTGATATAAAGGTTGTGCTGACATTAGAATTACTCTTTGTGTCTAGACCATTCATTTGTAGTAGGTAGCTAAGTAGCAATAAAGCCAATGCTAGATAGTGATGTCACAATAACCATGCTAAACACAGATCCAAATTAAATTATACGAATCTGAATGACAAGCCAGTAGCTACCTGGATAACTGCTCCTTCCTAGGGCGTAACGTGTTGTGCTGAAATGAAAACCAGTAAGTTATAGATTTCACGTTGCAGTCATGAAGGGAGTTGCAAGTTTTTGTAATAAAGCCATATTACTAGAGTGATCCAAACCCGGTGACCAAACGATACTCCTATTACTAGTTGTTTGTCCCACTCTGCAGCTACATGTTTCGGCTGGTAATATGATATAAGGTCATAATATCTCCTCTGTAACTTTCCAGATTGCGCACACAATGAAAACTCCATTTGTTTTTTTGTCCCTCCTGTTGTTCATTAAATGTGCTATACAACAAATCTGACATAATTTGACTTGACTATGCATCAAAATGTCATATCCACCACTACATTAACAAACTACACTGTGCACTAAAACCTGGAATAAAATCATCTAATCTGCCACCAACAGTGAAGTTGTTACCTTCATAGCAGCTTAAAAGTCCCTTCGGTAAAACTATCGTTGTTTTTAAATGTCCTACATGTTAAGTTGACTAATGTATGACAAAGAACTGTAATATCCATTGCTTCATTTATTGCATTAAAACCTTGCAATAGCAGATGGGACCAGTTCTTATTACGGTCTGAGTCTCGGCAGCACTCAGTCGGCAAGGGAGAATTGAGTCGCGGTAGTTCATGGGACAGGTTGTTGTTTCGGTTTGATTCACGGCTCTCGGCCTATAAGCGAGTTGTGAGCGGCAGTTTGTGCGACCGGTTGTTACTTTTCGGTTCGCAGTAGCTCTATATAGCCAGTAGAGGCGCTAGTGGACCAGGCTACTCATGTTAAACACCATAGAACAAAACGGGCTTCCTACTGCCAAACCCGTAATCATTTGCAGCCACTGGGACAGACGGCGAAAGGAAAACTATATTTGAGTAAAAACCAACTAATTTGCTGGCGATGCTCGATTCCACTGACTCAGTGAATTAACTTTGTTCAAGAAACCAACTCTTCAGTCATTCATCTCTCATAAGAATCACAGACTTAATCAAAGTTGAGAAACACATTTATTTACTTTTACATTGGATTTATTATTATTATTATTATTATTATTATTATTATTATTATTATTATTATTATTATTATTATTATTATTATTAATTAATTAATTTATTTTAATTATGTAAAAAGTGGTATACCCTTTAAGACTTTTCCCTGTAGATCAAGAAGCTGCTCTCTCTCTCTCTCTCTCTCTCTCTCTCTCTCTCTCTCTCTCTCTCTCTCTCTCTCTCTCTCTCTCTCTGTGTGTGTGTGTGTCCGTGTGTACGTGTATGTGTGTGTGTGTGTGTGTGTGTGTTCGTGTGTATGTGTATGTGTATGTGTATGTGTATATGTATGTGCGTGTGTGTGTGTGAGTGTGTGTGGTTGTGTGTGAGGTGATTGATGATTGGAAGCCGTTCAGATCTATCAGAGAGCTCCATTTTATGAGGACCAGACTGCCCTGAAGCATTATAGGAGATATCACATATTCCCTCTAATGTTGACTCTGATCCATCTATCTGTCTGTATGTGTCTGTGTGTGAGTGTGTGTGTGTGTGTGTGTGTGTGTGTGTGTGTGTGTGTGTGTGTGTGTGTGTGTGTGTGAGTGTGTGTGTGTTTCTGTGTGTGAAATCCAAAAGTTAAAACCATCAGTGATTTAATGTTTTTCAAGAAAAAAAGTCTTAAAAGTCTTCATATGTTGTTGAAACAACAACACATAAAACTAATTGTTCAACAATGATGACAGGACGTAGACGGTGATGACATGATGTAGACGATGATGACAGGACATAGACGATGATGACAGGACGTAGACGATGATGACAGGACGTAGACTATCATAACAGGATGTAGACGATGATGACAGGACATAGACGATGATGACAGGACGTAGACAATGATGACAGGACGTAGACCATCATAACAGGATGTAGATGATGATGACAGGACATAGACGATGATGACAGGACGTAGACAGTGATGACAGGACTTAGGTGATGACAGGACTTAGGTGATGACAGGACGTAGACGATGATGACAGGACGGAGACGATGATGACAGGACGTAGACGGTGATGACAGGACGTAGACGATGATGACAGGACGTAGACGGTGATGACATGGCGTAGACAGTGATGACAGGACGTAGACGGTGATGACAGGATGTAGACAATGACATTCAACTAGTTGTGATTTTTTCTGTCAGACCGTCTGTCTCTTTAAAACTGTCAGTTTGTCCTAAAGGTCGACTGCAGAGACTCAGTAAAAGCTAATGACAGGAATCTAAAACCACATTACACCTGTGTGTGTGTGTGTGTGTGGGTGTGGGTGTGTGTGTGTGTGTGTGTGTATGTGTGTGTGTGGCATTAGCGGAGCCCTAAAGACATTAACGAGATCCATAAAAGGAAAAAATTAATGTTTTAATATGAGGTGTTCATCACACAGCAGCTGTAAGTGTGTGCTGGGTGTGTCCAGAGGCTGGTCAGTTTGTCTCGTTAATGACCCGTCCTGATGATGAGACCTCGTTATGACAGACAGAGCTCAGCCAATAAAAGACAGTTATTATCTGTAACGATCAAACCTGCTTTAACCACATCAACCAGTCTGGGCAGCTGTACATCATATATATTTAATCATGCTTCCTGTTAGTCTCAACAGAGAAACACCTGGAGCACCAGTGTTGTTGCTTCGGTAACCTGCCGGCTAATTGATAGAGAACATAGGTTAAACTGTTCCTTAAATTCATTTTATGATCGTTAAATAAGTTCTACATTCCCTAAATAAGTTATACGGTTCTAAATAAGTTCTACATTAAGTAAGTTCTAAGGGTCCTTAAATAAGTTCTATATTCCTTAAATACATTCAAAGGGTCCTTAAATAAGTTATACATTCAAGTTATACAGTTATTAAATACGTTCTAGGAGTCCTTAAATACATTGTAAGGGTCCTTGAATAAGTTCTACAGACCTTGAATAAGTTATATGATCCCTAAATATTTCAGGGGTCCTTAGGTAAATTCTACAATCCTTAAATTTGTTATTGGTGTCCTTCAAGAAGTTTCAGGAGTCCAGGAGAGGTTTCAAGGTTTCTTTGTTCTAGGGGTCCTTAAAGAGTTTTTAGGGGTCCTAGTATTTGTAGTATTTGCGGTCTGTATTTGCGGTCTGTCCTTCAAATGGTCCTTGAAGTGGTTGTAAATGGCCTTGAAATCCTCCAGTTAAGCTCAAAGTTTGAATTGTCCTTGAAATAATATAAATGACCCTAAATTATATATATATATAATTTATATAAAAGAAAGTTGGAATAAAATATTATATAAAATAATATTAATCTATAATAACATCATGAACTATAAACAAAATAACAGGAGAAAGAAAGTTCATTTATTAGATAGAACAGAGAAAATTCTTCTGATCCTTACAATCAAAGAAAAGAAGATGAATAAAAGATTAAAGCAAAGGTGATTTAAAATTTAAACATTTACCTTCATTATTATTATTATTCGTGGACATAATGTGATCAGAAATGTAATCCAACACTCAAACTGTTCATTAACACAGTTACCGTGGTAACCACAGACACTAACGAGAGAGGAAACGATTCAACTATGAAGCAGAAGAAGAGGTATAACAGCTGAGCGTATAATGATGTTTGAATAATAAATAAATACAGTTCAATGTGTTCAACTCAGAATTTCACAAATCAGAACCACAGATCCATCTGTACGTCCCATACAGGATTATCCTGGACCAGATGCCTGGTATAACCCGACTCGGGTCCAGGTTAGACTTCAGGCTTGTTTGAGGTCTAGATGACCCCCGTTCAGGAACCATTTAAATGAGGCTTGCCTGGTTCAGGCCCAGTCCAAACCCGGCTCAGTGTAGGTTCAGCCCTGGCTGAGCCCCAGGCTTCAACTTCCGTCTGACTTTGTTCATGTTCTTTCTTGCCTGGTTTAGACTTGTTTGGGGCATGATTAACCCTCGGTGCTGACCTGGTTTAATCTTGGTTCTGGGCTGATTTGGTCTTGGTTCTAGTTTTGTCTTGATCCAGGCCTATTTTAGTGCAAGTTCTGGCCTGGTTTTGTCTTTGTCCTTCTTTGGTGTTGGGTCTGGATGTCTCAGGTCTGGATGTCTCAGGTCTGGATGGAATGTCGGAGGTCCTCTGCATCGCTGCAGACCGGTCGTTCGTCTCTTGCTGGTGGTGACATCATTTGGTTACCGCTCTGGCCATTCCATTAATTGCGCAAACTAGTTATTGTATCTGCCCATTATTTCATTGCATTTCGCGGTTTTGCTGCACACCAGCCTATACTAGACATTCATTTCTGGTGGACCTGAACCGGTTATCCTCGCCTGTGCCCTGTTGTACGCTACCATTTCCTTGGTTCACTATGTGCTTTTTAGCACTTTCTTTGCTCTTTTAGAGGCGCACTGATTACGCTGGAGGGCGGAGTGTGCGCTATTTGTCCGGTGGCTGTCAGGTTTGATAAATACAACGCAAAATGAGGAAGCACTGCGTGCACTGTTTGCGATCTCGCAGTAACAAACACAGCGCACACTGCAGTCTAAGTAAATCTACCCCACAGCCCTAACAAGCTGAAGATGTGGGAGGAACATGAATCTGGAACACCTTGTGAAAGACGTCAAGTGTCGCTAACGAGCTGATTAAACCTTTAAACACTTAAATTCTTCATCCTCTGATCGCCTCCTCTTCATGTCTCCTCTTCATGTCTCCTCTTCATGTCTCCTCTTCAGATCTCCTCTTCATATTTCCTCTTCATGTCTCCTCCTCTTCATGTCTCCTCCGCTTCATGTCTACTCTTCAAATTTCCTCTTCATGTCTCCTCCTCTTCATGTCTCCTCTTCATATTTCCTCTTCATGTCTCCTCCTCTTCATGTCTCCTCTTCATATTTCCTCTTCATGTCTCCTCCTCTTTATGTCTCCTCTTTATGTCTCCTCTTCATGTCGTCTCCTCTTCATGTCTCCTCCTCTTCATGTCTCCTCTTCATATTTCCTCTTCATGCCTCCTCCTCTTCATGTCTCCTCTTTATGTCTCCTCCTCTTCATGTCTCCTCTTCATGTCTCCTCCTCTTCATATTTCCTCTTCATGTCTCCTCCTCTTCATATTTCCTCTTCATGTCTCCTCCTCTTCATGTCTCCTCTTCATGTCTCCTCTTCATATTTCCTCTTCATGTCTCCTCCTCTTCATGTCTCCTCTTTATGTCTCCTCCTCTTCATGTCTCCTCTTCATATTTCCTCTTCATGTCTCCTCCTCTTCATATTTCCTCTTCATGTCTCCTCCTCTTCATGTCTCCTCTTCATGTCTCCTCCTCTTCATGTCTCCTCTTCATATTTCCTCTTCATGTCTCCTCCTCTTCATGTCTCCTCCTCTTCATGTCTCCTCTTCATGTCTCCTCCTCTTCATGTCTCTTCCTCTTCATGTATCCTCCTCTTCATGTCTCATCCTCATGTCTCCTCTTCATGTCTCCTCCTCTTCATATTTCCTCTTCATGTCTCCTCCTCTTCATATTTCCTCTTCATGTCTCCTCCTCCTCATGTCTCCTCTTCATGTCTCCTCCTATTCATGTCTCCTCCTTATGTCTCCTCCTCCTCATGTCTCCTCTTCATTTCTCCTACTTATGTCTCCTCCTCTTCATGTGTCCTCTTAATGTCTCCTCCTCATGTCTCCTCTTCATGTCTCCTCCTCTTCATGTCTCCTCTTCATTTCTCCTACTTATGTCTCCTCATCTTCATGTCTCCTCCTCCTCATGTGTCCTCTTCATGTCTCCTCCTCCTCATGTGTCCTCTTCATTTCTCCTACTTATGTCTCCTCCTCTTCATGTCTCCTCCTCCTCATGTCTCCTCCTCCTCATGTCTCCTCTTCATTTCTCCTACTTATGTCTCCTCCTCTTCATGTCTCCTCCTCCTCATGTGTCCTCTTCATGTCTCCTCCTTATGTCTCCTCCTCATGTCTCCTCTTCATGTCTCCTCCTCTCATGTCTACTGACAGAACAACAGATTGAATTGATTGAATCTCTCGCCTGAGAGCGAAGCAGAGAGAGAGGGTAACCATGTGAAGCTCAGGAGGAGGACTGGATGTCCCTCCAGAGGATCAGGGAGGACAGAGAGGGAGGTTAACCCTCTGTGATGTGAAGGAGGAGGACTGGATGTCCCTCTAGAGGATCAGAGAAGACAGAGACAGGTCTTGTAATGGACTTTCCATGTTGAGTCTCAGGTCTGGGTTAATGAAGTGAAGATGCTCTGATGAACGGATGAACGGACTCATGTGTTTCTGTTTAGCAGTTGAGTGATTTGAGATGTAAACGGTAGACGGACGGAGAGACAGACAGAGACATGTTGGAACTATTAGACCGTTCAATCAACATAGTTCATCCCCTGAGGTCAGAGGTCAAAGGTCAGACCAGCTAACTACAAAACATCTCATATATAGTTTAACAAAGGGGCTGCTGGAGACATCAGAAGGGTTTATATCATCCAACTGTGATTCTGTGTCATGTGATAATTTCCTGTTTGTATATTTGGTCTGTTGTTTGGCTCGAATGTAGTTGTTTAGGTCACATTATGTTTAGTTCACATTTAGTTTTTTAGGTCACATGTTGTTTAGTTCACATTGTGATGCCATCACATTAATTAAGTGTTTTATACTCTATTTTATATTTTCCAAAAATATTCCTTGGATGGCGGCAATGTTTACTATCGTGTCTGGGGGAATTTGGCAATAATCTCTTGCTTTTTGGTGGGTAAACCCGGCAGATGCATGCAATCACTTTTTGCTGGAATACATTTTTTCATTCTTTTTCATGGGGACTATTCTGATGCAGAGTTCTCCTCCTCCTTTTTCCGGATTATAGATTTTGTTGCGTGATCCTGATGTTCTGTTTAGTTGGACCTTTAGGTTAATTTTGTGGACTACAAAAGGGCTGGGGAAATGTATGGGTTTTGTGTTTAATTTTGACATTTTTGGTTGAACAATATATTGTGCCATGAGTGACCAACTGGTTACCAACATCCTTCGAAAATCATTCAAAAGAACCCCTTGTGCGAATAATGTCAACACATGCCAAAATGTAATAGGCCGAGTTTTACATATTGGTGGCCAGTATGGGGTGGAATTGCTGTTTTTGATTTTGTATTATTAACGCTGCTGTCAACATTATTAGGGCTGTTATACATTTATTTTGAGTTGTACAATTCCATTGAATATATATCTCATTATATATCATTGTATTTATATTGCATTATCATTTAATTGCATTCATATTAAAACAAATTTAAACAAAGTACTACTAATTACAACTAATAACAAATTGTGGCTGAAATGAGACAGATGCCACTCGTTGAGTAAGAAGAGTCCCAAGAGGAGATAGAAAAGTCTGATAGGCTACTGGTACCTGGGCCTCTACCCTGACTTCGGGACAGCAGGCTAGTGGTCAAAATAGTCTGCCATGACGAGACACATGGTTCACTAGAAGAAATCCTAAGGGTGAAGTGACATCATTAATCAGTTCTCTTTACATCTCTGACCCAGAAGAGAATGACAGCAGAGGAAGATAACACACCTTACCTCACATTACCTGCTATTATATCAGCACTGAATTAGGTACAGTTACAGATAGATTAAGTACCCTGGAAACAGTCAGGGTAACAGTGCTTTAAACAGAGAAGCAAATATCAGCGAGTACATTGATAAAAGCATAGATGCAATCGAACAAAGCATGATTTCAACACTGAAGCAGTTTGAGGAGCAACTAGTTGCATGTTTGCAGTGGCAAGATGGAAAATGGAAGGCAGAAGTCCAAAGCCTGAAGCGTGCCAGTCTCCAGGCCTCTCCACCCACTCCATCCTCCTCATGGTCATTCCTCGGCTTCTCAGGCTTCTCATTTTTCTCATGGTATTCCTATCATACAAGGCTTCTCTGGAGGTGGTTCACAAAGCCATGCACCTCTCTCTTCCGGCAGTCAACCATTCAAATCTACGGGGATTCCTCAACATATCTTCTACCTCCATGCTTTCTCATGCCATGGCACCTTCCCGGTTCAGTGATGTCCAGTTTTCTGCTCCCCTGTCTGCAGTAGACCCTCAACGCGGGTCACTTATGCCAGTGCCGGCGACCCAGTTAACGACACCATTCACTGGGACATTGACTCAGCAGCCACTGCGTCCTTTGACCATACTAGCACCAGCCTTCCCACTCCTTTGGGTGGCACTTACAGCCAGGTTGCTGCCAGGACAAATGTCATGTTCTCTAAGCCTCCTATCTGAATGTATTTCCTGTTTCCTGTTTCACTCGGAGTGAGGTGTCTCATATCCTTAATTACATTGATCGGTGTGAAACATTCCTCGAGGTCCGGCCATTGTCTGATACTGAAATCATCGGCGGCCTCTCTGGTGTTCTTAAAGGGTGGAGCAGCTGGAGGGGTGCGCAGAAGACCAAGGTGCATAACTGGACATAGTTTAAGGAAGGTTTTCAGGCTGCATTCCTACCTCTGATTACCTCTCAGAGGTAGAAGAAAAGCTCAGGGCCATGGTGCAGTGCTGGAACAGTGTTTGAAGGATTTCGCTTATGATTATCGTGCTCTTTGTCTCCAGTGGAAGCCAGAAAAATCCAGATTGGTACCCTGGTGAAGAAGAACTGTACTTCATCCAGAGAATACTGGGGAAAGGTGGATCAACAGAAAGCCAAAGAGAAAGAAAAGAATCAAAAGAAGACCCTGGATAAAGGCAAGAAACCTACTGATTTGGCAACCGTGGTCTGACAGGAAAAGAAGGATCCAGAGTCCTAGAAGTCACACTGAAGAATAAAGTTCAGTCTGATAATCACATAAAACTAACTTGTGTTCTGTGTGAATCTTTGCTCACTTCCTTCAGCTGCAGTGAATAAGTCAAACAAGAAAGTTTCTTTCTACTTCATTGCTTTCAGCCTACTTCCTACTCACTGTGTCATTAATTACCTCTTCTTCCTCTTCTTTTGCTCTCATTAAACGGGAGTGTTCTGACCTCAGTGAATCAGAATGTGACCCGAGCTGTGAACACACACCAAACCTCCTCTGATATTTAACGTGTTTTATTGATCTGAAATACACAGAGGTTTGAGGTGTGAATTAATTATTGGATCACAGAGTTCAAACTGATGAAGAGTCAGTGTGGGCTTCACCATGCAGGTGGAAACATTCAGCTAATAGTTCATTATAAGTGGACCTGTGACCTCCCAGCGCGCTCTATCCAGTTCATACACATAGATACAGATACGTATCATCATGCACTGCCATCGATAGACTTTATTTACCTGGTGCAGATGATGAAGAGAACCAGCGGTTGACCCTTGACCTCTGTTAGCTCAGCTGTTTACCTCCTCATCATGACTTTCATTCAGATCCCAACATTGGAGCTGGAATAAGTAAAAGTACATAAGTACAAACAAATCAGAATCAGAGTCAGGGCCCAAGCACAAAGAACCTACTATTTCTGTAGTATTTTTTCTTATCAATTCAGTTCCTGAGTCTGGGTTCGTTCAACTACATATGTCCTGTTGGGGTCTGCTTGAGGCCAGCTCCTGTTCCTGCTGGGCTGCAGAAACCACCTGTTCCTGTCCGGTGCTCCATTGGTCCGGCCTACAGCCGAGTTGTCTTTTAGCAGAAGAATTTACAGTGGGGTCCTGCTTCCGTTGCCATATGCCATAGAAGTTCTGTCCTCCTTGCCGGCCTCAAAAGGGATTCTGCCTTCATCATTGGCCTCCAGAGGCATTCCACCTTTGTCACCGACCTACTGAGACGTTCTGTCTTCATCGCCAGCCTCCAGAGGAATTCCACCTTCGTCGCAGGCCTCCAGAGGAGTTCCACCTTTGTCGCAGGCCTCCAGAGGAGTTCCACCTACGTTGCAGGCCTCCAGAGGAGTTCCACCTTCGTCGCAGGCCTCCAGAGGAGTTCCACATTCGTCGCAGGCCTCCAAAGGAGTTCCACCTTCGTCGCAGGCCTCCAGAGGAGTTCCACCTTCGTCGCAGGCCTACAGAGGCATTCTGCCTTCATCGCCAGCCTCCAGAAGCATTCTGTCTATGTCACAGGCCTCCAGAGGTGTTCCACCTTTGTCGCCGACCTACATTCTGAAGGCCTTCTGCATTCATTGGCACCCTCCAGTGAGATTCCGCCTTCGCGCAGGCCTCCAGAGGAGTTCCACCATTGTAGCAGGACTCCAGTGGTGTTCCACCTTCATCGCAGGCCTCCAGAGGTGTTCCACCATTGTCGCAGGCCTACATTCTGAAGGCATTCTGCCTTCATTGGCACCCTACAGTGACATTCCGGCTTTGTTGCAGGCCTCCAGAGGCATTCAACCTTTGTAGCCCAACAGAGATGTTCTGCCTTCATCGCCAGTCTCCAGAGGGATTCTGTCTTCATCATTGGCCTCCAGAGTTGTTCCACCTTCTTCGACGACCAGTGTTGGGAGTAACGCGTTACAAAAGTAATGCATTACTGTAATGCATTACGTTTTGCTGTAACGCGGTAATGTAAGGCATTACAAAAAAAAAACTGGTAATATTTTACTCGGTACAAATCTCAGTAACGCGCGTTACAATGCATTTTAAACCCGAAATCAATTGACTCTACATTCGCGATCGCGAGATGGGCATACGCTCCACTTTTGGAAAAGTGTGAAAGCCGGTCCGTGTAACTCTTACACTATGTTAATTAAGCGCTGTTGTTAGCAGGCTCGTTGAGCTGGACGGTCAGAGCGCAGCCGACCCGGCAGTCACACCGAGGATCAACAGCTGAGGGGCGGCGAAGAAGGTGGAGGCTCCGATTCTCCCCGTCGGTATTTAACCGCTTTAAGTCCGCGTCACAACGCTTTTGGTGCGAGTTTAAAACAGTAGGTTTATTTCAAAACACGAGCGCCAGACGCTGAACAGTGTTTTAGAGCTCCCCCTAAATGTCTCAGGTAGGCTTTCAGGTAATTTCGCAGCATAACACAGCGCCTTCAAGGTCATTAAAAAAGACGAACGGAAAATCTGGAATGAAAAATGGCCCTGTTATTTCATCCCCGAATCCCATTCATGAACACAATATCTAATATCAGTTAACGAGTCGTTTTCTGTTTCTCGTTTTCCGTTTTTTAAACGAATAACGGGATACGAGTCATTTTCCGTTTTTCGTTCTTTTATTTTGAAGCGAAAAACATCACATCCTGCTGTGTAATGAGCTGCATTGAACACAAGAAGATAAAAATAAAAATATCCATATTTCCTTTTATTTTGGCGAAAAGTAATGCAAAAGTAATGTAAAAGTAGTGTAATGCCTTACAATTCAAAGACAGTAATATTGTAATGTAACTAATTACTTTGAAATGACAGTAACAAGTAATAAATAATGCATTACGCTTTTGAAGTAACTTGCCCAACACTGTCGACGACCTACAGAGGCATTCTGCCTTCGTCGCTGCCCTCTAAAGTAGCTCTGCCCATCTGGTAGTCCTCCTTGGTAGTCCTTTCCTGCCTGCCTCCTTCACGAAGCACAGACATTTTATATAGGTGTGTGGTATACTCAGATCTACTCATTCTGTAGATGAGGCAGTGAAATAATAAGACTGTTAATCACAATCAGTGAATTATTGAAGACTGTCGTTCCTGTGTTGCTTTTATCATGTGTCTACCTTCGTCATACTTGTACTAGCCATGATTGTTTTTGATCAGATGCTGGTGACTCTTTTATGTGGATTACTCCCACCGTCAGATTGATAAATCCTGATTCGATTTACTGAGTTGATAACTGCCATCGTGGCACTGTTTAATGATCACAGTTATGCTTAGTTAGTAGAAAGGTAACCTGAAGATACCTGTGTATGCTCTACACTTTGTAGTATTGGGTCCTGGTCTGTTTGTGGTTCTGATACAAGAGGCTTGTTTTTACATTTTTATTTAAATAATGAATACATTTAAATGATAACTATAACTGTAGCTGGAGGACCAGATTAGGTCAGCAGGCCGCTGTTTGACCACCACTGGGAAAATGCAAGGAAAAATTAATCACATCCAACAATTGATCCTTTCATTCAGTTTGATGATGTTTTTGTAGTTGTTATGAATTTATGGAAAGTCATTAGTGATTAATTAGCAACATGTTACCCTGGAGACACACACACACAAACACACACATACAGACTTACACAAACACAAACACACACACACACACACACACACACACATACACACTGCAGGATTTGCTGTTTTATTTTCTTCATTTCAGTTTTCTGTTTAATTTCTCGTTGATTTAAAACAAACTGCAGATGGAACACAATTATGAGAAAAACATGAAACTCAACATCCTCTACCTCGTGATCCTCCTCCCCATCCTCCTCTCCCCGTTTCTCTACCTCCTACTCATCTACCTCCTAATCTTTATCCTCTACCTCACCTTCTGCTATCTCCTCCTTCTCTACTTCCTTTTCTACCTCCTCCACCAGTTTCTCGACTTCCTCCTCCACCACCTCCCCTAGCTCTTCATCCTCTACCTCCTTCTCCTGTCAGCTCTTTATTATGTTTTGTTGTTGACATTTCAAACCTGTTCTTTACCAACATCTTAGTGTTGCCTTGCCAGAGGGTAAGAGGACAGCCTGTCTCTTTTTTCCAGACGGACGGATGATCCTGCAGTACAATTCCCTCAGTGGATTATAATCTCATCTGTTGGCTCTACATCTTTCATCCATCCATCCATTTCCGTCCACTTATCCGGGGCCAGGTCGTGGCAGCAGGGTTAGGAGATGTTTCCAGATGTCCCTCTCCGCAGCGATGCTTTCCAGCTCCTCATAGGGGACCCTGAGCCGTTCCCAGACTAGATGAGATACATAATCCCTCCAGCATCTTCTGGGTCCACCTCCTGGTAAGAGGCCCCAGAGGCCCCAGGCCTCTTACCAGGAGGATCCTGATCAGATGCCTTACTACCTCCAATGGCCCCTTTCAATGTGAAAGAACAGCGTCTCTACTCCGAGTTCTGGTTGACCCAGTCACTCTATGAAGGAAACTAATTTCAGCTGCTTGTTTCTATGATGTTTTTCTTGTGGTCACTACCCAAAGAGCAGGAGCATCGGTGAGGGTCTAAATTTAGATGGACTGGTAAATCAATAGCTTTGCCTTCTTGTTCAGCTCCCTCTTCACTACAACCTGAGGTCCAGTACAATGCAGCATCACTGCTGATATCAGACCTTGTCTGAGTGAACAAGACCCTAAAATATGGGAACTTCCTCATTTTGGGCAGTGACTAACTCCCAAGCCTGATGGTGCAATCCACCATTTTCCGGCAGAACACTTTGGCATCAGACCTGGAGGTCCCGACCCTCGTCCAGAGTGGTTCACGCTCAGCTGCAAACAACTGCAGTGCTACAGAAAGGTCATATTCTGAATATGCCAACAAAATCACACAATTTACAAAAAGCAGGGACATAATTTTGAGGTCTCCAAAGTGGACACACTCCTTCTCCCTGCTGCATCTTGATCCTGTCCAGGAAAATCACAGGATCGATAACAAGGGTCAACTCCCCACTGGGAATGTGTTTGAATTTGTGCCAGAAATATGGACACAGCACTCATTTTTGGTTAAACAAGGACTAGATGGCTTGACACAATGGCCCCAGTAGCCCATATTTCCATAGTGTCCCGTACAGGACTCCCTGATCAACATGGTCATAAGCCTTCTCAAAGTCCAGAGAAGAATGGATGGGCAAACTCCTATAACCCTAACAACAGAACTGCAAGGATAAAGAGCTGGTCCAATGTTTCATGGCCAGAACAGAATCTTCATTATACATTCTTAGTAGTGTAACGATTCATGCAATGCATCGATGAATCGATTATCAGTCCTACCAATTCAACTAAATCGATCTGCTAAAATAAATAAATAGAATGAATCGTTTTGGCTTCACCAATAATCGATATAAATGCGTTAAATCTTATGAATCGCGAATAATGGTAACAAATGAAGTTAGTCAGTCAGTCAGTCTGTCTGTCTGTCTGTCTCTCTCTCATCATCATCATCAATCATAGCTGCAGCCATACATATGATAAACAATATTTAATTTCATATAACAGGTTTGCAGTTTAAAATTTTTTGGTAACAGCATAATGGTCTAAACATCAAACAATATACTTGCAACTGTCAACATTGGCATTGTGTGGAGAAAAAACCTGAGGTATCAACTTTTGACCAAACATTTTGAGGTGGAAATCGGTTTATCCCAAACACTGAGCATCCAAATCAATGGTTGGCTCATTCATAAAGTTTGTTCTTGAGAATCTGAGCCAGCCAAGCCTGAGAGTCCTACTTCTTCAACTTGATGGCCTCCTTCATCGGGTTCTTCAATTTATGCCATGACAGGTCCTGATGACCTTTTGACCTCAACTCCTAATTTCTTTCTTCTACAATGGAGGCTTTGAACATGGCCCACTTTGAGTTGCACAACAAATTCTTCCGTAGGTTGGAGTTGAAAACCTTTTGAACAGGGATCTCAGTCAGACCTTCCCAGGTCACACTAGAGTACAGCCCTGCTCCAGGTGTTTGTTTCCAGAACCAGTGCAATGCACGGAGCTGAGCCCAACTATATCTAGTGGGTTTTGCTCCACCTTCCACACCAGCTCGGCTCCTTCCCGGCCAGAGAGGGGATATCCCCTGCCACTCTCTGCCACCCGACTCAGACAGCACATGATCTTCTGCGGGTGGGTGGCCCATAGGGCGACGGCTTCAGGCTGAGCCCCATCAGCTAAGGCCTGGCCACCAGATGCTTGCCAGTGAGTTCCCCTCCCAGGTCTGCCTCCAGAAGGGGGCCCTATTTTCCCTATCCCATCCCTATACAACAACATTTTGTAACTGATAAATCATCTGGAAATCACTCTGGCCCCTCCCCTGGGACCAATTTGCCTTGGGAGACCCTACCAGTCTATTATCACGGGGTCATTGGTGCACACAAACCTTGTTTGTTGGCGAATCTAAATCCAACTGCTCGAGTCAGATGCCCACACACTCAGGTTTCTCCTGTTCTCTGTACGTGATAGAGCACTGTTTAGCACTTTATACAAATAAATGTACTTGACTGGAGAAAACTAGATGTCCCTACTTTGCAAAGACATTCTGACTCTGTTAATGTCCTTGGTATGTAAATATCTTCACATTTCAAAATGTCCTCACTTTGTAAAAAATGTCCTCTCATTTCAACTTGACCTGAGATCATGTGATGAAACAGATGAAGATATTGTTTTCAGATAATGGAGAGAGTTGACATGTTTACTGTTGTATTAGTTGTAAAATGTCTGACATGATGTCACATTTAATCAATGTTTCATTAGTTTATGTGAATATAAAATCAGCTGTATAACAATGACAGCTCTTTACACATACTGTGCATTTGTTTCGTTATTTGTATCACTCTATTATTTCTGTCTGTGCGTGCGTGCGTGCGTGCGTGCGTGCGTGCGTGTGTGTGTGTGTGTGTGTGTGTGTGTGTGTGTGTGTGTATGTGTGTGTGTGTGTGTGTGTGTGTGTGTGTGTGAGTGTGTGTGTGTGTGTTGCAGTGTTGCAGCAGCAGCAGCAGAGTCCCAGAGGTTCCACTTTGTCGTCTCTGATAAACAGACTCTGGATCAGTTCCAGCCTCATGAAGCTCTTTTGTTCTTTGTTCTGACAGTCTGGGCGCAAACTGATCTCAGTCCCTTAGCTCAGAACTCTTCCAGGAGTCTCCAGGACCCTGCAGATTATTCCAGGACCTGTTTGATGTCTTTTCAAGGTGAAGCAATAGTAGGTGATAATGCCAGAAACCAATAGCAAAGATATATAACAAGGTGAGGATGACTGAAAGAAAAGATGCATAACATAGAACAAACATAGAAGAAATGTAACAAATATTACACATAAAAAGCTAAAATAAATACAGCAAATATGAAATGTAAGAAAAAGAAGTTATGAAGATTAACATATAATAAATACAATATTACATTTAACAAACGTACAATATAACAAATAAAACATATAACTAACATATTATGCAACATTCAATTAGCAAACTTTTTATCACATTCCTTTTATTATGAAGTTAATTTGTAATATTTCTCTTGACAGTTTTTGGGATGTGGGCTATTTATGGTTTGTACTAACATTTTGTCACTTTCCTTTGTATTTTGGATTTATGTGTGTTGTGTGTTTTTTGTTGTTTTTTGTTTGTACTAGGCTATTGATTTGTTTTCCTTATCCAATTTTATTTGTAATTTGTTTTGTTTTGTAGGTCTATCTTGATATTGATTTCTGTAGAATTGATTAATATTTATTTTAGCATGTTTCTAGAATTGTGTAATAGGAGGGTTTATATATTTTATAATTTAGTTTATTTTTCATACATTTCTATTTTCTTTTGTCTCCTTTGTATCTTTGTATATTTCCTATTTTGTTGGGACTTTTGTAGATTTGTTTAAGCTTTTGATGTTTTATTTTAACTTGAAGGGACATATTTTGGCTTAATTGTGTTTTAAGCATTTGTGTTGGTGTTTTATATGTTTCATTCTTTCCTTTTATCGTTATGTTAGAGTATTCCAGTTCACATGTTCATGTATCACACATATTTTGTCAGTGTGTGTGGCTAAGCGTGTCACCGTGGCAACAGATTTACATACAAAGTCCCTCAGTGGGACGTCCGAGGATGACATCACATGACCCCGGAGAGAGACAGTTGTTTCCTGTGGGACGTGGCTGGAGTCTCTTTGTGTCACTGCTGTGTCATCTGTTTTATTTTTCTCTCTAAAAGTCAAAGTGACAAAACGTTCTTCTCCTCTTTTTTCTTCTTCTCCTCCTCCTTCTCTTTATTCTCCTTATTTTCCTTCTCTTTATTCTTCTTCTCATTCTTCCTCTCTTTACTCTCCTTATTGTCTCCCTTTCTCTGTCTTCTACTTATCCTTCTCTTTATTCTCCCATCTCTACTGCTGCTCCTCTTTCTCTTCTCCTTCTCCTTGGTCTTCAGTGGAATTACTGCAGTTGTACTGTGTTGGTCAGTGGAACCACAGCTCCCCCAGCAGGCCATCAGGTAGAACTGGGACTACATCAAGACTAAAAGATTAATAAAAACATTTAAATTATTATTAATTAAAACATCACATGTTCCGTAAAAACATTAAATAATTTATAATTCATACACTTCATATTAAAGGGCCGTTTTTTATAACCATTGTTGCTTCAAATCTTTTCTCATTCTGACTTGTGAATGAAATACATTCGTTGTTGCTGTTTTTTCGTTCCGATCAGACTTGTATGAATATATATTATTTTGAAATTCAAAATTGATGGCTCTTATGATGTTGACTTCATTTTAAATGTTAGATTTAGCGGTTAACATCAGGCGAAGAGTATCAGTAATAATGTATACTTATAATAATCAAATAAGAAAAGGGACACTTCATTCATATATTTCATATAAACATTCACTCTTTAGTTTTCATTATATTATTTTATTTTTGTCTTAATACCTCCATTTCACGTTGATTCCTTCTGTCTTCGGAGTTTTTCATGAACAGTTCATCATTGTGTGCTTTAACGAGCCAATCAATTAACTTCCACTAATTCATCGTTAACAGCAATTACAATTTAAAATTAAAACTGCGAGCAGTATCGTGACGGGCCCGAGCTCTTATGCGGTCGTGGAGTGCCTGCGGTCACAGGGCAGTGTCGTGGACGCTGCCCTTGGCGCGGCCGCCTCTCATGGCGCAAGTCGAGACACAAGCGATGGACACCGAAAGGCATCCGTCTGTCACGTGCGGTCGTGGAGTGCCTGCATTCACACGCGTGGCAGCCGCCTACCTGTGCAGCAGCCACCTCCTCGTGGCGCGAGTTTAGACACAAGCGATTGACATTTAAAGCCATCTGTCTGTCACATACACACATGTTCATGCCTTCCTGACATCTCTCCTCCTCCACCTACTGTGACCTCTCCTCCTCCTCTCCCTGTGTCCTCCTTGCAAGGTGAGATGAGAGGAATTAGTTATAAAAAAAATCAGGTGTGGCTTTAACTTGGAAAAAATGACTAAATCAATGACATTTCCTGTCACCAGTAGGTGGCGCTCTGACTGTGAGTGAATATCACAGTGCAGATGTGTTCAGGAAGGAACTCTAATCAAGTGTGCAAAGTTTGGAGCAGATCAGAGAAGAAACACTGAAGTTATAATGTTTATGGCAGAGTTCAACTGACAGCTGTGTGAGGTGCATGTGGAGATGTGTGCCATCTCTCCTCCTCTCTGTGTCCAGGCTGAAATGAGAGGAATTTAAAAAAAGGAATTAAAAGTGGCATGGCTGTTGATCTGGTGTGAGGCAGATTGAGCTGCATGTGAGATTCACAGATCTCCATGTGTCACTGATAGATCTCTGACTCCATCTGGTGGTCGCTGTGCGCCTGTGTCTCTCCCCTCTATGCTCCCCGAGTGAAGATTGAGTGAAAACCTGGCTGATTTACACACTTGGCTAAAAACATTTTTTTTACCTACTTTATCATGACTTTAGGCGGTGGGTCCAAGAGGCTTTTTTGTACAGCTCCACTTGGGCTATCTAGGAAAAAATATTTCATGCGTGTACGCCTTACCTAGAGGGGGGGCTGTTGCTGAGAAGATGGGCATAAAATCGGTCACATTTCATTTTGCCATTAGGTGGCGCTCTACCTGTCAGTTAAAATTGCAGTGCAGTTGTGTTCAGGAGGTGATTGTTAACAAGCATGAATATTTTGGAGCAGATCGGAGAAGAAACGGTGAAGTTATAACAGCTTTAATGCCAATGGCGAGGGATGAAAATAGTAGCGCAGTCATGGCGTCGCCGTGGCCACGCCCCTAAATATTCTGGACATCTTTGGCATACTTTTTGTCCGTAAGGCCTTTCCAACAACATATCCAATTTTGGTATCGATCGGATCAACGGTATAATCAGTTTTTGATTTAGCGTGACCCCTGTGAAAGGCCAAAAACAGCCAAAAACAGCCAAAAACTGCAATATTTGGGATTTTCTGGAAGTGGCAAATATGACTCGATTTAGATGAAACTTGACATGCAGGTTCTTTCAAGCGATGGCAACATAGGTTTCGAGTTTCGTAATTTTGGGGGCAAAGGTTATAGAGTTATGCTAATTGCATTTTGGTAGCCCCACCCTCTAATGTTCATTGGCCGATATCTTCTGATAAAATGCATATTTTCGAAACCTTTTGGGACCATCCCCCCAGCTAGGTCTAAAGAGTATGCGTACCGAATTTCGTCCAAATCGGACCAACGGTTTCCGAGAACTGCGCAACTTCCTTTTTTTCATGAAATCCAAGATGGCGGAAAATTTCGGTAGGCGGACTTTGGTACTCCAAGAGGATTTTTTGTAGGGGACATTTGTTTGCACATGTGTGCAAAGTTTCATGTCAATTGGAGTTACGGTGCGGCGGGGCTGGCGATTCTCCACTCTAGGTGGCGCTAGCGAGCAACTTTTTCGTGGTTGAATGCGAAAACGCCAAATTCTGTTATTTTCGCCAGGCCCTATAGACACTCCAATTTTGGTTAGTTTTTTTTCATGTTCAGGCCCCCAAAATGTAGGGCGAAGGCGTGAAAGAATAATAAGAAGAAGAAAAAACATTCGAATAACAATAGGGCTTCGCAGCCCGACGTTGTCGGCGCTCGGGCCCTAATAAGTTTAACAATGATGTGCTTTCAAAATATGAACTGCTCGGTTGTTTCCTCCCGTGATGTTTCTGTTTGGGATTTGACACACACACACACACACACACACACACACACACACACACACACACACACACACACACACACACACACACACACACACACACACACACACAGACATGAGACATTTGTTATTTACAGTTTGACCAAACAGCATTTCTTTATTCTCTCTGATGGAAACTGACAGAAAATCAACAAAAACATTCATCCCTCCTCCTCCTTCTCTTCCTCTCTGGGTTAGGATTCGGGAATGGAGCCCGACATCCATAGGAGACGGGAGGTGCATGGTCCTTCCCCTGGTTACAAGCATCACCCTCGCCCCAGGTGTACTGTTCTGCTTATTCCCATAGCGCAAACCAGTTGTCTTCTCTAGTAACCCTACTTTTTTAATATTCATATTATTTATTGAGTTTGTCTTATTTGACTTGCTTAGTCATTTTTATCTATGTCATCTAGATCAATTGTATTTTATCTTGAATTTGATATGTAAGATTCATAATGAATTTATCTATCAATAGTGTTTAACTTAACTATATATATTGAAATAGAATCAAATCAAATATAATTATACATTTTTTGTGCCGATTTCGACCAATTTGGCACAGGCACGGCCAGTGCTTGTCATTCTAAGTCTCATACACCGGATGAACCTGAGGAGTGAGTTTGATGGGTTCTTCTTAAGGACAGGACTTGAGATGTGTTGCTGTTGAAGGAAATATGTCAAGATAAGACGTAAGGCAGGAGATTATTTGTGGGGAAAATAAGGGTTATGTTAGAGTAAAGAATTAAGGATTATTACCACCTACCTCATGCATAAAGTGTAACTTCCGGCAGGAAGGTTGTAGGTGCGTGGGTTAGGTTAAGATAAAGGATGAAGTCGGATGTTAGGATGGGTACTGATCCTCTTTCAGGAGCGTAAGGTGGTCCAGAGCTGCAAGTTGGTTCCTTGAATGTGCTATACAGGCTGTCCCTACATCAGTTCATTTAGCATAAAGTGGGTGTATCTCGGGAAGGGAAGATGGTAGAGAGGGTGGCACCGTTGGAGAGCTGGTACCCGAACACGGGTAGACTTCAGCCGGACTTTATACTTAGGATAAGGGATGAAGTCAGATGTCAATAGGGTACTGATCCACTTTTAGGAGCGTAACTTTAGATAGGGAGAGGGTAGTTGGTTCCTTGATTATATACAGGCATCCCAATGGTTCCAGCCCTCAGTCCCTCCGAGCTTCGGTTCCAGAGATATATCACTTCCTTTGGCCACTAGATGGCGCTATGTTGGCTAGATTACAGAATAGAGACCTCATTATGAGTCCAGACATGTGAAGACAAGTCATGAAAAAAGTCATGGTATAGAATGTAGAAAAGAAATCATAGTATGCCTATGTGTCAAAAAAAAAAGGTCATAGTATAGTATGTCGAAAAAAAAGTCACAGTATAGTTTGTCGAAAAAAGTCATAGTATATTATGTTGAACAAAGTTATTAAAAAAATTATTAGTACAGTATGTCGAAAAGAAGTCAGTATAGTATTATATATAGCTATTATATATATTATATATTATATATAGTAATAGCTATCTAGCTGTAGGGGCCAGTGCTCGGTCTCTAAATGTCCCGTAGGTGTGAATGTGAGCGTGAATGGTTGTCTCTACATGTCTCCCTGTGATATACTGATACCTGTCTGTCTCTACATGTCAGCCCTGTGATATACTGGTTACCTGTCTGTCTCTACATGTCTTCCTGTGATATACTGGTTACCTGTCTGTCTCTACATGTCAGCCCTGTGATATACTGGTTACCTGTCTGTCTCTACATGTCTTCCTGTGATATACTGGTTACCTGTCTGTCTCTACATGTCTTCCTGTGATATACTGATACCTGTCTGTCTCTACATGTCAGCCCTGTGATATACTGGTTACCTGTCTGTCTCTACATGTCTTCCTGTGATATACTGGTTACCTGTCTGTCTCTACATGTCTTCCTGTGATATACTGGTTACCTGTCCAGGTGAACCCTGCCTTCGCCCAATGACAGCTGGGATCGGCTCCAGCTCATTTCTTGAAACAGAAATGACATTCTCAAAACTCTAAGATCATTTGGCATAACAGTCTTACAGTTCAGCAAAGCACCATAGCTCCCTTTCAAAAGCTCATATCTCTCCCAAAACGGTTCACTTATGCTTCAGAACTTAATTCCTTCCCCATATAAAGAGTCAGTGGCACAAAATTGCAAAGATCCTTCTCGCTTTGACTCATTTCTTGAAACAGACCGGACGTTCTCAACACTCTTGGTGCTTTTGCCCCAAAAAAACCTGGATGGTTCAGCACAACACCATGGTTCACCTGCAAAAGCTCATATCTCTCCCTAAACAGTTCACTCATGTGTCAAAATCAAATTTCTTACTCATATAAATAGTCAGTGTCCTCAAAATGCATCATCCCTTTGGCATTGTGTAAGCACTGCAAGTCAAAATGTTTAGACGTGTTGTCACTATGGCAGAGGACAATTGAAATATCCCTCATGTCCACCACTAAGTCTTAGCCCAGTCCTTCATTGACAATGGTTACTGTACTCGTTTTTTTGTCTAGCTAACAGAATACAATTGTGTGTAAAACTGAAAAAAAAATAGGATTTTACAGTAAGAGTAGCCACCCGTGCCAGGTTGTCGTTCAAACATAGAATTCAAAGGACAACACTCCATTCGTAATGTATGTCTTATGTATTTCTTACAGAATGAGTTACCAATGAAATTGTATTGTTGCTTTACTTTTTACCACTATTCTAATGCATCACTGAACAGTGACTGGAATACTACTGTATCCCATTGAGGTACATTACTGCAGGGCTATAACACACGTACACACACACACACACACACACACACACACACACACACTAAATGAATAGGTAAATGCACATATCTTGCTTTATGCAAGTGTCCAGTCCTACAGTATACAACATATAGTTCAATTATTGACTGATATGAGTACATACCTGTTTTCCCTGCGAAAGGTTTGGATGATGGAGGAGACTGTAGAGCGAGGCACATTAGGCTGCACTCTGCGACCTGCCTCCACCATTGTGAGACGGTGGTTGACAACATGGTCTATAATTGTGGCCCGAATTTCATCCGGGACAACATGGTGTCTTCGTGCTCCTCGGCCTCTTCCCCCTATTCCACCACCACGCACCCTTACTCCTCTTCCTCTTCCTCTTCCTCTTCCTGGAACAGGCAGTTGCCCTTGTTCATTTGCTTGGCCAGGTGCCTCCATGTTCAGAAATGGTACTGGTCCTGGTCAACCTTTATATATATACTGTATATGTTTGGCAGCATTCACAATCATAGACAGCACCTGTCAGGTAACTAAACATACGGTTTGATTGGTCATCTGAGATGAGTGAAACTCCTCCTTCGTTAGTCAAGTTCTAGTTTCACCTGACTGTCAATTACTGTACTCAATTTATCAAATGTTCCAAGAGATTCATATATGGTATTCATGGTATTATGTTCTTGACTCATTTTGACAATTGATCAGACTATTGTGCAAGTGATGACTTACACAATGAAATGATGTGACATGTTTAGCAGAGAACAACCATTAGACTGAGAATCGACCATCAGTTTAGATCAACAAGATCTATTCACTTGGAAATTGTGCTAAATGTAGTCTACCTGTACTTAATCATTTGCAAAGATGTAATGAGATATTGAGACATGTACTAAGACAATTGCAATTTGATTAAATGAATGAGAAATGCAATTCTGTTGTGGACAATTGCCAAGTGGTTTGGAGATTTGTCCATGTTGTTTCGAGAATGTAATTTCTGTTTCAAGAAAAGAGTCAAACCAATGGAGAAAAACTGTAATAAATATATATACATGCAAACACCATTCTATATCCATCCTTGTGAACCTCAGCGCTCACAGGGAGAGGAATGAAGGACGACACAGCGTTGTTTGGGGTTCAGAGCGTTTATTTTTGCTCGAACAAAACATGGCTCAACTAACAAAAACAGAACATTGATGGATTGAATACAGTTAGATGAGATGTATACAACATTAATACACAACCAAACCATCATAAATACACCAGGGGTGGACAGCAAGATAGAGAAAAAACTAAAACTAAAAAACGAAATGTAAATAAATATTTTGTAAAGCTTACAAAGATCACACGTTTTAACAGCTTTTTTTAGTCTCACAATCACAGAGGGAGGAGATATATTGACCAACATATGCAGACAGTTCCAGGAAGTTTGGCTTCTTGCCAGAAAATTTAGACTTATGTTTGGAAAATTTGGATAAAATAATTAACAAATTAATCATATAAAACTGAGAATTTAGTTTTTTTTAATCATATTCAGTGTAGCCAAACAAAACATTTTTCCAGCATGAATTAAACTTGGGGTAAATATGATCACTGATAAAGCGTGCCAGTCTGTTCCAAAGTTGTCTGGCGTGTGGGCAAGACCAAAATAAATTAACCAAGGTTTCGTTGACAGAGACACAGTGGGTACAGTTCACATCAATGTCCTTCTTAAGCCTGTATATAATGATTAGTTGGGTAAAATCTAATAGGTTAGACTACTTCAGGAGTCTTCTTGGAAGCCACGCCTACGACGACGCCTCCTACGACGACGCTTCCTACGATGCTCCACGTTCTAAATGTAGAAAAGCGACAAAACAAAGACGTATTGAAAACAGAGCTCCTTTTTGACATCAGGAAAAACATCATTAAAAAGTGGAAACTTTACAACATGGCAACAAAAAAAACAGATCTCATTTAAATGCTAATTACCCATTGGCCTTCTGGAGCTGCAGTGGAGTCCACGGGGGCACTGAGGTCCGCAGGCACGAGCCGGTCCGTGGACTCCAGCATCTCCGAGCTGAACCGGACAGGAGTGGGGGGGGTGGAACACACGCCCTGTGAAATAAAACACAGAAAGACTATTAGTGGAAATGTTTCATCAAAAACAAAGCATCCATACAGTCAAACATATACACATTTTTCAATTAAAACATAACCAAAAATAACAAACCGTGTGAACCGCCCTCCTCTTCCCAGCACCTGTGGACTGGCCAAGTCCCTCAGGTCGCTTCCTCTGTAATGACAGACAGAACAGTTTTGATCAAAAAGTGACCTTTCAGCGTCATGACAGTAAACTGATTTGAAATATGACATTTTCCAAATAGTCTCAACCACACAAGTCTTACCTTCCTGTCCTGTCGAACTACGGTCCAGCGTTGGGCCAGCGGGGCAGGGGCGACGTCGTCCATCACGACCGGCTGGGGACGGCGACGCTGGGCTGGAGGCGATCTCCGGGGGGGAACCACGGGCGGCGGCGGGGGGGGCTCCAACTGCTGGAGTGCGTAGCTCCACATCAGCTGGACCAGGACACCCATCCCATGGTTGTCACTCAGATGGACCTAAAAACAAATCACAATCACAATTAATTGACTGAACAGACCTTTTACAGTAAATCTCCCATGCACTTAAATACTCGTATACTTACACCATCCCGGCTCCACAGCTCAAGGCGGTTCAATGGGAAGTGCTCCGCGATGCAGCAGTACCGCACGTCTACAATAAATACACAGAGATGGCATAGTTAAAAGTCTGCAATCCAACACATGACACACCATACATGTAAATGTACTTCACAAACATCCTTTTAAAACGTACCCATGACTGCTGCAACGCGGCGAAACTCCTGCCTGAAGTTATCCTGGACATCCACGTCGACCGTCAGGCGAGGAACGAAGTCCAGGACGAACACCTTGGGCCACCGACTGCAGGCACTGGCGATGAGCTCACCGAAGTCCTCCCCTGCCTGCTCCACCGTCCTCCTGGCCGTCAGGTTGTTGCTGGGGGCAAGAACACATACAAGGTCTGGTGTACGTGGCACAACTGCACTCACCAGCTCGGTCCTCAGGTCCCTGGCACAAGCCCCCGGCGTCGCCATGGCACCAAACGACAGGCGTCCCTCCGGCATCGTGACGAACCCATCCACGATGCTACGAAGGTGGGAGTCCCCGACAAGAAGAACAAACTGGAACGACACAACGGAGAATTATTATCATGCAAACAAGATTATGATCAACATCAAACATCATTTGTCAAATGACTTCCAACACAACATTACCTTTTTGTCTGGAGACTCCGGCGGGATGACCAACATGTGGCTCCTGCCGGTGTGAGCAGAAGTTGGCCACTTCCTCACGGCATGGCGACGTCCAGTTCCACGGGCTAGTGAAAAAGTAAAAAAAAAAGAAATCACAGTCAGAAATTCATTCATAATTTATAATTAGTATAGAGGCATAGCTCTTTCCACTAGGTTTGCACTAAATATAGTGAGAAAACATCTAACAATTAATAAAGTAAAACATTTAATGATAAAAGAAAACAGGGGATAGGTTCATTGGTGACTCTAAATTGCCCGTAGGTGTGAATGTGAGTGTGAATGGTTGTCTGTCTCTACATGTCAGCCCTGCGATAGACTGGCGTCCTGTCCAGGGTGTACCCCGCCTTCCACTAGTCTCCTCTTCAGATGTTCTCCTCTGCAAAAAAATACAAAAATCAAATAAATCCAATCACATCAAATAATATATACCATAAAAATAAAAATAAAAAGTCATCTCAGACCACTTATCATACAGAGCTGGACTCTAAATCTATTCTCTATCATATAAAAACATTCTTAAACATACTTGTCAGCAGTAAAAACAAACGTAAAAAAATTAAAACATAAAAATGTTTTATTTAAAAATCCCACAGTGAAATATTCTGTAATTTTTGGATCCAAAGGCGTTTTATTAAAAAAAAAAAAAAAAACACTGAAAAATCCTGTAAGTTTGTGAATTGTCAGTCAGTTGCAATGAATTTACCATAAGTATCACAATACGAGCGCACTGCAAATTTACGGGCGGCTGGTTTAACTTCGGACAAACGAATGACGGCTCACTCGACCGCAGCACGAACACTTCCGTCGTTTCCATGGTGAACAACTAAAACACATGTTTGGCATTTTATGAAATATGGCCGCCGCCATTTCTTTCCCACAAATCTCCATGTCAGATGTGGAAGATTTGACGCCTTCAAATCCAAACAACACAACTTTCCGACCAACGCACTTTCTATTACGACACTACACGGCTCTCCCGCCGTATTTAACACATTCTGTCCCACACAAATATTACATTTACACGAAGACATCGTAGAGCGAGTGTCTGCTTTCACCAAATGTGGGTTTTCCCACCAGTCCTCATGAACTGATGTGAACTGTTCACCGTCAAACTCCAAAAGTGACACTGATTTCTGACTTTGGGCGCTTTTAGCGTCTTTAATGGATGCATCAACAAGTAAAACGTAAAAACCAAACCAACAAAGTTGTCTTACCCCGATGCCTCGGTTCAGATCCGGGCCTGCTGGGGCTGCTCCTGGGTCCGCAGCCCCGAGGGGCTTCGTCGCCCTCTTTCCCGCAGTAGCTCGTTGACGATCCCTCTCGTTCGGCTTCCTAGCAAAGATGCGTTCAGGTCCTTCTTCTTCGGCGGTGTGAAACTCTCCGTTTGGGTCTTCAGCGATTTGATACTCTCTACAGTTTGGATCAACTCTCCAGTTTTACCAATGTGTGTCAAGTACAAGTGCGAAAAGAGAACACAAAATGGTCGACAGCCCTTTTATACCTGCTCTGGGGGCATTTTCTGTTTCCACGGCAATTGATGACGTCAGAATGCGAACTATACCGCGGCTTTTTTGGGGGGGGGGGGTTGCGCGTGCCTCAGAGCGAGGACTTACTCAAAACACATCCATTTTTACAAGCCTGTATGCTAGAGCGGGTCTTTTTTTCCTCCGATGTCTGATTTAAAGTGACGTTTAAGACAGCGTGTGGTATGTGTGCCTGCATACATATATCATGCCAGTAGGTGGCAGTGACTCGATGTAACTCATGCATTCTGATATACGCACTGCACTTGTTCTGACTCCTGTGAAGTAAACACCGTTCGTCTGAAGCCTGCTAGCCTTTTCTTCACTTTACAACACAACATTTTGGTGACGAGGATGGCTCTGCTTGGGATTTCGCCACCTCCGGCATTTTTACAAAGCCCAGGTGAGCCTACGGTGCCTTTCGAAGCATGGATTTGCATGTTTGATAACTGGGTCATTCTAGAATTGGAGATACATTTGCCTTCTCCCTGAAAAACCTTTTGTTATTTAAAAAAAAAAGAAGAATTTATTGAATCAGATTTGAATAATTATAATAATTATATTAAAATCTTACTAAACATAATGCTAAATTAGTATTTTAAGCACAATTTATGCATAAAATATTAAGTTAATGACTATCAACCCACCTGTGATTGTCTTTCTTTGGCTCCTGACTCGTACTTTCAGCTTGAATTAACATAATATAATTAAGTGTAATTTTATGGGTTTTTTTTGTGCTTAATCTATTCACAGTTATAAAATGGATAACATCAAATATCTATTTTCTATATTATGGTTAATTTTAGTAATAAAAAAACACATTTTGTGTTTGTCTCCATGTTCTCATCAACTCTGTTACCTCTGTTATAAAACTGCAAAAAAATCTCCAAAGCTTTCAAATAAAAAGCATGTGACCTGCTCCCAGTGATGTCACTTCCTCTTGCTGGAAACATGGGATAGCAGTGAGGTCTGTTATGCTTCTTATCTCATCATTTTGTATGAAATGTTCATGATACAGTAGATTAATCATTTGTCAAATCTGTTGCTGTGATATTGCATTGAATCTCTCATTAAATTAAAAAAAAAAACAATGTTCTGAATCACATTTAAGCATTTTGCATTATTTTACACTTATTATGGATTTTAGGTCATTTGACTGTAAAGGGTACATTTATGGCGAACATTACAGGTTAAGGAAATTCTCAGATCATTTCTGTTTCAGATAAAGTTATGAACAGCAGAAAGGCAACGACAATACAAGTTACGGCGAGATGCCGACCCTGCAAGGAAGACCGGAAATTTGCAGAAAGACAGAAATAGATGGCACAAAAGTAGAAATGCAGGGCAGACAAGCACAGTGGCTGATCAGGATGAAAGGGAGAACAGGTATAAGCGCAGGTATTGGAAAGAGGCCCAGAAGAGGTGCAGAGCAAGGAGGAAGAGACTAGAAGAGATAGACACCACCACACAGTCCTGAACCAGACCCTGAACCACAGACATCCAGGTTAGATGGGGCATAGGTCCATGAGTTTATTATAAATGTTAACTGTACAGTTAGTCATATGTGTTTTTTAAAGGTACACTCCATCATTTATGCAAGGTCCAACCCATACGTTTTTTATCGTAACAATTTGGTTATATAATCCTGTGATCTTGAACTTCAGGACTTTAGAAGGGCAATGTTCTCTTTTTGTTCTAACCTCACTGTGACCCAAAACACAAGCCTGTTTTCAAATACAAAAGGATCAGTAATACATGAGACATATGCAGTTATTATTCAAGTTCAGGAAATGCTGTAATCAGTGTATCTTTACAATTAAATAGTTTTGTTACAGGATTTCGAGATGGTCATGTGCTTTAACTACACTGTGGAATACAAGCCAGGTCGTGATAACGTCATAGCAGACCGTTTGTCTCGCATGTCCCTGCCGTCTTCTGACCCACAAGAGCAGGATGAGGACATCATAGCCATGGTGTCTGTGGACCTTGCAGCTGTTACTACAGAGCAGCTACATACTGCCTACCAAGATTGCCCAGTGCTGCAGCAGGTTATGGCTTATCTAAGAAACGGTTGGCCCCGTACAGCTAAAGGCCTTGATCCTGCCTTTCTGCCCTTCTACCGTGTACAGACTGAGCTGGCTGAACTTGATGAGGTTTTGGTTAGAGGTACTCACCGAGTTGTGATTCCCCAGACTCTTCAGCCACAACTCATACAGCTTGCCCACGACACTCACCAAGGCATGGTGAGGACAAAACAAAGACTGAGGGAGCTCTATTGGTGGCCTGGTATGGACTCTGATGTTGAAGCTGCCATTAAGTCACGCACCACCTGCTCCCAACATGACAAAACTGCCATAACCAGAGCTGCCCCACTGCAACCGGTGCCCCTTCCCAATGCAGCCTGGGAAAAACTTCCACTCTGCTCCACCTGACTGCCGTTTTGCCATCACATTGGTGGACTATTACAGTAAATGGCCTGAAGTGGCATTTACATCAGATGTTACGTCCGCTACTGTCATTGCATTCTTGTCTGCTGTTTCCAGCCGTGAAGGCAACCCCCTTGAACTTGTAACTGATAACAGCCCTTCATTTGTGTCTGCTGAGTTTGAGGCCTTCTTAGCAGCTCAGGACATTACACACTGCCGCATCTACTATCCACAAAGTAATGGAGAAGTGGAGAGATGGAACAGAGTATTAAAGGACTGTCTACAAACAGCTGACATTGAAGGTCGGCCATGGAAGCCCTTTGTTACAAACTTCCTCCTCACTTATCGAGCAACTCCCCATGCACTGACTCAAGTCTCCCTTGCTGAACTTCTACATGGCCGTCCATTCCGCACCAAGTTGAACATCAAAAACATTGCTTCGCCTCGTGCATCTGCTCAGCCTGAGGCTATGAGAGACATTGTGACTCTGAAACAAGCCAAAGTAAAGCGCTATGTGGACGACCGACGTGGCGCACAGTCTCCAAAGTTTCAGCGTGGTTCCTATGTTCGGATCAGGAAGCCAGGAATCATAAAGAAAGGACACTCCAAGTTAACACAACCCCTCTGGGTTGTTGCTCAGAAAGGCCCGGCAACCTACGAACTTTCTGATGGTAAAGTATGGAACGCCATACACCTGTCCCCTGCAGGTTCCCCCTCCCCTGAGGTGCACACAACCAGTACCTGTGTACAGCCTGAGGATGTTTATGTGCCTCCTCAGACGCCACCGCCTGCTCACCCACCTCCTAGGCCCCAGCGGAGTCGCAGGCAGATTCAGCCGCCTGCATGGCTGGGAGATTTTGCCACCTGACCTCTGTCTTTTTAAAAAGGGGCAGAATGTGGGGTGATTTATGGACTGTTACTTGTGTCCACTTTGAAGTATGGACTGTTACACGTTCACAATTTATGATGTTATGGACCATTCTAATTAATGTATTTTTCCACGTGAAGCTCTTTACGATCAGCATAAGATTACAGATAATGGGAAATTTATTCAATTACAAATGTGTCGCTGCCGGTGACGTATAAGTGTTTTGCTGTAAAGTAGTTTACAGATTCTAGGGAATACTGAGACCTTCAGAAGCTAATTTCAGTTTGTTTCTATTATTTCATAACTACTTACTATGCAGGGTTGGTTACTATTGAAGTGTTGATGCAGTTAAACGTTCACTATCTGTTGTATTTTCATTAGAGGAATTATTCTTAAAAAAGAGGGATATGTGGTATATGCATGTGTGCCTGCATACATATATCATACCAGTAGGTGGCAGTGACTCGATGTAACTCATGCATTCTGATATACGCACTGCACTTGTTCTGACTCCTGTGAAGTAAACACCGTTCGTCTGAAGTAGTTTGCCTGCTAGACTTTTCTTCACTCTTACAACAACAATAGCGCCCCCACGCTTCAATGGTGAGGACAAGAATTGCATGCAGGCCGGTATCTTTATTAAAGTGAAATAGTGAACAATCACCCTCATGTGCAAATCATACATTAAAAATAGCCTAATTTTACACATGATCCATGATTATGACAAAAAAAAAAAAAAGGAAATCCATGGGAAAAAACAGAATTTTGCCAATATTTTAGACCCCCCCCCCCCCAATTTCACGTTTTCAGGGGGGCTCATGTCTCATTAAGGGGGGCTGAGACCCCCCTGGCTCTCCCGTAGTTCGCACCCTGGTTACTCTACTGGGCTTTGTGATCAGTGGGTTCAACCCTCTACTATATAATGCATCCAAAAAATCACAAGTTTGTTTCTGTGTAGATATCTTTGAGAGGTCGATATTGAAATCGCCACAGATTATAAGTGTTTTATTGTCATTTAAACCATTCATTAATTCTTCTAAACTGTCCTTATAAGTTTCTACATTTGATCCTGGTTTCCTGTAAACACATGCAACAATAATATTCCTTATTCTTTTAAATTCAATTTCCACAGCAATACATTCCATTAAATCATCAATTACAGACGTCCCACATTCCACTGGTCTGCATTTGAACTTACTATCCACATAGATGGCCACGCTTCCTCCACTCCTGTTAGCTCTACTGGTAACATAGAAATCATAGCCCTTAATATGCAAAGCAATATCTTTTTCTTTACTAATCCATGTCTCAGTTCAAGCTATCAATTTAAATTGACTTTTAATTGTGTCCAAATATTCATTGATGTTTTTGACCTTTGTTTTAGGTTAGCTTCTACAGTTGAAATGTATTCATGAAAATGTCTTATCTAGTTCAACACTATCATTAAGTTGTTCATCAGTATAGTATCGACAAGAATCATTGATATGATTAAAAACGTGATCCTCCGGATCCACATCACCTTCAAAATCATAACTTCTATGTTCTGTCAATTCAGATCTTGAAAAGACTTGACTCTTAATGTCCTGTCAATTCTACCAATCCATAAGGGAAAAAATAATTCAGTAAAGAAAAAAACAAAGAAAACAAAAATGTCCATAGAGAACTTCATTGTTAGTCGCTTGTCATTGTCACTTGTATCGATCCAAGTCCTTCAAATGTCTAACCACGACCACCTTAGCTTGCTCTGGTGGTCCATTTCATCTTAGAAACACTTTTCCATTCCTTGTGTTGCACACTTAAAGTGGTTTACACTGAATTGCAGCAAAAGCACTTCTCACAAACCTTCATACCTCCAAAACACTGATGTTGATATATCTGTCATCTCACAGCACACACTTGTCATATCAATCTAAATCATCAAGTAACAGGACAACACATTTAAACATTTCATTAGTTAATTAACATTTCAAAATGTTGTAACACTTTCATGTGCAGATAATGATTCTCAGAATGAAGACACAATGCTGGCTTAAGACTGACTTTATTGAAACTGGAACTGGAATCAATAAGATCTGTGAATCGTTTGGAAGTTTGTGGCTGCTATAATTGCAGCTTTCCACTAGATGTCACTGGTAGGGTCTTAGAGGCTTTGAAGGTTGACATCTTTTTTTGGTATCAGGAAGAAACCTCAGAAGCTTCACAAGGCCTCATACGCCCATCTATTAGTTACTAAAATGTGTATTAACAGTCTAAATCTGCAAAGTAACTTGTAACTGAAGCTCTCATTTAAATGTAGGGATGAATAGGACCCTTTTCACCTCTGACATTACTTCAATTTGGCCATTTTCAAGATCTGCTTATCATTTGTAGACTTTTGTCGCCATCTAGTGACGTTCAGGAGGCAGTGTTGAGTTGGTGTATGAATAGTGTATGGATACATATTGACAGTCAGACAGACAGAGGCAGACAGATAGATATAAAAAAAAAACATGATAATCACATTTTAACCTTGTATATTTAAATTCCACTCACATTACATTTCATTGCATTTCATATACATCGTGTGTTATCGTCTTGACTCAAAACAAGTCAGGTACAGCTGTGAATGGGCCGTCCCTCAACCAGATCTGCAAAGCTCTTTACTATTGAGCAATACTAACCATCCTTAAAACTTGAGTAACTTCAGATGTATCATTGCTACACTTCAAAGTTATTTTAAAAACCAAGTCAAGTTAAAATGCTGGCCAAATCCTAAAAAAAATACCTAGCACAACCTCCAATTTAAAAAATATATAAATATTAAAGAAGCCTACAATCACATTAGATGAGTAGTACAGTCACAACCAAAAGAGGGTGAACTACACCGATGATTTTACACAGATTACAGCAATTGAACTCTCACCAATAGCATTTTAAGGAGGTTATAGTAGATTCTCTAAACAATTATATAAAAATATGATACCACCAACTGGAACAATGCAAGGACTGTGGCAGTAAGCTGTTTCAGAAAGCAACTAATATTGAAATACAGACTGAAGTCGAGGGAACAATACAATGCACATCAAATGTCAGTATAGTTACATTCATTTCAGCTGAAACCAAAAGTGGTACATAACATACAACAAAGTGATTATTTTTAAGGAAACTACTAGATTTTGTGTCCCATCCAGGATCGTTGATCTGCGGCTGCAGGTTGTTTGGCTTGCTCTGTTTTTATCTCCGGGAGGTGACGGGCAAGATGAGCACTCATGTTCGTCGTGTTACCACAATATGATGCCTGTCCATGCATGGCTCTGCTTTTCCCCCTGGAAGCTTGTAAAACCCAAATTGTGTCCATACTTTGGATTTTAAGGGTGCAGGTATTCATCTCTTAATCTCTTAATCTTTTGCTGTCACATTTTCATTCATCCAATTTAAAAAATGTAGGCTTTAATGGTTCACATCTATATTTGCTGTCAATGAAAAAATAAATTACTTGCCTCAAACAAATTTCCTATGTCCATGAAAACTATTCAATAAAACTTGGTACAATGTATATTTTTCTTGTTGAAGGAAGTCAATTCATTTAAATTGTTGCTATGGAGATGAAATATCATCTCCTCTCATTGCCGTTGACGACATGGTCTATAATTGTGGCCAGAATTTCATCCGGGACAACATGGTGTCTTCGTGCTCCTCGGCCTCTTCCCCCTATTCCACCACCACGCACCCTTACTCCTCTTCCTCTTCTTCTTCATGGAGCAGTTGCCCTTGTTCATTTGCTTGGCCAGGTGCCTCCATGTTCAGAAATGGTACTGGTCCTGGTCAACCTTTATATATATATACTGTATATGTTTGGCAGCATTCACAATCATAGACAGCACCTGTCAGGTAACTAAACATACGGTTTGATTGGTCATCTGAAATGAGTGAAACTCCTCCTTCGTTAGTCAAGTTCTAGTTTCACCTGACTGTCAATGACTGAACTCAATTTATCAAATGTTCCAAGAGATTCATATATGGTATTCATGGTATTATGTTCTTGACTCATTTTGACAATTGATCAGACTATTGTGCAAGTGATGACTTACACAATGAAATGATGCTGACATGTTTAGCAGAGAACAACCATTAGACTGAGAATCGACAATCAGTTTAGATCAACAAGATCTATTCACCTGGAAATTGTGCTAAATGTAGTCTACCTGTACTTAATCATTTGCAAAGATGTAATGAGATATTGAGACATGTACTAAGACAATTGCAATTTGATGAAATTAATGAGAAATGCAATTCTGTTGTGGACAATTGCCAAGTGGTTTGGAGATTTGTCCATGTTGTTTTGAGAATGTAATTTCTGTTTCAAGAAAAGAGCCAAACCAATGGAGAAAAACTGTAATAAATATATATACACACAAACACCATTCTATATCCATCCTTGTGAACCTCAGCGCTCACAGGGAGAGGAATGAAGGACGACACAGCGTTGTTTGGGGTTCAGAGCGTTTATTTTTGCTCACACAAAACATGGCTCAACGTAGCAAAAACAGAACATTGATGGATTGAATACAGTTAGATGAGATGTATACAACATTAATACACAACCAAACCATCATAAATACACCAGGGGTGGACAGCAAGATAGAGAAAAAACAAACAAACTAAAAAACAAAATGTAAATAAATATTTTGTAAAGCTTACAAAGATCATACGTTTTAACAGCTTTTTTTAGTCTCACAATCACAGAGGGAGGAGATATATTGACCAACATATGCAGACAGTTCCAGGAAGTTTGGCTTCTTACCAGAACATTTAGACTTATGTTTGGAAAATTTGGATAAAATAATTAACAAATTAATCATATAAAACTGAGAATTTAAAACTGAAGCATTTTAAATGAGATCTCTTTGACCTTGTTGGTTAAAAAAAAACGTAATAAAAACTAATACCCGAAGGCACAGCATCAAAAACAATAGAAAAATCCTTGGATGTAACAGGGATTCCATACCGTTGCATAAATTCAACATAACTGTAAAGACGCCCATGTTGGTCAAACAACTGACTCAGTAAAAGTATATTGTTATCAAACCATTGTTGGAGGAAAATAGATTTGTTTTTGTGTTCTGTTTGACCGTTTGCTGTATTTACGTTTCATTTGTGGTTTTAGTTTAGTTTTTGTCAAGTTTGTAAGATGATTGAAATAAAAAAAATAAAAAATAACATTCTATTATTATCATCACTGTCCACACACATGTATCAACACAATTACAATTATTAGACTACTTCAGGAGTCTTCTTGGAAGCCACGCCTACGACGACGCCTCCTACGACGACGCTTCCTACGATGCTCCACGTTCTAAATGTAGAAAAGCGACAAAACAAAGACATATTGAAAACAGAGCTCCTTTTTGACATCAGGAAAAACATCATTAAAAAGTGGAAACTTTACAACATGGCATAAAAAAAAAACAGATCTCATTTAAATGCTAATTACCCATTGGCCTTCTGGAGCTGCAGTGGAGTCCACGGGGGCACTGAGGTCCGCAGGCACGAGCCGGTCCGTGGACTCCAGCATCTCCGAGCTGAACCGGACAGGAGTGGGGGGGGGGGGGGGTGGAACACACGCCCTGTGAAATAAAAACACAGAAAGACTATTAGTGGAAATGTTTCATCAAAAACAAAGCATCCATACAGTCAAACATATACACATTTTTCAATTAAAACGTAATCAAAAATAACAAACCGTGTGAACCGCCCTCCTCTTCCCAGCACCTGTGGACTGGCCAAGTCCCTCAGGTCGCTTCCTCTGTAATGACGGACAGAACAGTTTGGATCAAAAAGTGGCCTTTCATCGTCATGACAGTAAACTGATTTAAAATATGACATTTTCCAAATAGCCTCAACCACACAAGTCTTACCTTCCTGTCCTGTCCAACTACGGTCCAGCGTTGGGCCAGCGGGGCAGGGGCGACGTCGTCCATCACGACCGGCTGGGGACGGCGACGCTGGGCTGGAGGCGATCTCCGGGGGGGAACCACGGGCGGCGGTGGGGGGGGCTCCAACTGCTGGAGTGCGTAGCTCCACATCAGCTGGACCAGGACACCCATCCCATGGTTGTCACTCAGATGGACCTAAAAAACAAATCACAATCACAATTAATTGACTGAACAGACATTTTACAGTAAATCTCCCATGCACTTAAATACTCGTATACTTACACCATCCCGGCTCCACAGCTCAAGGCGGTTCAATGGGAAGTGCTCCGCGATGCAGCAGTACCGCACGTCTACAATAAATACACAGAGATGGCATACCGGTAGTTAAAAGTCTGCTATCCAACACATGACACACCATACATGTAAATGTACTTCACAAACATCCTTTTAAAACGTACCCATGACTGCTGCAACGCGGCGAAACTCCTGCCTGAAGTTATCCTGGACATCCACGTCGACCGTCAGGCGAGGAACGAAGTCCAGGACGAACACCTTGGGCCACCGACTGCAGGCACTGGCGATGAGCTCACCGAAGTCCTCCCCTGCCTGCTCCACCGTCCTGCTGGCCGTCAGGTTGTTGCTGGGGGCAAGAACACATACAAGGTCTGGTGTACGTGGCACAACTGCACTCACCAGCTCGGTCCTCAGGTCCCTGGCACAAGCCCCCGGCGTCGCCATGGCACCAAACGACAGGCGTCCCTCCAGCATCGTGGCGAACCCATCCACGATGCTACGAAGGTGGGAGTCCCCGACAAGAAGAACAAACTGGAACGACACAACGGAGAATTATTATCATGCAAACAAGATTATGATCAACATCAAACATCATTTGTCAAATGACTTCCAACACAACATTACCTTTTTGTCTGGAGACTCCAGAGGGATGACCAACTTGTGGCTCCTGCCGGTGTGAGCAGAAGTTGGCCACTTCCTCACGGCATGGCGACGTCCAGTTCCACGGGCTAGTGAAAAAGTAAAAATAAATAAAAAAATCACAGTCAGAAATTTCATTCATAATTTATAATAAGTATAGAGGCATAGCTCTTTCCACTAGGTTTGCACTCAATATAGTGAGAAAACATCTAACAATTAATAAAGTAAAACATTTAATGATAAAAGAAAACATTTGAGTACATACCAGGGGGTCTGCCCGAGAAGGAAATGACAGGCTCCTGCCCGTCACACCGATCCTCCATCCTCCGCCTGGCAGCAGCGGACAGCCGGTGGTTCTTCCGAGGCATCCTAAATGGAAAAATAAAAAAAAAACTGGCCAAACAAGTTATCAGGAATATAACCGTCAAAATTTGTATTGAATGTGTAAAACAAATAGAAATCTCTTCCTCTGAGACTCAGTGTCCACTAGTCTCCTCCTCAGATGTTCTCCGCTGCAAAAAAAAATAAAAAAAATAAAATAAATCCAATTACATCAAATAATACATAACATAAAAAGTCATCTCAGACCACTTATCATTCAGAGCTGGAGTCTAAATCTATTCTCTATCATATAAAAACATTCTTAAACATACTTGTCAGCAGTAAAAACAAACGTAAAAAAATTAAAACATAAAAATGTTTTATTTAAAAATCCCACAGTGAAATATCCTGTAATTCTTGGATCCCTGAGGTCCTCTGAAAAGTACCTGAAGTGGAATTAGTCATTGGAAACAGACAGCTTAATTTTAATTATTTTTAAAATACTGTAATATTTTACTTCACAAGAAATATCGAAAGGCATTTTATTCTGATATTTCACAGTGAAACGTTATGTGAATATTATGCAATTAATCTTATTTCCGTATTGATCCTGTATATGAGCCTGGTTTTGAAACGGTTGCAATGAATTTACCATAAGTATCACAATACGAGCGCACTGCAAATTTACGGGCGGCTGGTTTAACTTCGGAAAAACGAATGACGGCTCACTCGACCGCAGCACGAACACTTCCGTCGTTTCCATGGTGAACAACTAAAACACATGTTTGGCATTTTATGAAATATGGCGCCGCCGCCATTTCTTTCCCACAAATCTCCATGTCAGATGTGGAACATTTGACACATTCAAATCAAAACAAAACAACTTTCCGACCACCGCACTTTCTATTACGACACTACACGGCTCTCCCGCCATATTTAACACATTCTGTCCCACACAAATATTACATTTACACGAAGACATTGTAGAGCGAGTGTCTGCTTCCACCAAATGTGGGTTTTCCCACCAGTCCTCATGAACTGATGTGAACTGTTCACCGTCAAACTCAAAAAGTGACACTGATTTCTGACTTTGGGCGCTTTTAGCGTCTTTAATGGATGCATCAACAAGTAAAACGTAAAAACCAAACCAACAAAGTTGTCTTACCCCGATGCCTCGGTTCAGATCCGGGCCTGCTGGGGCTGCTCCTGGGTCCGCAGCCCCGAGGGGCTTCGTCGCCCTCTTTCCCGCAGTAGCTCGTTGACGATCCCTCTCGTTCGGCTTCCTAGCAAAGATGCGTTCAGGTCCTTCTTCTTCGGCGGTGTGAAACTCTCCGTTTGGGTCTTCAGCGATTTGATACTCTCTACAGTTTGGATCAACTCTCCAGTTTTACCAATGTGTGTCAAGTACAAGTGCGAAAAGAGAACACAAAATGGTCGACAGACGTTTTATACCCGCTCTGGGGGATCGTTCTGTTTCCACGACAATTGATGACGTCAGTGTGCGAACTATACCGCGGCTTTCGGGGGGGGGCTCACTTATATTGGGGGGGGGGCTGCGCGTGCCTCAGAGCGAGGACTTACTCAAAACACATCCATTATTACAAGCCTGTATGCCAGAGCGGACAGTGGCGGTCCTAGGTTTCATGACGCCCTTGGCGAACCACACACACAGAGACAGACAGAGAGTGTGTATGGTAGTAGACAGTGTAGATATACAGTTGAAATACACATATTTGTTTATCTACTCTTCACATTTATTCAATGTATTTTCTCTTCCTGTTTCCCAGTGCGAGTTTAGATACACAAATATAGCACTTGTCAATTGCGATATTTTATTTTGAAAAGTGCTTTAATTTTGAAAATTGACTTGATTGTCTCGTGTTTCTTTGTGTGATTTCCTGCCAAAATTGACACGAACGCTCGCGACACGCGCAAAAAATAGAGCAGACGCCGAAGCAATCGCTTCACGGCGCGGGGCGGCCGCGCCTATTCGCGGCGCTTCCGCGGCTGTGAACCAGTCTCTCTCAGCATCAGCAGACGCACCATTTCTTTGTGCGGGCGCTCATGCCGCCCTGGGCGGCTGCCCATACTGCCCATATGAGAAACCGCCACTGTGTATTAGCCTCAAATTCTGGTATCATTAGGCTGTAATAATTATGTAGTGATGAAAAAGGGCCATAAGGACTAATCCGTTACGGATTTGCACTCTAGATCACCACTTCAGGTACAGGTCAGTCAGGTACAGTCCGGAATAAACAAGACGAGAGGCCATAGACGGATTACCGCATGGGCAAAGTGGGCGTGTGCCCAGGGCCCCAGCGCCAATATGGGCCCTTGGCCTTCAGAGTTGTTGTTTTTTGTTTTTTTTGGTACAATTTAAAAAATATATTGGAATGGCTGTGGTTTTGAAAATGTAGTATGATAATAAAATAATTTGAATGTTTTAGAAATTATAAGATTAAATCAGTAATGTGTGATGACACAATGACGTACGTAGTACGTATGCTGGGGGTCAACCGTACATTGCATTTTCAAAATGGAGAAGCGGGAGCTCAGTGGATCAGCTAAAAGAAAACAAAGGAAAGAAAAAGAAGCCAAAGATGCTGCTTTGAAGCATCCCAGCCATCGCAACATTTTTCACCAGAAAAGTGGGGCAAGATGATGGTGCTACTCATAGCAGCGGTAGTAGCAGTACTACAACTCACCGGGACGACCTGCAGGATGCTAACACTGCTAGTGCAAGTTCGCCGGAGACGTTTGGTAGCGGTGGAGCGGCGCTGCCTCCTACGGAAACCTTAGCGGACAGTGCTAGCAGTACTACGGCGGGCAGCAGCCGGGCGGCCGAGCCAGGTCAGCCTGAGCTAAGTCCCCTCACATCCCCAGCGGAGGTTGAGATGTTGGCGGGTGCCGTACAGCAGAGGGATGATGATGAAGACTCCTGGTGTGAAACTGTTACTGATCCTTCGCTGTGGGGAAATATATCCAGTGACAAAGTAAAGAGTGTTCTCATTGAAAGAGGGCCCTCTTCCTTTCACAACAGACGAGCAAAATACCCTGCATCAACAAGAGACTGCGGTCTAGGTGGTCGGGTTCGTTCATTAACCAATGACATGATATGCAGTCGACTGCCTAATGGACAACTAGCACCACGAGAATGGGTGGTGTATTCACCATCAACTGGACATGTGTACTGCTTTGCCTGCAAACTTTTCGGGGCAACAAAGAATGCATTTGTGGACGGATTTTGCGACTGGAAACATCCACATCGCATTTCAGAGCATGAGAGGAGCCCCGTCCATATGTCCAACATGCTGACACTGATGCAGAGGATGAGTGGAACTGGCGCAATCGACTCAGCCCTGAGAAAGCAAACTTCGGATGCGAGGGAATATTGGAGGGATGTTCTGCGACGTGTAGTGGCAGTGATCAAGTTTTTAGGAGAAAGAGGACTGGCATTCAGAGGGAATGACGAGCTCCATGGATCGCCACATAATGGCAACTATTTGGGGATATTAGAGTTAATATCCCAATTTGACCCATTTCTGGCAGAGCATATTAAAACATATGGCCAGAAGGGCAGAGGGAGCGTCTCATATCTGTCGTCAACAATATGTGAGGAGTTCATTGACATGATGGGAGAAAAAACCAGGCAAGTAATTGCAGAAGAGCTCCGTGATGCAAAATATTTCTCTGTCATTGTAGATTCCACTCCCGACCTCTCGCATGTTGATCAGTTAACATTTATCTTCAGATTTGTTAGCAAGCAAGGCAACATAGTGGAGCGTTTCCTGGCATTTGAGCCAATTCAGAGCCATACAGGCCAAAGTCTGGCAGATTGTGTGACTGCCATGGTGGAGAATCTTGGGCTGGACTTATCTAATTCTAGAGGCCAATCATTTGATAATGCCAGCAACATGTCGGGCCGGTACAATGGACTACAGGCACATTTGAAGCAAAAAAACCCATTAATCCACTATGTGCCTTGTGCTGCCCATTCTCTAGATTTAGTGGGTGTAAACAGCATAGAGGTAAGCAGTCTAGAAGTGGGACAGTATTTTGATTCACTGCAATCCTTGTACATATTCTGTGCTGCCTCCACTCACAGGTGGGAGCGAGTTTTTCGGAACTCTGATATTCATATAGACTTAACATTAAAATCACTGTCAAACACTAGGTGGAGCTGCCGAGCTGACTCGACTAAAGCTCTTTGGCAAAACTATGTTAAAATAAGGGAGGCATTAGAGAGCATAGCTGAAGATGAAACTGAGAAAAGAGACACCCGAAGTGAGGCCAGCACACTCGCTGTAAAATTAAATAAACTGGAAACTGCATTCATGGCTAATTTCTGGAATACCATTCTGACTCGATTCCAACTGACAAGTTTACAGCTCCAAAAAGCGGACATAGAGCTCATGACAACTGTGCGCCTTCTTATATCTCTGCGTGATTTTGTATCAGCACAGAGAGGTCTTTTCACAGACTTTGAAAAGGAAGCCTTAGCAGTGCCAGGCGTGTGCCAGACGTACAAATATGACCTCCAGCGCACCAGAAAGCGCAAACGATTTGAGGATGACAGCGCAGAAAAAGATGCAGTATTTGATGGGAAAAGCAAATTCCAAATTGAAACATTCAATATGGCTATCGATAAGTTAGTCAGCTGTCTCAGCCACAGAATTGATGCATACAAGCACCTGTGTGATCTGTTTGGTGTTCTTTTCATGCCGGAAAACACATCTGACCATGAGTTAATTGACAAAGCGAACACACTTGCCTTTGCCTATCCCGCTGACTTGGACAGCAATCTTGGAAATTAACTGATTCACTTCAGATCTTTCATCAGATCAGACGGACAGAATGTGCCTCCATCTAAATGTCTTAAAACAATTGATTGTGGATTACAGTCAACATTTCCTAATGTGTACATTACCGTAAGACTGTATCTGACGCTTCCTGTCACAAACTGCAAGGGAGAACGGTCATTCTCTCAAATGGCCAGGACAAAACATGAACTTCGGACAAAAATGACCCAGAGACGCCTTAACAGTTTGTCACTCATGGCCATAGAGGCCGAACTGGTCCGAGAGTTGGACTTTGATGACCTTATCAAGGACTTTTCCTCAAAGAAGGCCAGGAAAAAGCCAGTGGTTTAGGTGAGTAGTTTCACTTTGGTTTTGTGTGGTCGTAGCTGTGGCTCTTTACTGATGTTCATTCATGTTGCCTTTATTACTTTCACGATTTGTTTTAGGTGGTTATATTTTAATTAAGGTGTGTTTTACTCCATAATACTACCATGGCTGGCTATTTGAGCTTGCTGTCTCTCCCATAATATGTAATTGTCCTGTACATGGCAGGTGCCAAACAAAACAGACCAAAAATGACAGTAATTTTGTGGTTGTTGTGGTGTTGCGGTGTTGTTATGTGCGTAATGCGAAGAGCGCCTTTGCGCGCGTACTATTTGCGTGTAGGCAGGGGCCCGTGGCGAGTTTGTGTCCAGGGCCCATGGTCATGATAATCCGTCTATGCAAGAGGCCGATGGCTCCAAAAATATAACAACTTTTATTTTCAACCACTGATAAAAGCACAATTTGATATATCCTAATTAAAACCGTCTTAAGCTACACAGTAGCAAATTACATTACCCGGCACTTGTTAATTAAGACAATAAACTGGACAATTGGGCAAAAGTCGTGGCAGGGCCAACCTGTACAATATATGTGGGCTAGTAAGACAATAAGCTGGACAGTTAGTCAAAGGCGGGGCAAACCTAACCTCGGCAATATACACAGGCTAGTTAAGACAATAAACTGGACAGTTCGTTAAACACTAGTGCAACTAGTCTATATAGTACTGGTATAACAGGAGTTCAAAGGCTGCAATTATATTTAGGACCCAACGCACATGTGGCAAAAAAAAGACTACGACCCAAAAGGGCAAAAGATATCACTGCACACACACACACAAATCACGGCCCACTATATGCAGAGTTCCACACACTGCCACCAAGCGCACAAGAGGGCCTCACTAAAATAACAGCAAGTCGATGATGCTCGCTCAACCAGGCTATGATTTAGGCTTACACCTTATTCAGAGTGACACATTGCACCTGCCCAACCTAACTTAATGTCAATAAGAAAAACAAACAAAACAACTAAAATGACCAAAACAAATTAAACAAAAAAGGGCCCGGTAGCCTACATTGAGTATGGGAAAAAAAACAACGACCGTCAAAATACACATGAGACCCTTGTCCAAGAGGAAAAGGCCGTGCCTTTACGGCGGCCACGCTGACCGAGCTCGACCTGGGCTCGCAAACAATCGCCTGCCGTCTGTCACGCTGCTGACAATGCTTCCACGTCGCGCCGTTAATCAAAGGGAGAGGATGTACCCGGCTTCCGTTCCGTCCTTAAATAATCTCCCGACCGGAAGAAGAGCCCGTGAGATACGTCGGTTCCGACAGTCAGACCTCCCCGCTACACTTATATTATATAACTGAATCTATAGAAGACGGGGATACATTTCTTTGTAAAACAAACCCTATGGGACACGGGCAGCACCCATGCTTATTTTATGTGATCAAAGTCATACCTTGATGCCTTGGAAGCAATTAAAACTCATGATGTAATAAATAATAATAATGCTTTATAATGCTGCAACCTCCCAAAAAAATAAAAAAAAATCCTTCTCAATCCTTCTCACGACTGCAAAATGTGTCACCAGGTTCTTGTGCACTGGATTCATTTACGGTACTTTAATCATTATTATCATTATTTAATTAATTCAAATGTAGTGGCAGTTAATCAGAAAACACATTTTCAATACTGTATTATTGTCTAGTGTTGATCAAAGTCTCTGGTGATAACACGAGCTGGGATGACAGGTTGATCAGCAGTGTTGGGAACGTTACTTTAAAAAAGTAATTAGTTATAGTTACTCACTACTTGTTCCAAAAAGTAACTGAGTTAGTAACTGAATTACTTTATAATAAAAGTAACTAGTTACCAGGGAAAGTAACTATTTGCGTTACTGTAAAAAAAAAAAGTTGCTTTATGTCAAAGAATTTGGATTTTTCTTGTAATGAGATGGCAAACTGTAGTCTTGTAGTCTACTCCTATAGTCGCGTAGCGTGTTGTCTTGTGTATAATAATTGAGATCGCATTCTCCGCACCTCGCATGCGGGAATAATTAAAACTTGAGGAGAAATTATACAGTGGGAGACGCTGTGTCTGTCATATATCACAAAACAGGGTCAGAGCGCACAGCAGTAGACATAATGACCCCGGTGCCTCGAGCCGCCGCGCCGTTCATCATCATCATCATCACCACCGTCTTCACCATCCGCGCTCCACAGCTATACCGGATTCCCGTCCAACACCAGGACGGCGGGACACCGGGGCCCGCGTGGCCCTCGCGCGCCGCTCAGACCAGCAGCAGCCCAAACTCCGGCTTCAGCTCGCGGCAAGTTTGCACGTTTCTCCACGGACAACAGGCTGCCGAGACCAGGCACGAGCGGCGCGCAAGCAGAACACGATCCTGACTTTTTTTTTTTTAACTGACAAATTCAATTCATAGTAACGCACCGCATTTAACGTTCAGTAACGATAACGGCGTTGTAACGTCGGGAACAGTAATTAGTTAGATTACCCCGTTACTGAAAAAATAACGGCGTAACGCCGTTATTTTAAACGGCGTTATTCCAAACACTGTTGATCAGTGACATTGGTTAGCTATCACGACTTGTGACTCACTCATAGATTAGCTACATTTCTGCGAACATACTACAGCTATGAAAACTATGTGGCCGTTAAAAAAAAAACACGGCGACAACAAGACAGCTTGAATGTCATATTTTCTGGAGGTTACAGAATAATTTACATTTCAAACGTCGTCATTGAGCCACAGCGCTTTAGACTCTTTTGGGGTCGATCGAATTTCAAGTTTAGACCATACTGGGAGGCTTAGCTCAGGAGGGAGCGCGATGGACTGGCAACCAGAGGTTTACCGGTTCGATCCCAGCTCCTCCTCCTAGCTACGTCCTCGTGTCCCTGAGCAAGACGCCTCACCCTAATTGCTCCCGACGAGCTGGCTGACTCCCTCCATGGTTGAGACTCCGCGTCGGTGGTGAAAAGCGCCAATGAGATAAAAGCGCTATATAAGCGCTTTTGTTACCATTTACTCTACATTAAATTCTACTCTATATTTAAATAATGCAGTGTTTCTTTTAAAAGAAACAATCACTTATTATTTAGTGTGTTAAATGCGATAATACAGATAACCACCGATGTTTAACATCTCATACTACATTTTTTTTCTTTTTTAACTTTATTGACATCTCGTCCTCATCTTCTCTCACGTAACCGAATCGATTACGTTAGCGGTTCTAGCTCCCGTTTAATGGAAATTACTTATCAAAATATAAAGCATGATTATTATTACAGTTAATGAAATATTTCTAAATATTTTTTAAGTCAAATTTAAACTGTCAAATGTTTTCTACAGTTTCTTATATATGCGCGCTCCCACGCTTTCCCTCTTTCTTCCTCTTACCTGAGTAGCTGCTTTCACTCGCCATCGATCGCGACTATTAAGCCGCTTTTATCGATCATTAATCGTTCATAGATCGTATTATACCTCTGACCACGGAACACCAGCACCTTCACCACGCAGACGACGCAGGCAATCTGCCCGTCGGAGGAGCTACATTATTCACATACATGGAATTTGGATTTCCCTCTGAAGTAAGTAATATGGCTTATCTGGTTTAAATACGTTCCTTTATTATTTGATTATCAATAGATGTGCATAATGCATGCATAAACAAATGTAGGCTACATGTAGGCTAATATAAGTGGTTTTAATAATACCATGTATGAGTTTGGTGTGATAAAAATAAACAAGTACAAGCAAGTGGGATATTAGTGAATAATTTATTAGACAAATAATCCATGTTATATATACAGGTTTCAATACGTGTATGATAAGAAGACATAAGTAGAAATAAGTAGTTTATCAACAAATGAATAGGAAAACATTCAGAATAAATGTAATATGTGATGTTTTCTGTTACAGGTTGGTGCTAGAGGGACGTACTGCAGGTCAATCCTCCTGATGGGCCTCTACTTCGGGAAGGGGATTTAAGGAAGGACTTCTGTATTTCAAGGCATTCCACGGAGAACCTCGTCCACTGCTTACTAACAGAACAGATGGGTTCCATGTCCATAGTTCCACGGTGGTGACGGGGTGACAGCGACGAAGCCGAACCACTCCAGCAGTCCTGGGATATCCTCAGAGGCTCCAGCAGTCCTGGGACATCCTCAGAGGCTCGCAGCTGCAGTGTCTGCTCCAAATGTCCAGATCCCTGTGTTGCAAGAACATGATTATTGTTGAGGTTTTATTTGTGATTATCAGTAGTGCAGTTTATAAGTAATACCACACAGTAGAAGTTGTTACAGACAAATGTTTCCTGTTAAATGTTTTCCGATTATAAGGTTGTGTACAAATCTAAATAATAAATATCTGAATATATATGATTGTTGACTCATGTTTTAGGCCTGTAGGTCTATTTCCCTCCTGCTCTGGAGGAGAGACCCTGCTGCAGTGGTTGGCATCATGGCTGAGGAGATGGGGTGTAGTGGGGTAATAGCAGGTCTTTGCTCCATCACCTCATCCATGACAACAAATACTTCCAGTGTGCAGCAGTGACCTCTCCTCCCTATAAACAACATATACATACATACATACATACACTTATCATAATCATTGTTTAGATCAACTATTCACCACTAGTCATATGTTCTAATATGTACTGTAATACTGTTCCACATGGGACATTACCCAGCACTGACTTTGCCTGGTTATTATAAGAAAGACAACTTCATCTTGTTTCTTTTATGCTGTAGAGTTCAATACTTTAAACTGCTTCCAACTCACCTTGTATTTCTGCTTCATGTTCTCCCACTTCTTAGCTCATCCGGCTCCACCTTCCCTCCATCCCTGTTCTTTAAGAAACATCCTATATGAAGAACAGCACGTAGAAAAGGGTTACAGTTCATTGATGATTTCTTGCTGTTCAACAAAAACGTTTCAGGTAGACATCTCAGGAGAGCAGGACATCTCCCATCTATATACGCTGGTGTTCAACCTTATATCATTGAGTAGCTTAATATGCACCAGTAGTACTTAAGCCCTGCATATGAGAATTATAACATTTAACACCACATTTTTTAAGTGAAGCCTCTCGAGCAGCATCCCTCCTGCCGGTGAACTTCTCCTCCTCGTTCCCTCCACCCAATGAGGTGCTCGGTGTCTGCATCCGTCCCTTTAACGAACGGTGCACTGCGTTATTTAATATATAGTTAGTAAATATATAACCACGGTTTAACATAAGCACTATATTCTTAGTTAACGTCGGTAAAAACGGCACATTTGCCGCTTCAGTTACGCTCGCTAACCTCTATGGTAAATTACCGTCAGTAGGCTAGCCGGCTGGCAGGACCTCCGATTCGTAACGTTAACGTACAATTCCAACAACAATAAAGTAACGTCCATTATCAATACGATTTAAACGTCAGCTGGAAACATAAAAATCATGTTACAGTATACTTACATGTGTACGCGGTTTGTGTCGGGCTGTCGCCAGAATCACCGGAGCTGCGTTTCAATAACAGTTTGAGTCGCCCTCGCTCACTTGCCCTCAGCCCTTGCTGTGGGTTCAACCCTCTACTATATAATGCATCCAAAAAATCACAAGTTTGTTTCTGTGTAGATATCTTTGAGAGGTCGATATTGAAATCGCCACAGATTATAAGTGTTTTATTGTTATTTAAACCATTCATTAATTCTTCTAAACTGTCCTTATAAGTTTTTACATTTGATCCTGGTTTCCTGTAAACACATGCAACAATAATATTCCTTATTCTTTTAAATTCAATTTCCACAGCAATACATTCCATTAAATCATCAATTACAGACGTCCCACATTCCACTGGTCTGCATTTGAACTTACTATCCACATAGATGGCCACGCCTCCTCCACTCCTGTTAGCTCTGCTGGTAACATAGAAATCATAGCCCTTAATATGCAATGTCAATTCTATCAATCCATAAGGGAAAAAATGATTCAGTAAAGAAAAAAACAAAGAATAGAAAAATGTCCATAGAGAACTTCATTGTTGGTCGCTTGTCATTGTCACTTGTATCGATCCAAGTCCTTCAATCTAACCACGACCACCTTAGCTTGCTCTGGTGGTCCATTTCATCTTAGAAAAACTTTTCCATTCCTTGTGTTGCACACTTCCATGCAGGCCTGGACTGGGACAAAAATTCGACCCTGGACTTTTTGGTCCAGACTGGCCCACCACAATCCACATACTGTGCCAACTCGGCCCGTTGATGTAGCCTACTGTACATATAATCACACGCCCTGAATAACACTATAGTGAATAACATCCCTTTATATTCTGGAGCCTTGAATAAAATAAATGATGACTACACAGTATGTTGCTCATTTGCTCTTAAGAAGGATACTGGAGAAAGGATTTCAAGAGTGTTGTTTATTTAACTCTGACTGGAAAAAAAAATATGTAAAGAATATTTGAACAAATTGGACAGTGGGCACGAAGAAAGTGTATTGATACTTAAAACACTTTAACTCTGGTGACCTGATGGGCCAGGTATTCTTAGATAGACAAGCCACTGGGCTCTAATGTGTCTTTGGGCTGCAAAAAAAAAAAAAAAAAGGCAGCCACTGCCGGCCCTTTATAGACAATCCACCCCTGTAAGTGGTTTACACTGAATTGCAGCAAAAGCACTTCTCACAAACCTTCATACCTCCAAAACACTGATGTTGATATATCTGTCATCTCACAGCACACACTTGTCATATCAATCTAAACCATCAAGTAACAGGACAACACATTTCAACATTTTATTAGTAAATTGACATTTCAACATGTTGTAACACTTTCATGTGCAGATAATGATTCTCAGAATGAAGACACAATGCTGGCTTAAGACTGACTTTATTGAAACTGGAACTGGAATTCATAAGATCTGTGAATCTTTTTGGAAGTTTGTGGCTGCTATAATTGCAGCTTTCCACTAGATGTCACTGGTAGGGTCTTAGAGGCTTTGAAGGTTGACATCTTTTTTTGGTATCAGGAAGAAACCTCAGAAGCTTCACAAAGCCTCATACGCCCATCTATTAGTTACTAAAATGTGTATTAACAGTCTAAATCTGCAAAGTAACTTGTAACTGAAGCTCTCATTTAAATGTAGGGATGAATAGGACCCTTTTCACCTCTGACATTACTTCAATTTGGCCATTTTCAAAATCTGCTTATCATTTGTAGACTCTTGTCGCCATCTAGTGACGTTCAGGAGGCAGTGTTGAGTTGGTGTATGAATAGTGTATGGATACATATTGACAGTCAGACAGACAGATGCAGACAGATAGATATAAAAAAACATGATAATCACATTTTAACCTTGTATATTTAAATTCCACTCACATTACATTTCATTGCATTTCATATACATCGTGTGTTATCGTCTTGACTCAAAACAAGTCAGGTACAGCTGTGAATGGGCCGTCCCTCAACCAGATCTGCAAAGCTCTTTACTATTGAGCAATACTAACCATCCTTAAAACTTTAGTAACTTCAGATGTATCATTGCTACACTTCAAAGTTATTTTAAAAACCAAGTCAAGTTAAAATGCTGGCCAAATCCTAAAAAGAATACCTAGCACAACCTCCAATTTAAAATATATATAAATATTAAAGAAGCCTACAAGCACATTAGATGAGTAGTACAGTCACAACCAAAAGAGGGTGAACTACACAATACTAGCAATCCCAAGACAACTTTCTCCACTCACAATAAAGGGTCAATGCATGTTAAAGAGTGTGTGTGTGTGTGTGTGTGTGTGTGTGTGTGTGTGTGTGTGGTGAGTTGAGTAAGTGGAGTGTGTGTACAGGATCCCATTCCACAGAACAACAACAATCAATGACAATCTTGTCCAAGACAAATTTCTCCATTCACGATAAAGGCTCATCTTATCAATGCATGTAATGCAATGCATGTAAAGTGATGGTTCGGAATAAAATAATGTACAAGGCTGCTAGCAAAAGCCTCCCTCACAACCTGCAAATACTCTTCATAGAAAGAGAGGAGAGACACAATCTTAGAGGGAACATGATTTTCAGGCAAAGGAAGGTACGAACTGCGTTAAAATCCTTTTCCTTATCGGTCACAGGTGTTAGACAATGGAATGTGTTAGAAGAAGTCAAAAAATCAGCAACAAGTGGCTTTAAGAAAAAGTATGTAAATTCAACCGTTGACCGGTACAGATTATTGCATGAGAGTTGAAAAGGGTCTGAGGCACGAATCAGCAGACATGGTGTTGTGTCGGGATGGGAGAATAACTAATGAACATTCTGTACCCAAACAATAAGTTGAACCTGAGAAGCTTGTATGGCACGATGTCAGTTGTACGTAGCAGGGAGTACAGCTCTCTGTACCACCTACTGCTGTAACATGTTATGTCAAATGTCACAAGTAAAAGAAAATGTTATGTCAAATGGAAAACGCTAAAGATAATATTATGATGACAATTGTATCCTGTGGGTAATGGGGGCGGGACTAGATAAGCCTTGGCTTCTCCCGCTTTCCCTTTCGGCCATGTGTATCGTACTATTTGAACAAAGTGTGATGATGATGATTTAACTGACATGTCCGAAATAAATAAATAAATTATAAAAAAATGCACCTTAGGTCATTTCCACCATGACATCCAGCCAAATACCCCCTCAGAAGCATTTTTAGCGATGGTCAACATTGGTCAAGATAGGGCTATCAGCCGAACGGCTTAGTACTAGCATGATGGTACATTATGTTTATGTCGTAAATTAGCCCACTAATAATGCATGGATGTTACCAAACTTCTGCAGTTGTAGGGTGTGTACTCACAAAACGAGGCATTTGAAAGTTTGTAAGTACACCAGGAGTTTATTTAAAAGAACACTTGCACTTGCTAGCACTGTGCCGACGCTACTTCCGTGTTTACCAAGCTGTTTCCGTGACGCGAGTTTCACGCAAAAGTATGAAAAAGTTTCGCTGAAATTTTTATAAATACTTGTATTATCAGGTCTGATAATACAAGCATTTATAAAAATTGTTGACCTGATAATACAAGTATTTATAAAAATTCAGCGAAACTTTTTCATACTCTCGCGTGACGGAAACAGCTTGGTAAAGACGGAAGTGGCATCGCTTTAAATAGTGTGAGTGGAGTGTGTGTGAGTGTGAGTGTGTGTGTGTGTGTGAGAGAGAGAGAGTGAAGTGAGTTGAGTAAGTGGAGTGTGTGTACAGGGTCCCATTCCACAGAACAATAAATGCACACATACAATCTTTCATTACAAAAAAGTGATTCTTACATCACAAATTCTGATGACATTCGAAGCATCTTCACCCGATATAAAGTGTGGCAGGCCAAGAAGTGCAGCTGCCCTTCTTCCATTTGTGTCCTACAAGACAAAGAAACATGCAGTAAGATGAAAATGTTAACAAAAATCGTCTGTTTCTAGTCATCTGCTCTTCAACTTACATCTTTTTCAAGGCAGTCCAAAAGTCTCTGGAGCGACTGCTTTTTTCCGCTCATGGTCGCTGCCCTGTAAAGTGCCAATAGTCTTGGCACAAGGTCATTCAGTCCAGCAAAAAACTTCTCCAGGAGGTCCTCAGTCACAAAACGCTGGAATTCTGCCCTAATCTGACAAGACAGACAGAAAACATTGATCAACATAGTTCTTGACGTGGAGAGGAAAGGGTAAAAGAGGGGAGGAGAAGGGACGGAAGGAGGGAGAGAAGCAGAGGAGGAATAAGGAGAGAATGAAGAGAAGAGGAGAATGAAAAAAATAACATTTCATTACATACAAGGTTGTGATTACCTGTCTCTCATCAAACAGCGCTGGCCATCGGGAAATGACTTCTGCGATGAGCGGCTCATCTCCAACGATGTCTTTTCTGCGGTGGGAAAACGTAGCAGCCATTAGCTCTTCCAAAAGCTGGTGATCAGGGTCTTTCTTCTGCATTTCAGTCTTCATTATCTTGCGCTTTTCCTCCATATTTTCCAGACACCATCCTTCAGGTGGATCAGGACAGTAGTTCTCTCATTGTATGTGGCAAAATTGCAAACCTTACAGCTCCACTTCATCCAATTGTTGCCAAACTTCTATGGACAGCAGCACCTAAAAAAACACAACATACTTTAGACTATGATATAAAACCCTTGGTAAAAATGGAAACATGAGCAAAAACACGTCATTTGAATTTACTTCAGATTCATGTGTTAGTTGTATGACTGAAAAGTGTGTGTGGAAAAATGTGTAACAGTGCGACCTATATATACACTTGTTACGGCGGCGTTAATACATAAGGGTGATTCCATTTGCAACAACTCACACTGCTTATTTTATTGAAACTGATTAATTATATGGTTGATGATTTTGCATTGAACACAACACCTCTGCAGACTAGGGTCGTGCACCCAGGAAGATGGCAACAGTTTGGCTGCAATCTGTGTGAGAGCACATGTTTGTATGTGAAGGAGATTGCCTGAATATTAGAGATGGACAGAGTACTCGACCCCAGTACTTGAGTAAGAGTACAAATACTACTGGTCAAAATTTACTCTGTTACAAGTAAAAGTAGCTCAGTCGACATGGTATTCGAGTAAAAGTAAAAAAGTACTTGCTTTTAAAAGGTACTTAAGTATCCAAAAGTACATGCTTTTAAATTTACTTTAAGTAAAAGTAAGAGTAAATTTCAAATTAAATTAATTTTTATAGGCTTAACATAGTGTAACCCACTAGTTACTATAGAGTTTGAACCAGAGACTAGGTTCGTAGAGGAGGGTTTAAAGAGGAAGTGACAGACACAATAAATAAATGGAGCCACGGCGTATATTTAAAGTAAGTTGACTGTATTGAACTGTATGAAAATAAAATAAAATAAAAATAAAATTCAATGCAATGACATCTGATTGCTCAATGTTTCACAGTCTCTCTTTAACATAAAACCAAATAAAAGTGCCAAATAGGAACCGTAACGTCAGTCAATTGTGTGTAAGTCAAGTCAGGGGAAAGTTCAAAGAGTCAGGTGTGTGTGTGGTGGTCCTACCACAGACACACTCAGTTAAGGTGAAGAAGGGCTGGATGTCCTCCTCGGCTCAGGTGCTGGTTCTCTGCTCCTTTGGGCAAGGAAAATTTCACTGGCTCGCCATCTCCCTCAATCAGGAGAATCCAGATCCACATCAAAAGGTTTCTTAAGGGTCTCAAAAAACCTAGCCTGTATAAAGACAGGGCTATCACTTAACACAGAATCATCAAACTTCTCTTATGGCCATATTCAATACATACTATAAATCTCAACACACTACTGGAACACAATAGTGATTAAATTAATTATCTTTTTAACTGTACAGTTCTTTTTTTTTTTATCTCAAGGTGAGTATTTTCACACATTCTTAATCATGTTAAATCAACATGAATTATTTTAGCTATTTAACCACGAATTATGATCATTTTAGCTTCTTTACCATGAATTATGATAATTTTAACTCAGTTTTCCACATGAAATATTGTTCATTTTAATCCTTTTTAACCATTTCACACATTTTCATTGAATTATGAACTGAAAACTAGCTAAATGCACCTTTAACACACATCACAATATCAATTCAGTGCTTCAGAGTTTCTGCCTCTGTGATAAATGGACATGTTTAGCAGTATTTAACAGACACACACCCTAAACAGTGCATCTCAGACTGAATACACACACACACACACACACACACACAGGAAAATAAATAGCACACCTCATATTTTCATCAGATTATCAGAGCAAAATATGCAGCTTTAACTCTTAAAACATACAGTAAACAGTAGCGGCAGGTCACGTTCATGAGTAAACAAGCTTTCTGCCCTCTCACAGACTGAATCACGATGTGGCTACTCCGGTTAGCATGTGCTAGCGCTAGTTAGCTCGAGCGACTCACCAAGTCTCTGCCGAAAACAATAACCCACAGGTCCTCGACCACCTCTCTGCTTCAGGTAGGTACACTCTCACGGGTTATTCTGTGTTGATAAGTGAGTTAACAATCGCCGTTTTCGTGACTTCTTATTGACTTTCTCTTCCGTGTTTCTCATCTGCTCGTACCGCTGCTCTGACTCTGCACCGCGCTACTCTGTACTCTCACTCACGCACTGTAACTCTCGCGAGAAGAGGGTGGGACTACTTTCTCTTTCCTATCATGCATATAATACAACAAATAAGGACTGAGTGTGTGCAAAAATAATATTATTTACAGAATAATAAATTAAAGAGGGTGAAATAAATAAAAAATATATTTTAAGGGAAATAACAATAGTATCTGTTTTCTACTGGGTTACACCAGTTAATAAATATTTGTGTAAAAAAGTCTTTGGGGGGTTCATGTCTTCCTGCACCACCAGTAAATACCAACCACTGCTATGCGCTATACAGTCACACAAGATAAGTAAAATATAATACAATACATATACCTTTAACTAGTATGACTAGATTATCATAATGTATCTTACGGTGTAATATTGCCAAGGAAACTGCACTGTCGTAGCTATGTTCGGAACATAGCCCATCTACAAGCTCACAAACGCATAACTTCTGACTTCTGCTATGAGCCTGCCTGTTAATCAGGCATGCAAGGATGTTGTACGACAAAGTATACATCCAGTTTATTCAGCCCAAAAGCAGCGTTCCCCCAGGATTATACTAGACGACATTTATCAGTAATATGGCAAATGGATTAACTAAAGCAAAGCAAGGGGGTCGACAAAAGTTTGGTAAGTGTTAATAACAAATAACGTTACGTTATGAGAGAGTTTCATTCGGCCATCGTTTCAAACCACAACACACACACACACACACACACACACACTAAATGAATAGGTAAATGCACATTTCTTGCTTTATGCACAGTGTCCAGTCCTACAGTATACAACATATAATTCAATTATTGACTGATATGAGTACATACCTGTTTTCCCTGTGAAAGGTTTGGATGATGGAGGAGACTGTAGAGCGAGGCACATTAGGCTGCACTCTGCGACCTGCCTCCACCATTGTGAGACGGTGGTTGACAACATGGTCTATAATGGGGGCCCGAATTTCATCAACATGGTGTCTTCGTGCTCCTCGGCCTCTTCCCCCTATTCCACCACCACGCACCCTTACTCCTCTTCCTCTTCTTCTTCATGGAGCAGGCATTTGCCCTTGTTCATTTGCTTGGCCAGGTGCCTCCATGTTCAGAAATGGTACTGGTCCTGGTCAACCTTTATATATATACTGTATATGTTTGGCAGCATTCACAATCATAGACAGCACCTGTCAGGTAACTAAACATACGGTTTGATTGGTCATCTGAGATGAGTGAAACTCCTCCTTCGTTAGTCAAGTTCTAGTTTCACCTGACTGTCAATTACTGTACTCAATTTATCAAATGTTCCAAGAGATTCATATATGGTATTCATGGTATTATGTTCTTGACTCTTTTTGACAATTGATCAGACTATTGTGCACACAATGAAATGATGCTGACATGTTTAGCAGAGAACAACCATTAGACTGAGAATCCACAATCAGTTTAGATCAACAAGATCTATTCACCTGGAAATTGTGCTAAATGTAGTCTACCTGTACTTAATCATTTGTAAAGATGTAATGAGATATTGAGACATGTACTAAGACAATTGCAATTTGATGAAATGAATGAGAAATGCAATTCTGTTGTGGAAAATTGCCAAGTGGTTTGGAGATTTGTCCATGTTGTTTTGAGAATGTAATTTCTGTTTCAAGAAAAGAGTCAAACCAATGGAGAAAAACTGTAATAAATATATATACATGCAAACACCATTCTATATCCATCCTTGTGAACCTCAGCGCTCACAGGGAGAGGAATGAAGGACGACACAGCGTTGTTTGGGGTTCAGAGCGTTTATTTTTGCTCACACAAAACATGGCTCAACTAACAAAAACAGAACATTGATGGATTGAATACAGTTAGATGAGATGTATACAACATTAATACACAACCAAACCATCATAAATACACCAGGGGTGGACAGCAAGATGGAGAACAAACAAACAAAACAAAAAACAAACAAAATGTAAATAAATATTTTGTAAATCTTAAAAAAAAAGATCACACGTTTTAACAGCTTTTTTTAGTCTCACAATCACAGAGGGAGGAGATATATTGACCAACATATGCAGACAGTTCCAGGAAGTTTGGCTTCTTACCAGAACATTTAGACTTATGTTTGGAAAATTTGGATAAAGTAGTTAACAAATTAATCATATAAAACTGAGAATTTAGAATTTAAAACTGAAGCATTTTAAATGAGATCTCTTTGACCTTGTTGGTTAAAAAAACTTAATAAAAACTAATACCCGAAGGCACAGCATCAAAAACAATAGAAAAATCCTTGGGTGTAACAGGGATTCCATACCGTTGCATAAATTCAACATAACTGTAAAGACGCCCATGTTGGTCAAACAACTGACTCAGTAAAAGTATATTGTTATCAAACCATTGTTAGAGGAAAATAGTTTGTTGTTGTGTTCTGTTTGACCGTTTGATGTATTTACGTTTCATTTGAGGGTTTAGTTTTGTTTTTGTCAAGTTTGTAAGATGATTGAAATGAATAAAAAATAAAAAATAACATTCTATTATTATCATCACTGTCCACACACATGTATCAACACAATTACAATTATTAGACTACTTCAGGAGTCTTCTTGGAAGCCACGCCTACGACGACGCTTCCTACGACGACGCTTCCTACGATGCTCCACGTTCTAAATGTAGAAAAGCAACAAAACAAAGACGTATTGAAAACAGAGCTTCTTTTTGACATCAGGAAAAACATCATTAAAAAGTGGAAACTTTACAACATGGCATAAAAAAAAACAGATCTCATTTAAATGCTAATTACCTGTTCGCCTTCTGGAGCTGCAGTGGAGTCCACGGGGGCACTGAGGTCCGCAGGCACGAGCCGGTCCGTGGACTCCAGCATCTCCGAGCTGAACCGGAGAGGAGTGGGGGGGGTGGAACACACGCCCTGTGAAATAAAAACACAGAAAGACTATTAGTGGAAATGTTTCATCAAAAACAAAGCATCCACAGTCAAACATATACACATTTTTCAATTAAAACGTAATCAAAAATAACAAACCGTGTGAACCACCCTCCTCTTCCCAGCACCTGTGGACTGGCCAAGTCCCTCAGGTCGCTTCCTCTGTAATGACGGACAGAACCGTTTTGATCAAAAAGTGGCCTTTCATCGTCATGACAGTAAACTGATTTAAAATATGACATTTTCCAAATAGTCTCAACCACACATGTCTTACCTTCCTGTCCTGTCCAACTACGGTCCAGCGTTGGGCCAGCGGGGCAGGGGCGACGTCGTCCATCACGACCGGCTGGGGACGGCGACGCTGGGCTGGAGGCGATCTCCGGGGGGGAACCACGGGCGGCGGCGGGGGGGGCTCCAACTGCTGGAGTGCGTAGCTCCACATCAGCTGGACCAGGACACCCATCCCATGGTTGTCACTCAGATGGACCTAAAAACAAATCACAATCACAATTAATTGACTGAACAGACATTTGACAGTAAATCTCCCATGCACTTAAATACTCGTATACTTACACCATCCCGGCTCCACAGCTCACGGCGGTTCAATGGGAAGTGCTCCGCGATGCAGCAGTACCGCACGTCTACAATAAATACACAGAGATGGCATAGTTAAAAGTCTGCTATCCAACACATGACACACCATACATGTAAATGTACTTCACAAACATCCTTTTAAAACGTACCCATGACTGCTGCAACGCGGCGAAACTCCTGCCTGAAGTTATCCTGGACATCCACGTCGACCGTCAGGCGAGGAACGAAGTCCAGGACGAACACCTTGGGCCACCGACTGCAGGCACTGGCGATGAGCTCACCGAAGTCCTCCCCTGCCTGCTCCACCGTCCTCCTGGCCGTCAGGTTGTTGCTGGGGGCAAGAACACATACAAGGTCTGGTGTACGTGGCACAACTGCACTCACCAGCTCGGTCCTCAGGTCCCTGGCACAAGCCCCCGGCGTCGCCATGGCACCAAACGACAGGCGTCCCTCCGGCATCGTGACGAACCCATCCACGATGCTACGAAGGTGGGAGTCCCCGACAAGAAGAACAAACTAGAACGACACAACGGAGAATTATTATCATGCAAACAAGATTATGATCAACATCAAACATCATTTATCAAATGACTTCCAACACAACATTACCTTTTTGTCTGGAGACTCCGGCGGGATGACCAACTTGTGGCTCCTGCCGGTGTGAGCAGAAGTTGGCCACTTCCTCACGGCATGGCGACGTCCAGTTCCACGGGCTAGTGAAAAAGTAAAAATAAATAAAAAAATCACAGTCAGAAATTTCATTCATAATTTATAATAAGTATAGAGGCATAGCTCTTTCCACTAGGTTTGCACTAAATATAGTGAGAAAACATCTAACAATTAATAAATTAAATAATTTAATGATAAAAGAAAACATTTGAGTACATACCAGGGGGTCTGCCCGAGAAGGAAATGACAGGCTCCTGCCCGTCACACCGATCCTCCATCCTCCGCCTGGCAGCAGCGGACAGCCGGTGGTTCTTCCGAGGCATCCTAAATGGAAAAATGAAAAAAAAAACTGGCCAAACAAGTTATCAGGAATACAACCGTGAACATTTGTATTGAATGTGTAAAACAAATAGAAATCTCTTCCTCTGAGACTCAGTGTCCACTAGTCTCCTCCTCAGATGTTCTCCGCTGCAAAAAAAATAAAAAAATAAAATAAATCCAATTACATCAAATAATACATACCATAAAAAGTAATCTCAGACCACTTATCATACAGAGCTGGACTCTAAATCTATTCTCTATAATATAAAAACATTATTAAACATACTTGTCAGCAGTAAAAACACAAACGTAAAAAAAATTAAAACAAAGATGTTTTATTTAAAAATCCCACAGTGAAATATTCTGTAATTTTTGGATCCAAAGGCGTGTTATTAAAAAAAAAAAACACTGTGAAAAATCCTGTAAGTTTGTGAGTTGTCAGTCAGTTGCAATGAATTTACCATAAGTATCACAATACGAGCGCACTGCAAATTTACGGGTGGCTGGTTTAACTTCGTGAGCCCAACGTAGTTGGGCTCACCTCCACGCACAGTCTGGGCTCTGGAACCCAACTCCTTGAGAGAGGCTGGACTCTCTTCTACTCTGGAGTTGCCCGCGGTGAAAGGCGCCGAGCTGGTGTGGGCTTGCTTATAGCCCCCCAGCTCAGCCGCCATGTGTTGGAGTTTTCCCCAGTGAACGAGAGGGTCGTCTCCCTGCACCTTCGGGTCGGGGATAGGTCTCTCACTGTTGTTTCGGCCTACGGGCCAAACGGCAGTGCAGAGTACCCGGCCTTCTTGGAGTCCTTGGGAGGGGTACTTGAGAGTGCTCCAACCGGGGACTCCATTGTTTTACTGGGGGACTTCAACGCTCACGTGGGCAATGACAGTGTTACCTGGAGGGGCGTGATTGGGAGGAACGGCCTCCCCGATCAGAACCCGAGTGGGGTTCTGTTATTGGACTTCTGTGCTAGTCACAGTTTGTCCATAACGAACACCATGTTCAAGCATAAGGGTGTCCATCAGTGCACGTGGCACCAGGACACCCTAGGCCGGAGGTCAATGATCGACTTTATGGTTGTGTCATCTGACCTCCGGCCGTATGTCTTGGACACTCGGGTGAAGAGAGGGGCTGAGCTGTCAACTGATCACCACCTGGTGGTGAGTTGGATCCGCTGGCAGGGGAGGAAGCTGGACAGACTTGGCAGACCTAAACGTGTTGTGAGGGTCTGCTGGGAACATCTGGTGGAACCCCCTGTCAGGGAGGTCTTCAACTCCCACCTCCGGGAGAGCTTTGACCAGATCCCGAGGGAGGCTGGGGACATTGAGTCCGAATGGACCTTGTTCTCTGCTTCCATTGTGGACGCGGCTGTTCGAAGCTGTGGCCGTAAGGTCTCCGGTGCCTGTCGTGGTGGCAATCCCCGAACCCGGTGGTGGACACCGGAAGTAAGGGATGCTGTCAAGCTGAAGAAGGAGTCCTACCGAACCTGGTTGGCTCGGGGGACTCCCGAGGCAGCTGACGGGTACCGGCAGGCCAAGCGTGCTGCAGCGCGGGTAGTCGCTGAAGCAAAGGTTCGGGTCTGGGAAGAGTTCGGGGAGGCCATGGAGGAGGACTATCGGTCGGCCTCGAGGAAATTCTGGCAAACCATCCGGCGCCTCAGGAAGGGGAAGCAGCCCTCCACCAACACTGTTTACGGTGGAGGTGGGGAGCTGCTGACTTCGACTGGGGATATCGTCGGGCGGTGGAAGGAATACTTCGAGGATCTCCTCAACCCCACTGACACGTCTTCCATTGAGGAAGCAGAGGCTGGAGACTCGGAGGTTCATCCACCCATTACCCGGGCTGAAGTCACCGAGGTAGTAAAGAAGCTCCCCGGTGGCAAGGCACCGGGGGTGGATGAGATTCACCCTGAGTATCTCAAGTCTCTGGATGCTGTGGGGCTGTCGTGGCTGACACGTCTCTGCAACATCGCGTGGCAGTCGGGGACAGTGCCTCTGGACTGGCAGACCGGGGTGGTGGTCCCTCTATTCAAAAAGGGGGACCGGAGGGTGTGTTCCAACTATCGGGGGATCACACTTCTCAGCCTCCCCGGGAAAGTCTATTCCAGGGTACTGGAGAGGAAAATTCGGCCGATAGTCGAACCTCAGATTCAGGAGGAACAATGCGGTTTTCGTCCTGGCCGTGGAACACTGGACCAGCTCTATACCCTCTGCAGGGTGCTCGAGGGTTCATGGGAGTTTGCCCAACCAGTCCACATGTGTTTTGTGGACTTGGAGAAGGCATTCGACCGTGTTCCTCGTGGCATTCTGTGGGAGGTACTTCGGGAGTACGGGGTCGGGGGCCCTCTGCTAAGGGCTGTTCGGTCCCTGTATGACCGGAGCAGGAGCTTGGTTCGCATTGCCGGCAGTAAGTCAGACCTGTTTCAGGTGCATGTTGGACTCCGGCAGGGCTGCCCTTTGTCACCGGTCCTGTTCATTATTTTTATGGACAGGATTTCTAGGCGCAGCCGTGGGCCGGAGGGGATCTGGTTCGGGAGCCACTGGATTTCATCCCTGCTTTTTGCAGACGATGTGGTCCTGTTGGCTCCTTCGAGCCAGGACCTCCAGCATGCCCTGGGGCGGTTTGCAGCCGAGTGTGAAGCAGCCGGGATGAGGATTAGCACCTCCAAATCTGAGGCCATGGTTCTCGACCGGAAAAAGGTGGCTTGCTCCCTCCAGGTCGGGGGGGAGTTCCTGCCTCAAGTGGAGGAGTTTAAGTATCTTGGGGTCTTGTTCACGAGTGAGGGAAGGATGGAACGTGAGATTGACAGGCGGATCGGTGCAGCGGCTGCAGTAATGCGGTCGTTGTATCGGTCCGTCGTGGTAAAGAGAGAGCTGAGCCGAAAGGCGAAGCTCTCAATTTACCGGTCAATCTACGTTCCTACCCTCACCTATGGTCATGAACTTTGGGTCATGACCGAAAGAATAAGATCCCGGATACAAGCGGCCGAAATGAGCTTCCTCCGCAGGGTGGCGGGGCGCTCCCTTAGAGATAGGGTGAGGAGCTCCGTCACACGGGAGGAGCTCGGAGTAGAGGCGCTGCTCCTCCACATCGAGAGGAGCCAGTTGAGGTGGCTCGGGCATCTGTACCGGATGCCCCCTGGACGCCTCCCTCGGGAGGTGTTCCAGGCATGCCCCACCGGGAGGAGACCCCGAGGAAGACCCAGGACACGCTGGAGTGACTATGTCACCCGGCTGGCCTGGGAACGCCTTGGGGTCCTCCCGGAGGAGCTGGGGGAAGTGTCCGGGGAGAGGGAAGTCTGGGCGTCCCTGCTCAGGCAGCTGCCCCCGCGACCCGGTCCCGGATAAAGCGGAAGAAAATGGATGGATGGATGGATGGATGGTTTAACTTCGGAAAAACGAATGACGCTCACTCGACCGCAGCACGAACACTTCCGTCGTTTCCATGGTGAACAACTAAAACACATGTTTGGCATTTTATGAAATATGGCCGCCGCCATTTCTTTCCCACAAATCTCCATGTCAGATGTGGAAGATTTGACACATTCAAATCCAAACAAAACAACTTTCCGACCACCGCACTTTCTATTACGACACTACACGGCTCTCCCGCCATATTTAACACATTCTGTCCCACACAAATATTACATTTACACGAAGACATCGTAGAGCGAGTGTCTGCTTTCACCAAATGTGGGTTTTCCCACCAGTCCTCATGAACTGATGTGAACTGTTCACCGTCAAACTCAAAAAGTGACACTGATTTCTGACTTTGGGCGCTTTTAGCGTCTTTAATGGATGCATCAACAAGTAAAACGTAAAAACCAAACCAACAAAGTTGTCTTACCCCGATGCCTCGGTTCAGATCCGGGCCTGCTGGGGCTGCTCCTGGGTCCGCAGCCCCGAGGGGCTTCGTCGCCCTCTTTCCCGCAGTAGCTCGTTGACGATCCCTCTCGTTCGGCTTCCTAGCAAAGATTGCGTTCAGGTCCTTCTTCTTCGGCGGTGTGAAACTCTCCGTTTGGGTCTTCAGCGATTTGATACTCTCTACAGTTTGGATCAACTCTCCAGTTTTACCAATGTGTGTCAAGTACAAGTGCGAAAAGAGAACACAAAATGGTCGACAGCCCTTTTATACCCGCTCTGGGGGCATCGTTCTGTTTCCACGACAATTGATGACGTCAGTGTGCGAACTATACCGCGGCTTTCGGGGGGGCTCACTTATATTGGGGGGGGGGGGGGGGGGGGGGGGGCTGCGCGTGCCTCAGAGCGAGGACTTACTCAAAACACATCCATTATTACAAGCCTGTATGCCAGAGCGGACAGTGGCGGTCCTAGGTTTCATGACGCCCTTGGCGAACCACACACACAGAGACAGACAGAGAGTGTGTATGGTAGTAGACAGTGTAGATATACAGTTGAAATACACATATTTGTTTATCTACTCTTCACATTTATTCAATGTATTTTCTCTTCCTGTTTCCCAGTGCGAGTTTAGATACACAAATATAGCACTTGTCAATTGCGGTATTTTATTTTGAAAAGTGCTTTAATTTTGAAAATTGACTTGATTGTCTCGTGTTTCTTTGTGTGATTTCCTGCCAAAATTGACACGAACGCTCGCGACACGCGCAAAAAATAGAGCAGACGCCGAAGCAATCGCTTCACGGTGCGGGGCGGCCGCGCCTATTCGCGGCGCTTCCGCGGCTGTGAACCAGTCTCTCTCAGCATCAGCAGACGCACCATTTCTTTGTGCGGGCGCTCATGCCGCCCTGGGCGGCTGCCCATACTGCCCATATGAGAAACCGCCACTGTGTATTAGCCTCAAAATCTGGTATCATTAGGCTGTAATAATTATGTAGTGATGAAAAAGGGCCATAAGGACTAATCCGTTACGGATTTGCACTCTAGATCACCACTTCAGGTACAGGTCAGTCAGGTACAGTCCGGAATAAACAAGACGAGAGGCCATAGACGGATTACCGCATGGGCAAAGTGGGCGTGTGCCCAGGGCCCCAGCGCCAATAGGGGCCCTTGGCCTTCAGAGTTGTTGTTTTGTTTTGTTTTTGGTACAATTTCAAAAATATATTGGAATGGCTGTGGTTTTGAAAATGTAGTATGATAATAAAATAATTTGAATGTTTTAGAAATTATAAGATTAAATCAGTAATGTGTGATGACACAATGACGTACGTAGTACGTATGCTGGGGGTCAACCGTACATTGCATTTTCAAAATGGAGAAGCGGGAGCTCAGTGGATCAGCTAAAAGAAAACAAAGGAAAGAAAAAGAAGCCAAAGATGCTGCTTTGAAGCATCCCAGCCATCGCAACATTTTTCACCAGAAAAGTGGGGCAAGATGATGGTGCTACTCATAGCAGCGGTAGTAGCAGTACTACAACTCACCGGGACGACCTGAAGGATGCTAACACTGCTAGTGCAAGTTCGCCGGAGACGTTTGGTAGCGGTGGAGCGGCGCTGCCTCCTACGGAAACCTTAGCGGACAGTGCTAGCAGTACTACGGCGGGCAGCAGCCGGGCGGCCGAGCCAGGTCAGCCTGAGCTAAGTCCCCTCACATCCCCAGCGGAGGTTGAGATGTTGGCGGGTGCCGTACAGCAGAGGGATGATGATGAAGACTCCTGGTGTGAAACTGTTACTGATCCTTCGCTGTGGGGAAATATATCCAATGACAAAGTAAAGAGTGTTCTCATTGAAAGAGGGCCCTCTTCCTTTCACAACAGACGAGCAAAATACCCTGCATCAACAAGAGACTGCGGTCTAGGTGGTCGGGTTCGTTCATTAACCAATGACATGATGTGCAGTCGACTGCCTAATGGACAACTAGCACCACGAGAATGGGTGGTGTATTCACCATCAACTGGACATGTGTACTGCTTTGCCTGCAAACTTTTCGGGGCAACAAAGAATGCATTTGTGGACGGATTTTGCGACTGGAAACATCCACATCGCATTTCAGAGCATGAGAGGAGCCCCGTCCATATGTCCAACATGCTGACACTGATGCAGAGGATGAGTGGAACTGGCGCAATCGACTCAGCCCTGAGAAAGCAAACTTCGGATGCGAGGGAATATTGGAGGGATGTTCTGCGACGTGTAGTGGCAGTGATCAAGTTTTTAGGAGAAAGAGGACTGGCATTCAGAGGGAATGACGAGCTCCATGGATCGCCACATAATGGCAACTATTTGGGGATATTAGAGTTAATATCCCAATTTGACCCATTTCTGGCAGAGCATATTAAAACATATGGCCAGAAGGGCAGAGGGAGCGTCTCATATCTGTCGTCAACAATATGTGAGGAGTTCATTGACATGATGGGAGAAAAAACCAGGCAAGTAATTGCAGAAGAGCTCCGTGATGCAAAATATTTCTCTGTCATTGTAGATTCCACTCCCGACCTCTCTCATGTTGATCAGTTAACATTTATCTTCAGATTTGTTAGCAAGCAAGGCAACATAGTGGAGCGTTTCCTGGCATTTGAGCCAATTCAGAGCCATACAGGCCAAAGTCTGGCAGATTGTGTGACTGCCATGGTGGAGAATCTTGGGCTGGACTTATCTAATTGTAGAGGCCAATCATTTGATAATGCCAGCAACATGTCGGGCCGGTACAATGGACTACAGGCACATTTGAAGCAAAAAAACCCATTAATCCACTATGTGCCTTGTGCTGCCCATTCTCTAGATTTAGTGGGTGTAAACAGCATAGAGGTAAGCAGTCTAGAAGTGGGACAGTATTTTGATTCACTGCAATCCTTGTACATATTCTGTGCTGCCTCCACTCACAGGTGGGAGCCAGTTTTTCGGAACTCTGATATTCATATAGACTTAACATTAAAATCACTGTCAAACACTAGGTGGAGCTGCCGAGCTGACTCGACTAAAGCTCTTTGGCAAAACTATGTTAAAATAAGGGAGGCATTAGAGAGCATAGCTGAAGATGAAACTGAGAAAAGAGACACCCGAAGTGAGGCCAGCACACTCGCTGTAAAATTAAATAAACTGGAAACTGCATTCATGGCTAATTTCTGGAATACCATTCTGACTCGATTCCAACTGACAAGTTTACAGCTCCAAAAAGCGGACATAGAGCTCATGACAACTGTGCGCCTTCTTATATCTCTGCGTGATTTTGTATCAGCACAGAGAGGTCTTTTCACAGACTTTGAAAAGGAAGCCTTAGCAGTGCCAGGCGTGTGCCAGACGTACAAATATGACCTCCAGCGCACCAGAAAGCGCAAACGATTTGAGGATGACAGCGCAGAAAAAGATGCGGTATTTGATGGGAAAAGCAAATTCCAAATTGAAACATTCAATATGGCTATCGATAAGTTAGTCAGCTGTCTCAGCCACAGAATTGATGCATACAAGCACCTGTGTGATCTGTTTGGTGTTCTTTTCATGCCGGAAAACACATCTGACCGTGAGTTAATTGACAAAGCGAACACACTTGCCTTTGCCTATCCCGCTGACTTGGACAGCAATCTTGGAAATTAACTGATTCACTTCAGATCTTTCATCAGATCAGACGGACAGAATGTGCCTCCATCTAAATGTCTTAAAACAATTGATTGTGGATTACAGTCAACATTTCCTAATGTGTACATTGCCGTAAGACTGTATCTGACGCTTCCTGTCACAAACTGCAAGGGAGAACGGTCATTCTCTCAAATGGCCAGGACAAAACATGAACTTCGGACAAAAATGACCCAGAGACGCCTTAACAGTTTGTCACTCATGGCCATAGAGGCCGAACTGGTCCGAGAGTTGGACTTTGATGACCTTATCAAGGACTTTTCCTCAAAGAAGGCCAGGAAAAAGCCAGTGGTTTAGGTGAGTAGTTTCACTTTGGTTTTGTGTGGTCGTAGCTGTGGCTCTTTACTGATGTTCATTCATGTTGCCTTTATTACTTTCACGATTTGTTTTAGGTGGTTATATTTTAATTAAGGTGTGTTTTACTCCATAATACTACCATGGCTGGCTATTTGAGCTGGGTGTCTCTCCCATAATATGTAATTGTCCTGTACATGGCAGGTGCCAAACAAAACAGACCAAAAATGACAGTAATTTTGTGGTTGTTGTGGTGTTGCGGTGTTGTTATGTGCGTAATGCGAAGAGCGCCTTTGCGCGCGTACTATTTGCGTGTAGGCAGGGGCCCGTGGCGAGTTTGTGTCCAGGGCCCATGGTCATGATAATCCATCTATGCGAGAGGCCGATGGCTCCAAAAATATAACAACTTTTATTTTCAACCACTGATAAAAGCACAATTTGATATATCCTAATTAAAACAGTCTTAAGCTACACAGTAGCAAATCAATTACCCGGCACTTGTTAATTAAGACAATAAACTGGACAATTGGGCAAAAGTCGTGGCAGGGCCAACCTGTACAATATATGTGGGCTAGTAAGACAATAAGCTGGACAGTTAGTCAAAGGCGGGGCAAACCTAACCTCGGCAATATACACAGGCTAGTTAAGACAATAAACTGGACAGTTCGTTAAACACTAGTGCAACTAGTCTATATAGTACTGGTATAACAGGAGTTCAAAGGCTGCAATTATATTTAGGACCCAACGCACATGTGGCAAAAAAAAAAGACTACGACCCAAAAGGGCAAAAGATATCACTGCACACAGACACACAAATCACGGCCCACTATATGCAGAGTTCCACACACTGCCACCAAGCGCACAAGAGGGCCTCACTAAAATAACAGCAAGTCGATGATGCTCGCTCAACCAGGCTATGATTTAGGCTTACACCTTATTCAGAGTGACACATTGCACCTGCCCAACCTAACTTAATGTCAATAAGAAAAACAAACAAAAGAAACAAAACAACTAAAATGACCAAAACAAATTAAACAAAAAAGGGCCCGGTAGCCTACATTGAGTATGGGAAAAAAAACAACGACCGTCAAAATACACATGAGACCCTTGTCCAAGAGGAAAAGGCCGTGCCTTTACGGCGGCCACGCTGACCGAGCTCGACCTGGGCTCGCAAACAATCGCCTGCCGTCTGTCACGCTGCTGACAATGCTTCCACGTCTCGCCGTTAATCAAAGGGAGAGGATGTACCCGGCTTCCGTTCCGTCCTTAAATAATCTCCCGACCGGAAGAAGAGCCCGTGAGATACGTCGGTTCCGACAGTCAGACCTCCCCGCTACACTTATATTATATAACTGAATCTATAGAAGACGGGGATACATTTCTTTGTAAAACAAACCCTATGGGACACGGGCAGCACCCATGCTTATTTTATGTGATCAAAGTCATACCTTGATGCCTTGGAAGCAATTAAAACTCATGATGTAATAAATAATAATAATGCTTTATAATGCTGCAACCTCCCAAAAAAAAAAAAAAAAATCCTTCTCAATCCTTCTCACGACTGCAAAATGTGTCACCAGGTTCTTGTGCACTGGATTCATTTACTTTAATCATTATTATCATTGTTTAATTAATTCAAATGTAGTGGCAGTTAATCAGAAAACACATTTTCAATACTGTATTATTGTCTAGTGTTGATCAAAGTCTCTGGTGATAACACGAGCTGGGATGACAGGTTGATCAGTGACATTGGTTAGCTATCACGACTTGTGACTCACTCATAGATTAGCTACATTTCTGCGAACATACTACAGCTATGAAAACTATGTGGCCGTTAAAAAAAAACACACGGCGACAACAAGACAGCTTGAATGTCATATTTTCTGGAGGTTACAGAATAATTTACATTTCAAACGTCGTCATTGAGCCACAGCGCTTTAGACTCTGTTTGTACTCATTTGGGTCGATCGAATTTCAAGTTTTGACCATACTGGGAGGCTTAGCTCAGGAGGGAGCGCGATGGACTGGCAACCAGAGGTTTACCGGTTCGATCCCAGCTCCTCCTCCTAGCTACGTCCTCGTGTCCCTGAGCAAGACACCTCACCCTAATTGCTCCCGACGAGCTGGCTGACTCCCTCCGTGGTTGAGACTCCGCGTCGGTGGTGAAAAGCGCCAATGAGATAAAAGCGCTATATAAGCGCTTTTGTTACCATTTACTCTACATTAAATTCTACTCTATGTTTAAATAATGCAGTGTTTCTTTTAAAAGAAACAATCACTTATTATTTAGTGTGTTAAATGCGATAATACAGATAACCACCGATGTTTAACATCTCATACTACATTTTTTTTTTTTTTTTTTTACTTTATTGACATCTCGTCCTCATCTTCTCTCACGTAACCGAATCGATTACGTTAGCGGTTCTAGCTCCCGTTTAATGGAAATTACTTGTCAAAATATAAAGCATGATTATTATTACAGTTAATTAAATATTTCTTAATATTTTTTAAGTCAAATTTAAACTGTCAAATGTTTTCTACAGTTTCTTATATATGCGCGCTCCCACGCTTTCCCTCTTTCTTCCTCTTACCTGAGTAGCTGCTTTCACTCGCCATCGATCGCGACTATTAAGCAGCTTTTATCGATCATTAATCGTTCATAGATCGTATTATACCTCTGACCACGGAACACCAGCACCTTCACCACGCAGACGACGCAGGCAATCTGCCCGTCGGAGGAGCTACATTATTCACATGCACATGGAATTTGGATTTCCCTCTGAAGTAAGTAATATGGCTTATCTGGTTTAAATACGTTCCTTTATTATTTGATTATCAATAGATGTGCATATGCATGCATAAACAAATGTAGGCTACATGTAGGCTAATATAAGTGGTTTTAATAATACCATGTATGAGTTTGGTGTGATAAAAATAAACAAGTACAAGCAAGTGGGATATTAGTGAATAATTTATTAGACAAATAATCCATGTTATATATATACAGGTTTCAATACGTGTATGATAAGAAGACATAAGTAGAAATAAGTAGTTTATCAACAAATGAATAGGAAAGCATTCAGAATAAATGTAATATGTGATGTTTTCTGTTACAGGTTGGTGCCAGAGGGACGTACTGCAGGTCAATCCTCCTGATGGGCCTCTACTTCGGGAAGGGGATTTAAGGAAGGACTTCTGTATTTCAAGGCATTCCACGGAGAACCTCGTCCACTGCTTACTAACAGAACAGATGGGTTCCATGTCCATAGTTCCACGGTGGTGACGGGGTGACAGCGACGAAGCCGAACCACTCCAGCAGTCCTGGGATATCCTCAGAGGCTCCAGCAGTCCTGGGACATCCTCAGAGGCTCGCAGCTGCAGTGTCTACTCCAAATGTCCAGATCCCTGTGTTGCAAGAACATGATTATTGTTGAGGTTTTATTTGTGATTATCAGTAGTGCAGTTTATAAGTAATACCACATAGTAGAAGTTGTTACAGACAAATGTTTCCTGTTAAATGTTTTCCGATTATAAGGTTGTGTACAAATCTAAATAATAAATATCTGAATATATATGATTGTTGACTCATGTTTTAGGCCTGTAGGTCTATTTCCCTCCTGCTCTGGAGGAGAGACCCTGCTGCAGTGGTTGGCATCATGGCTGAGGAGATGGGGTGTAGTGGGGTAATAGCAGGTCTTTGCTCCATCACCTCATCCATGACAACAAACACTTCCAGTGTGCAGCAGTGACCTCTCCTCATATAAACAACATATACATAAATACATACATACACTTATCATAATCATTGTTTAGATCAACTATTCACCACTAGTCATATGTTATAATATGTACTGTAATACTGTTCCACATGGGACATTACCCAGCACTGACTTTGCCTGGTTATTATAAGAAAGACAACTTCATCTTGTTTCTTTTATGCTGTAGAGTTCAATACTTTAAACTGCTTCCAACTCACCTTGTATTTCTGCTTGAGGGTCTCCCACTTCTTAGCTCATCCGGCTCCACCTTCCCTCCATCCCTGTTCTTTAAGAAACATCCTATATGAAGAACAGCACGTAGAAAAGGGTTACAGTTCATTGATGATTTCTTGCTGTTCAACAAAAACGTTTCAGGTAGACATCTCAGGAGAGCAGGACATCTCCCATCTATATACGCTGGTGTTCAACCTTATATCATTGAGTAGCTTAATATGCACCAGTAGTACTTAAGCCCTGCATATGAGAATTATAACATTTAACACCACATTTTTTAAGTGAAGCCTCTCGAGCAGCATCCCTCCTGCCGGTGAACTTCTCCTCCTCGTTCCCTCCACCCAATGAGGTGCTCGGTGTCTGCATCCGTCCCTTTAACGAACGGTGCACTGCGTTATTTACCGCCGTTAGTAAATATATAACCACGGTTTAACATAAGCACTATATTCTTAGTTAACGTCGGTAAAAACTGCACATTTGCCGCTTCAGTTACGCTCGCTAACCTCTATGGTAAATTACCGTCAGTAGGCTAGCCGGCTGGCAGGACCTCCGATTCGTAACGTTAACGTACAATTCCAACAACAATAAAGTAACGTCCATTATCAATACGATTTAAACGTCAGCTGGAAACATAAAAATCATGTTACAGTATACTTACATGTGTACGCGGTTTGTGTCGGGCTATCGCCAGAATCACCGGAGCTGCGTTTCAATAACAGTTTGAGTCGCCCTCGCTCACTTGCCCTCAGCCCTTGCTGTGGGTTCAACCCTCTACTATATAATGCATCCAAAAAATCACAAGTTTGTTTCTGTGTAGATATCTTTGAGAGGTCGATATTGAAATCGCCACAGATTATAAGTGTTTTATTGTTATTTAAACCATTCATTAATTCTTCTAAACTGTCCTTATAAGTTTTTACATTTGATCCTGGTTTCCTGTAAACACATTCAACAATAATATTCCTTATTCTTTTAAATTCAATTTCCACAGCAATACATTCCATTAAATCATCAATTACAGACGTCCCACATTCCACTGGTCTGCATTTGAACTTACTATCCACATAGATGGCCACGCCTCCTCCACTCCTGTTAGCTCTGCTGGTAACATAGAAATCATAGCCCTTAATATGCAATGTCAATTCTATCAATCCATAAGGGAAAAAATGATTCAGTAAAGAAAAAAACAAAGAATAGAAAAATGTCCATAGAGAACTTCATTGTTGGTCGCTTGTCATTGTCACTTGTATCGATCCAAGTCCTTCAAATGTCTAACCACGACCACCTTAGCTTGCTCTGGTGGTCTATTTCATCTTAGAAAAACTTTTCCATTCCTTGTGTTGCACACTTCCATGCAGGCCTGGACTGGGACAAAAATTCAACCCTGGACTTTTTGGTCCAGACTGGCCCACCACAATCCACATACTGTGCCAACTCGGCCCGTTGATGTAGCCTACTGTACATATAATCACACGCCCTGAATAACACTATACTGAATAACATCCCTTTATATTCTGGAGCCTTGAATAAAATAAATGATGACTACACAGTATGTTGCTCATTTGCTCTTAAGAAGGATACTGGAGAAAGGATTTCAAGAGTGTTGTTTATTTAACTCTGACTGGAAAAAAAAATATGTAAAGAATATTTGAACAAATTGGACAGTGGGCACGAAGAAAGTGTATTGATACTTAAAACACTTTAACTCTGGTGACCTGATGGGCCAGGTATTCTTAGATAGACAAGCCACTGGGCTCTAATGTGTCTTTGGGCTGCAAAAAAAAAAAAAAAAAGGCAGCCACTGCCGGCCCTGTATAGACAATCCACCCCTGTAAGTGGTTTACACTGAATTGCAGCAAAAGCACTTCTCACAAACCTTCATACCTCCAAAACACTGATGTTGATACATCTGTCATCTCACAGCACACACTTGTCATATCAATCTAAATCATCAAGTAACAGGACAACACATTTAAACATTTTATTAGTAAATTGACATTTCAACATGTTGTAACACTTTCATGTGCAGATAATGATTCTCAGAATGAAGACACAATGCTGGCTTAAGACTGACTTTATTGAAACTGGAACTGGAATCAACAAGATCTGTGAATCGTTTGGAAGTTTGTGGCTGCTATAATTGCAGCTTTCCACTAGATGTCACTGGTAGGGTCTTAGAGGCTTTGAAGGTTGACATCTTTTTTTGGTATCAGGAAGAAACCTCAGAAGCTTCACAAGGCCTCATACGCCCATCTATTAGTTACTAAAATGTGTATTAACAGTCTAAATCTGCAAAGTAACTTGTAACTGAAGCTCTCATTTAAATGTAGGGACGAATAGGACACTTTTCACCTCTGACATTACTTCAATTTGGCCATTTTCAAGATCTGCTTATCATTTGTAGACTTTTGTCGCCATCTAGTGACGTTCAGGTGGCAGTGTTGAGTTGGTGTATGAATAGTGTATGGATACATATTGACAGTCAGACAGACAGATGCAGACAGATAGATAGAAAAAAAACATGATAATCACATTTTAACCTTGTATATTTAAATTCCACTGACATTACATTTCATTGCATTTCATACACATCGTATGTTATCGTCTTGACTCAAAACAAGTCAGGTACAGCTGTGAATGGGCCGTCCCTCAACCAGATCTGCAAAGCTCTTTACTATTGAGCAATACTAACCATCCTTAAAACTTTAGTAACTTCAGATGTATCATTGCTACACTTCAAAGTTACTTTAAAAACCAAGTCAAGTTAAAATGCTGGCCAAATCCTAAAAAAAATACCTAGCACAACCTCCAATTTAAAAAAATGTATAAATATTAAAGAAGCCTACAATCACATTAGATGAGTAGTACAGTCACAACCAAAAGAGGGTGAACTACACCGATGATTTTACAGAGATTACAGCAATTGAACTCTCACCAATAGCATTTTAAGGAGGTTATAGTAGATTCTCTAAACAATTATATAAAAATATGATACCACCAACTGGAACAATGCAAGGTCTGTGGCAGTTAGCTGTTTCAGAAAGCAACTAATATTGAAATACAGACTGAAGTCGAGGGAACAATACAATGCACATCAAATGTTAGTATAGTTACATTCATTTCAGCTGAAACCAAAAGTGGTAAATAAAATACAACAAAGTGATTATTTTTAAGGAAACTACTAGATTTTGTGTCTCATCCAGGATCGTTGATCTGCGGCTGCAGGTTGTTTGGCTTGCTCTGTTTTTATCTTCGGGAGGTGACGGGCAAGATGAGCACTCATGTTCGTCGTGTTACCACAATATGATGCCTGTCCATGCATGGCTATGCTTTTCCCCCTGGAAGCTTGTAAAACCCAAATTGTGTCCATACTTTGGATTTTAAGGGTGCAGGTATTTATCTCTTAATCTCTTAATCTTTTGCTGTCACATTTTCATTCATCCAATTTAAAAAATGTAGGCTTAAATGGTTCACATCTATATTTGCTGTCAGTGAAAAAATAAATTACTTGCCTCAAACAAATTTCCTATGTCCATGAAAACTATTTAATAAAACTTGGTACAATGTATATTTTTCTTGTTGAAGGAAGTCAATTCATTTAAATTGTTGCTATGGAGATGATATATCATCTCGTCTCATTGGCGTTGACAACATGGTCACACAATTGTGGCCCGAATTTCATCCGGGACAACATGGTGTCTTCGTGCTCCTCGGCCTCTTCCCCCTATTCCACCACCACGCACCCTTACTCCTCTTCCTCTTCTTCTTCATGGAGCAGGCAGTTGCCCTTGTTCATTTGCTTGGCCAGGTGCCTCCATGTTCAGAAATGGTACTGGTCCTGGTCAACCTTTATATATATACTGTATATGTTTGGCAGCATTCACAATCATAGACAGCACCTGTCAGGTAACTAAACATACGGTTTGATTGGTCATCTGAGATGAGTGAAACTCCTCCTTCGTTAGTCAAGTTCTAGTTTCACCTGACTGTCAATTACTGTACTCAATTTATCAAATGTTCCAAGAGATTCATATATGGTATTCATGGTATTATGTTCTTGACTCATTTTGACAATTGATCAGACTATTGTGCAAGTGATGACTTACACAATGAAATGATGCTGACATGTTTAGCAGAGAACAACCATTAGACTGAGAATCGACAATCAGTTTAGATCAACAAGATCTATTCACTTGGAAATTGTGCTAAATGTAGTCTACCTCAGTGTGCGAGTTATACCACGGTGTCCGGGGGAGCCGGGGCTGGGGGCGGGCGATAATTTTTTTTTTTGGAGGGGGGCAAAGTTTAAATGCTGATCCTGTCATTAATAGCAACAGCATATGCCTATTATAAAGAGAAAATCCGTTGCACGCACACCATAGGTCTATGTACAATATTTACATGAAACACCCGATCGATCATCATCACATCATACATCACATGGGCTATAGCCTGGGCGTTCACACCGAACGCGATAGACGCGAATTGAGCGGCGACTCTACATTGAAAACCAATGTAAATGGCGCGATGACACGCGATTCAGGCGGAGGCGGCGCGAATGGAGCGTCTGGCGCGATGAGACGCGGCGCGAATGGCGCGAATGGCGCGTCTGACGCGAAACGGCTCCCCCGGACACCGTGGTATAACTCGCACACTGCTCTGGGGAGAGGTGCGAGGGACGTGGCTCCCGGAGGAGGCTCACGGACTCTGGCATCGGGTACCCCGAGGCGGAGGAGGAGGGTCCGCCGACGTGACCCGCCGGCTCCCCTCAAAAATGAGCGTCATGCGCGAATGAAGCGAATGACGCGAATGAAGCGAATGGCTCGAATGAAGCGAATGGCGCGAATGACGCTAAAAAAGTCCAAAATGATCAAGCGGCGCGATACACGCGTCTGACGCGATTGTATTCGCGTCTATCGCGTTCGGTGTGAACGCCGCATGGCTATAGGCTATAGCTGTACACAGAGCCAAACACGCGATAAGAGCAGCCAGCGGCCCAACCATGAAGCTGCGGCCTGCAGGCAGCGCCCCCACGCTTCAAGCGCCTCCGACGTGCAAGCAGGCAACACTTTTTTCATGAATCACGAACTAAAAATACAATTTTATTTCTCTTATTTTACACCTTTGAGGGAAAACCATGGCCAAAATATAATTAATTTGGCAATCATATCAATATTTTAGAGCTCCCCCCAAATTTCACAAATCATGTTTCCAGGGGAGCTCAGGTGGCCACCAGGGGAGCCATGGCTCCCCCTGCTCCCCCGTAACTCGCACCCTGATTCTTGGATCTCTGAGGTCCTCTGAAATGTACCTGAAGTGGAATTAGTCATTGGAAACAGACAGCTTAATTTTAATTATTTTTAAAATACTGTAATATTTTACTTCACAAGAAATATCCAAAGGCATTTTATTCTGATATTTCACAGTGAAACGTTATGTGAATATTATGCAATTAATCTTATTTCCGTATTTATCCTGTATATGAGCCTGGTTGTGAAACACTTTATTGTGAAATCTTCCTTCATGTCAGCTCCTCTGAGCAGTTGCAATGAATTTACCATAAGTATCACAATACGAGCGCACTGCAAATTTACGGGCGGCTGGTTTAACTTCGGAAAAACGAATGACGGCTCACTCGACCGCAGCACGAACACTTCCGTCGTTTCCATGGTGAACAACTAAAACACATGTTTGGCATTTTATGAAATATGGCGCCGCCGCCATTTCTTTACCACAAATCTCCATGTCAGATGTGGAACATTTGACGCCTTCAAATCCAAACAACACAACTTTCCGACCACCGCACTTTCTATTACGACACTACACGGCTCTCCCGCCATATTTAACACATTCTGTCCCACACAAATATTACATTTACACGAAGACATCGTAGAGCGAGTGTCTGCTTTCACCAAATGTGGGTTTTCCCACCAGTCCTCATGAACTGATGTGAACTGTTCACCGTCAAACTCAAAAAGTGACACTGATTTCTGACTTTGGGCGCTTTTAGCGTCTTTAATGGATGCATCAACAAGTAAAACGTAAAAACCAAACCAACAAAGTTGTCTTACCCCGATGCCTCGGTTCAGATCCGGGCCTGCTGGGGCTGCTCCTGGGTCCGCAGCCCCGAGGGGCTTCGTCGCCCTCTTTCCCGCAGTAGCTCGTTGACGATCCCTCTCGTTCGGCTTCCTAGCAAAGATGCGTTCAGGTCCTTCTTCTTCGGCGGTGTGAAACTCTCCGTTTGGGTCTTCAGCGATTTGATACTCTCTACAGTTTGGATCAACTCTCCAGTCTTACCAATGTGTGTCAAGTACAAGTGCGAAAAGAGAACACAAAATGGTCGACAGCCCTTTTATACCCGCTCTGGGGGCATCGTTCTGTTTCCACGACAATTGATGACATCAGCGTGCAAACTATACCGCGGCTTTCGGGGGGGCTCACTTATATTGGGGGGGGGGGCTGCGCGTGCCTCAGAGCGAGGACTTACTCAAAACACATCCATTATTACAAGCCTGTATGCCAGAGCGGACAGTGGCGGTCCTAGGTTTCATGACGCCCTTGGCGAACCACACACACAGAGACAGACAGAGAGTGTGTATGGTAGTAGACAGTGTAGATATACAGTTGAAATACACATATTTGTTTATCTACTCTTCACATTTATTCAATGTATTTTCTCTTCCTGTTTCCCAGTGCGAGTTTAGATACACAAATATAGCACTTGTCAATTGCGGTATTTTATTTTGAAAAGTGCTTTAATTTTGAAAATTGACTTGATTGTCTCGTGTTTCTTTGTGTGATTTCCTGCCAAAATTGACACGAACGCTCGCGACACGCGCAAAAAATAGAGCAGACGCCGAAGCAATCGCTTCACGGCGCGGGGCGGCCGCGCCTATTCGCGGCGCTTCCGCGGCTGTGAACCAGTCTCTCTCAGCATCAGCAGACGCACCATTTCTTTGTGCGGGCGCTCATGCCGCCCTGGGCGGCTGCCCATACTGCCCATATGAGAAACCGCCACTGTGTATTAGCCTCAAAATCTGGTATCATTAGGCTGTAATAATTATGTAGTGATGAAAAAGGGCCATAAGGACTAATCCGTTACGGATTTGCACTCTAGATCACCACTTCAGGTACAGGTCAGTCAGGTACAGTCCGGAATAAACAAGACGAGAGGCCATAGACGGATTACCGCATGGGCAAAGTGGGCGTGTGCCCAGGGCCCCAGCGCCAATAGGGGCCCTTGGCCTTCAGAGTTGTTGTTTTTTTTTTTTTTGGTACAATTTAAAAAATATATTGGAATGGCTGTGGTTTTGAAAATGTAGTATGATAATAAAATAATTTGAATGTTTTAGAAATTATAAGATTAAATCAGTAATGTGTGATGACACAATGACGTACGTAGTACGTATGCTGGGGGTCAACCGTACATTGCATTTTCAAAATGGAGAAGCGGGAGCTCAGTGGATCAGCTAAAAGAAAACAAAGGAAAGAAAAAGAAGCCAAAGATGCTGCTTTGAAGCATCCCAGCCATCGCAACATTTTTCACCAGAAAAGTGGGGCAAGATGATGGTGCTACTCATAGCAGCGGTAGTAGCAGTACTACAACTCACCGGGACGACCTGCAGGATGCTAACAATGCTAGTGCAAGTTCGCCGGAGACGTTTGGTAGCGGTGGAGCGGCGCTGCCTCCTACGGAAACCTTAGCGGACAGTGCTAGCAGTACTACGGCGGGCAGCAGCCGGGCGGCCGAGCCAGGTCAGCCTGAGCTAAGTCCCCTCACATCCCCAGCGGAGGTTGAGATGTTGGCGGGTGCCGTACAGCAGAGGGATGATGATGAAGACTCCTGGTGTGAAACTGTTACTGATCCTTCGCTGTGGGGAAATATATCCAGTGACAAAGTAAAGAGTGTTCTCATTGAAAGAGGGCCCTCTTCCTTTCACAACAGACGAGCAAAATACCCTGCATCAACAAGAGACTGCGGTCTAGGTGGTCGGGTTCGTTCATTAACCAATGACATGATGTGCAGTCGACTGCCTAATGGACAACTAGCACCACGAGAATGGGTGGTGTATTCACCATCAACTGGACATGTGTACTGCTTTGCCTGCAAACTTTTCGGGGCAACAAAGAATGCATTTGTGGACGGATTTTGCGACTGGAAACATCCACATCGCATTTCAGAGCATGAGAGGAGCCCCGTCCATATGTCCAACATGCTGACACTGATGCAGAGGATGAGTGGAACTGGCGCAATCGACTCAGCCCTGAGAAAGCAAACTTCGGATGCGAGGGAATATTGGAGGGATGTTCTGCGACGTGTAGTGGCAGTGATCAAGTTTTTAGGAGAAAGAGGACTGGCATTCAGAGGGAATGACGAGCTCCATGGATCGCCACATAATGGCAACTATTTGGGGATATTAGAGTTAATATCCCAATTTGACCCATTTCTGGCAGAGCATATTAAAACATATGGCCAGAAGGGCAGAGGGAGCGTCTCATATCTGTCGTCAACAATATGTGAGGAGTTCATTGACATGATGGGAGAAAAAACCAGGCAAGTAATTGCAGAAGAGCTCCGTGATGCAAAATATATCTCTGTCATTGTAGATTCCACTCCCGACCTCTCTCATGTTGATCAGTTAACATTTATCTTCAGATTTGTTAGCAAGCAAGGCAACATAGTGGAGCGTTTCCTGGCATTTGAGCCAATTCAGAGCCATACAGGCCAAAGTCTGGCAGATTGTGTGACTGCCATGGTGGAGAATCTTGGGCTGGACTTATCTAATTGTAGAGGCCAATCATTTGATAATGCCAGCAACATGTCGGGCCGGTACAATGGACTACAGGCACATTTGAAGCAAAAAAACCCATTAATCCACTATGTGCCTTGTGCTGCCCATTCTCTAGATTTAGTGGGTGTAAACAGCATAGAGGTAAGCAGTCTAGAAGTGGGACAGTATTTTGATTCACTGCAATCCTTGTACATATTCTGTGCTGCCTCCACTCACAGGTGGGAGCGAGTTTTTCGGAACTCTGATATTCATATAGACTTAACATTAAAATCACTGTCAAACACTAGGTGGAGCTGCCGAGCTGACTCGACTAAAGCTCTTTGGCAAAACTATGTTAAAATAAGGGAGGCATTAGAGAGCATAGCTGAAGATGAAACTGAGAAAAGAGACACCCGAAGTGAGGCCAGCACACTCGCTGTAAAATTAAATAAACTGGAAACTGCATTCATGGCTAATTTCTGGAATACCATTCTGACTCGATTCCAACTGACAAGTTTACAGCTCCAAAAAGCGGACATAGAGCTCATGACAACTGTGCGCCTTCTTATATCTCTGCGTGATTTTGTATCAGCACAGAGAGGTCTTTTCACAGACTTTGAAAAGGAAGCCTTAGCAGTGCCAGGCGTGTGCCAGACGTACAAATATGACCTCCAGCGCACCAGAAAGCGCAAACGATTTGAGGATGACAGCGCAGAAAAAGATGAATTGAATTGAAATTGAAACATTCAATGTGGCTATCGATAAGTTAGTCAGCTGTCTCAGCCACAGAATTGATGCATACAAGCACCTGTGTGATCTGTTTGGTGTTCTTTTCATGCCGGAAAACACATCTGACCATGAGTTAATTGACAAAGCAAACACACTTGCCTTTGCCTATCCCGCTGACTTGGACAGCAATCTTGGAAATTAACTGATTCACTTCAGATCTTTCATCAGATCAGACGGACAGAATGTGCCTCCATCTAAATGTCTTAAAACAATTGATTGTGGATTACAGTCAACATTTCCTAATGTGTACATTGCCGTAAGACTGTATCTGACGCTTCCTGTCACAAACTGCAAGGGAGAACGGTCATTCTCTCAAATGGCCAGGACAAAACATGAACTTCGGACAAAAATGACCCAGAGACGCCTTAACAGTTTGTCACTCATGGCCATAGAGGCCGAACTGGTCCGAGAGTTGGACTTTGATGACCTTATCAAGGACTTTTCCTCAAAGAAGGCCAGGAAAAAGCCAGTGGTTTAGGTGAGTAGTTTCACTTTGGTTTTGTGTGGTCGTAGCTGTGGCTCTTTACTGATGTTCATTCATGTTGCCTTTATTACTTTCACGATTTGTTTTAGGTGGTTATATTTTAATTAAGGTGTGTTTTACTCCATAATACTACCATGGCTGGCTATTTGAGCTTGCTGTCTCTCCCATAATATGTAATTGTCCTGTACATGGCAGGTGCCAAACAAAACAGACCAAAAATGACAGTAATTTTGTGGTTGTTGTGGTGTTGCGGTGTTGTTATGTGCGTAATGCGAAGAGCGCCTTTGCGCGCGTACTATTTGCGTGTAGGCAGGGGCCCGTGGCGAGTTTGTGTCCAGGGCCCATGGTCATGATAGTTGAAATGTATTCACGAAAATGTCTTATCTAGTTCAACACTATCATTAAGTTGTTCATCAGTATAGTATCGACAAGAATCATTGATATGATTAAAAACGTGATCCTCCGGATCCGCATCACCTTCAAAATCATAACTTCTATGTTCTGTCAATTCAGATCTTGAAAAGACTTGACTCTTAATGTCCTGTCAATTCTACCAATCCATAAGGGAAAAAATAATTCAGTAAAGAAAAAAACAAAGAAAACAAAAATGTCCATAGAGAACTTCATTGTTGGTCGCTTGTCATTGTCACTTGTATCGATCCAAGTCCTTCAAATGTCTAACCACGACCACCTTAGCTTGCTCTGGTGGTCCATTTCATCTTAGAAACACTTTTCCATTCCTTGTGTTGCACACTTAAAGTGGTTTACACTGAATTGCAGCAAAAGCACTTCTCACAAACCTTCATACCTCCAAAACACTGATGTTGATATATCTGTCATCTCACAGCACACACTTGTCATATCAATCTAAATCATCAAGTAACAGGACAACACATTTAAACATTTCATTAGTAAATTGACATTTCAAAATGTTGTAACACTTTCATGTGCAGATAATGATTCTCAGAATGAAGACACAATGCTGGCTTAAGACTGACTTTATTGAAACTGGAACTGGAATCAACAAGATCTGTAAATCGTTTGGAAGTTTGTGGCTGCTATAATTGCAGCTTTCCACTAGATGTCACTGGTAGGGTCTTAGAGGCTTTGAAGGTTGACATCTTTTTTTGGTGTCAGGAAGAAACCTCAGAAGCTTCACAAGGCCTCATACGCCCATCTATTAGTTACTAAAATGTGTATTAACAGTCTAAATCTGCAAAGTAACTTGTAACTGAAGCTCTCATTTAAATGTAGGGACGAATAGGACACTTTTCACCTCTGACATTACTTCAATTTGGCCATTATCAAGATCTGCTTATCATTTGTAGACTTTTGTCGCCACCTAGTGACGTTCAGGAGGCAGTGTTGAGTTGGTGTATGAATAGTGTATGGATACATATTGACAGTCAGACAGACAGATGCAGACAGATAGATATAAAAAAACATGATAATCACATTTTAACCTTGTATATTTAAATTCCACTCACATTACATTTCATTGCATTTCATATACATCGTGTGTTATCGTCTCGACTCAAAACAAGTCAGGTACAGCTGTGAATGGGCCGTCCCTCAACCAGATCTGCAAAGCTCTTTACTATTGAGCAATACTAACCATCCTTAAAACTTTAGTAACTTCAGATGTATCATTGCTACACTTCAAAGTTATTTTAAAAACCAAGTCAAGTTAAAATACTGGCCAAATCCTAAAAAGAATACCTAGCACAACCTCCAATTTGAAAATATATAAATATTAAAGAAGCCTACAAGCACATTAGATGAGTAGTACAGTCACAACCAAAAGAGGGTGAACTACACCGATGATTTTACACAGATTACAGCAATTGAACTCTCACCAATAGCATTTTAAGGAGGTAATAGCAGATTCTCTAAACAATTATATAAAAATATGATACCACCTACTGGAACAATGCAAGGACTGTGGCAGTTAGCAGTTTCAGAAAGCAACTAATATTGAAATACAGACTGAAGTCGAGGGAACAATACAATGCACATCAAATGTCAGTATAGTTACATTCATTTCAGCTGAAACCAAAAGTGGTAAATAACATACAACAAAGTGATTATTTTTAAGGAAACTACTAGATTTTGTGTCCCATCCAGGATCGTTGATCTGCGGCTGCAGGTTGTTTGGCTTGCTCTGTTTTTATCTCCGGGAGGTGACGGGCAAGATGAGCACTCATGTTCGTCGTGTTACCACAATATGATGCCTGTCCATGCATGGCTCGGCTTTCCCCCTGGAAGCTTGTAAAACCCAAATTGTGTCCATACTTTGGATTTTAAGGGTGCAGGTATTTACCCCCTAATCTCTAAATCTTTTGCTGTCACATTTTCATTCATCCAATTTAAAAAATGTAGGCTTTAATGGTTCACATCTATATTTGCTGTGAATGAAAAAATAAATGACTTGCCTCAAACAAATTTCCTATGTCCATGAAAACTATTTAATAAAACTTGGTACAATGTATATTTTTATTGTTGAAGGAAGTCAATTAATTTAAATTGTTGCTATGGAGATGATATATCATCTCGTCTCATTGGCATAAACTGGCAGATTTTAGAACGTTGCAGATCTGCAAATTGCAAGAAGTTGCCAGTTGAAACTCGTCTCTTTGTGAATCTTTGGTCTGAACTGGCCGTGACATACTTCAAGGATCGACAGCTCCTACTACTGAAATACTGAACCTACTGATTCGGGATGCAGAACCACAGCCAGCCAATCAAACATAATCATCATTAACAAGATAAACTGGGATGTGTGAAAACCCTGAACTAAGCTCAACCTGGTCAAAGAGTTACTTGATGTTGTTAGTTATGCCTTTGCATCAGTTTCAGTGTCTTGGGATATTCCCGATTGAGAGCATAAAGGAGGCCCAGGAGAATGGCGACAGTATTTGCTACAGACGGCAACTCGCTCAGAACCTCTCGTCCCTCAAGTGTGTTGTCAATGTCTTTGGGTACAGCTTATGCATCTCTGATGATGAAGATTGCCATGGTTTCCTGCTGAAGAATTTGTTCAGCCACTTCCTTCTCTGATACCTGGAAAAGCATTTCAGTAAAAATCAAGATTTGATACAGCTTGGGCTTCCACGCTGATTAATCCAGATTAATTGCCTTCCAGGACATAGGACCTAACAGTTGCACACATTTACCAGTGCATGGGACTCTGATTTAAGTGACAAGGAATTTCATCTTTATTTGAAATTAGACTGTTTTCAGACATAGATCTGAACATAGTCTGGTTTATTTTGAATAGATATAATTCATTGCTAATTAAGGTGGACTCTCATTGATGATTCTGCTCAATTGCTAAATCATATCATGGATGTCCTGGAAGGCCTAGTTATCTTGACCTCTTCTACAGCCATCCAACTGATTTTATGATTATAAAAGGACGGCCATGAACCTATTTTAAAAAAACAACACTAGGGAAGTACAACGTCCAACAGGGTCTGTTCCATTATACACATATAAAAGTAGGCTGTGTTCTATAGACTTTCTGCTATTGGCCCAGTGTTATAAGGTTAAGTATGGGAGACATGATTCTGAGGTATCAAACATGCCTTGATCCACATGGAGTCAAGTCACTCTGGATATGTCATGTTATGTAAAATGTGCCCCACATCTTTTGGCATGAGGTTAAGGTCAACAATGGATGATCATTATGGCTGAAATAACCACTATTACTGCTTTGTACATGTTGTTGTTAAAGTCCCAGGTACACCGGCTAATCGAACGGTACCTGTCTGGGTTCATGAGATAACCCAGAGGTGCTCGCTGAATTTAATTAAGCTGTATTCGCTGTGAATAGCAAGGCACATATCGCCCGGTTCACTACAGCTGTACGCACACACACTTACAATAACATCTTAAAATAAATGTTGTTTGGACCACAGAGAGTCTCCAGTTTGTACTCATAGCTTCGTTTGGTCTTTGTATGAAATGTAAGCTAGTATCGTAGATCTACGGGAGACCACAGACTGCTACAATATGATTTCATCTGACCATTTAGTCCGTTTAATAGCTGCGTTTTATTTTATTTTTAATTACGTCATTGAAGACATACAGCAATACATCTATACATACAAGCCATACATAAGTGACCACATTGTATGTGTCGCAAGTCACAAAGGCGTTAGCTAACGTTACCATTAGTCACACATGTTAGCCAATCACTTTACATGTGGCTAGCTCCTTAGTTCTGCACTTAGTTGTGCACAACAAGACTACTTAAACTATAATAGTTATTAAAACGGATGTTCATCATGAACATAAAATCTGATGTTTAGAGACAGGTTGTTGTAGGAATCAACTGAAATTACATTTACATTCAATACTATCCACTATTGAGTGTTTGTTTGACATTAACGTGTTGAAAACAGTGAAAGCATGAACAAAGCAGTAAAAGACTACTTAATGACATTTTTGATGTACTATAATATACTTTCTTTCTTTTATTTTGGAATACTTTATTTTGAAGTTTTTCAAATATGCAAACATAATACAACTTATTCCCATGGCAAAGTAGTATAAGTAATAAGGACAAACAAACAGGTAGATAAATAATAATAAAATAAAATGGTTAGGAAATAAAATGAATACATGAAAAATAAATAAAATAATAATAATAGAAAGAAAACAAAACAAACAATCAAACAAAAACAATTATAGTAACAGTCATTACATTGTGACACATATGTCACTAAGACATCTTAAACATTGTACCTGGACCTTAATGTTAATTTACAATTGAACCAGTTTAAGGGTTACAGAGAGTCCACAGCTGTTGTTTCTATATAATCAATAAAAGGTTGCCAGATCTTTAAAAAGGTGTCGTATCTATTTCTCATGACATATGTGATCTTCTCTAAGGGTAAACAGGTCATCATTTCTGATATCCATTTCGATATAGAGAGGGAGGAATCTGATTTCCAGGTTAATGCAATACATTTTCTAGAAACAGTAAAAGCTATGTCAATGAGTTTCCTGGAGCTCTGACTTAATTTCAAGTTTGTTGCATTAGGCCTACCTAAAAGACAGAGTCCTGGATCTAGTGGAATTGGTGTAGCCGTGATTTTAGTTAGCGTGTCACATATATCATACCAAAATGTAGTTACTTTAGTGCATTGCCATGTGCAATGTATCATGGTACCCTCAGCAATACCACATCTGAAACAGATATTTGAAATTGAGGGATTATACCGGTGTAATTTTTGAGGGGTGAGGTAGAGTTGGTGAAGGAAATTGTAGTTGACCAGTTTGAATCTGGCATTTATAGTGGCAAATAAGCTGTTCTGACAGAGGTCAGACCACAGGTCCTCATGTATTGTAATGCCCAGGTCAGACTCCCACCTCTCTCTTGATCGGTGTATTTGTTGTTTAGGATACTCCTCCATTATTGTTAGATACACCTGTCTAATAAAATGCTTTGGACCTTTGCTATTATGAAATATTTTCTCCACCTTTGTCAGGTCAGGCAATGTCATTTGATCCCCCCAGCTTTTTTTAAGGAATGTTCTCAGCTGTAAATAACAAAAGAAGTGTTTGTTGGACAAGTCATATTTTGTTTTTAGTTGTTCAAAGGACATCAAAGTCCCATTACTGTAGCATTGTTCAAAGTACAATATCCCTTTATCATGCCAGAGTTTGAAAATTTTGTTATCAGAGAACATTGGAATGAGTTTATTTTTCCATAAGGGTGTTTTGGGTGATAGATCAGCCTTCGCCCCAATAATTTTATGAACCTCATACCATGATCTGACCAGGTGGATAGTGAGTGGGTTTTTGGTTTTACTAAAAATATTTTTGGGATTCCATTTATAAATAAAATCACTTTTCACCTCTTCATCAAGGTCATACATTTCAATTTGTGTCCAAGAGGGGGCAGAGTCTCTTTCAAACAATGGCAAGAGAAATCTCATTTGTGCTGCCCAATAGTAGAATTTAAAGTTGGGGAGTCTGAGGCCACCCATTTTATAATCCCATGATAATTTCTCGAGACTCACTCTAGGTACTTTATGATTCCAGACAAATTCACTTATGCCTTTATTAAGGGTTTTAAAGATGCTATTGGGGACTGGGATAGGGAGTGACTGAAACAAATACAATATCTTGGGTAGAATACTCATCTTTATACAGCTGACTCTACCATAAAGGGTGAGGGGTAAGTCTGTCCATCTGTTGAGGTCTCTTTCTATTTTTTGGATCAATGCAGGGTAGTTCAGTTTAAACAGGTTTTTTAAGTTGTTATCCACCTGGATACCCAAACATGTAAACCCATTTGGAGCCCATTTAAAAGGGTTTGTTTGGGGTAAATCACTCTGGTCAATTTTAGTTAGAGGGAGTATTTCACTTTTTTCATAGTTTACCTTGTAGCCTGATATCATGCTATAACTGTTTAGAAGAGCTTGAAGCTTGGTGAGAGATTGGGTTGGGTCTGTGAGAAATAAGATTACATCATCAGCAAATAGACTAATTTTGTGAATTTGTTGACCAACTTGGACACCCTTTATGTCTGGGTCTTGTCTCACTGCTTGTGCCAGTGGCTCTAGTGCTAAGACAAAAAGTCCAGCTGAGAGCGGGCAACCCTGTCTGCTGACCTTTAGGAGATATGGCCATTCAAGGCGGTCAAAGGCCTTTTCGGCGTCTAGTGATAGTGCAATAGTGGGGTCACTTCTGGTGTTAGCTAAATTAATAATGTTGAAGAGTCTACGAAGATTATCGGTTGCAAGTCGTTTGTTTATAAAACCTGTTTGGTCTATATTGATTTATGTTTGGGGAGGAATCTACTTAGTCTATTGGTCAAAGCCTTAGAAATAATCTTAAAATCTGCATTTAAAAGGCTAATTGGCCTATAAGATGAGCATTTTTTGGGGTTCTTGTTTTTCTTATGAATAACTGTTATTAAGGCCATTGAGAAGGAATCGGGCAGGGTTTGAGTTTCAGTTGCCAAATTTACCACATCCATAAAAAGGGGGACGAGCAGGTCTTTAAATTCCTTATAAAATTCAGGAGGAAAACCGTCTTCACCAGGCGATTTATTAGAATTTAAGGAGGAGATGGCTTTTTCGATTTCTTTTTGTGTGAGGGGGGAACTTATCTCTTCCTGTTCCTGCTCGGTTAATCTTGGTAGGTCTATGTTTGATAAAAATGAATCAATCATGCTAAGATCATCTGGGGATTCCGATGTATATAATGTGGAATAATAATTCTTAAAACAGTCATTAATTTCTTTTGGGTTTCCTGTCACATTCCCATTTTCGGTTTCTATGGAATTGATAGCTCTTGAGGCCTCCTCTGCCTTCAACTGCCATGCCAGAACTTTTTGTGCCTTCTCTCCTAATTCATAATATCTCTGTTTGGTTCTAAGGATATTTTTTTCTATTCTGTAGGTGTTCAACAGATTGTATTGGAGCTTTTTGTTTACTAATGATTGATATATGTCTCTGGAGTGTGACATTTGATGTTCCTTCTCTGAATGTGAAATTTCCCTCTCCAGGTCATTAATTTCAGCCATGTGTTTTTTCTTTAAGCCAATGGTGTAAGAAATTATCTGTCCTCTTAAGAAGGCTTTCATCGTGTCCCATATTATAAAACTATTGGAGGTGGAGGGACAGTTTGTTTCGCAAAATAACTTAATTTGGTTCCTAATAAACTGACAAAAATCAGGCTTCTTGAGCAGAGTTGGGTTTAGCCGCCATCTATATGGTCCCTGTATTTTCTCTGGTATTGACAACGAAAGCGTCAGTGGAGAGTGGTCTGAGATGATCCTAGGTAGATATTCTGATTCCAGGAGCCTATGGTTTAATTGGTTAGATGTAAGAAAAAAATCTATCCTTGTATGGGAATTATGTGGGCATGAGTAAAAGGAGTAATCCCTAGTTGTGGGATGAAGGTGTCTCCAGGCCTCACAAAGATTTAGGTCTTTCATAAAAGCCAGTGTGGATCTGGCTGATTTGGTCCTCGTCACTACAGTGTTTGAAGACCTATCTAGTACTGGGTCAAGGCAGAAGTTGAAATCTCCTCCTATCAATATGTTCCCAGAACATTCAGACACTTTAAGAAATAACTCTTGAATAAAGGAGTGATCGTCATAATTTGGAGCGTATACATTTAAGAGTGTCCAAGTTTCGGAGTACATGTTGCCTTGAATCAATACGTATCGCCCAGCTGGATCAGAAATATCTTTTTCTATAGAAAAGGGTAGATTCTTATGTAATAGTATCACAGCTCCTCTTGCTTTTGAATTAAATGAAGATGCATATACTTGCCCTACCCATTCTCTCTTTAATTTTTGATGCTCAGTTTTAGTTAGGTGGCTTTCCTGTATAAATGCTATCTCAGTCTTCAGTTTTTTCAAATAATCCAACACTCTTTTCCTTTTAACTGGTCCATTCAGCCCATTTACATTAAATGATGTGAATTTCACTACCTTAGCCATTTGTTACTTTATAGTGAAACTTGGTGAATTGCTGTTAGCTTAGGCCTGGATGTGTTCATAAAGTAGATATTTTGGCTGAGGTATTCAAATAGTGTGCCAGGTAATACAATGATAATAGTCAAAGCAAGAAAACAGAAAAAAACAATAAAAGGTAAGGCCCATCCCACAGAAAACAGAACAATGTTAATTCCCACCCATAACAGCACTGATATTGAACAAAAACAGTGCAAGTCCCTTTCACTATAATATACTTTCATGACCCTTTTTCACATAGTTTTTTTTTACCTCTTTGATCCTCTGACCTCTGATCTCTATGGAAGCCCATGGGATTTTATTAAAATGACAAAGTAAACTTGAAAATGAAATGGATTTTTTTCATTTGAGTACAAATGAAAATGTAAAGGTTAATTTGCACTCCTAGTGTAGGAACCTCTCCTGAAGTTTTACCACAGCTGAAGTGTTTATTAAATGAGACATCTGACAACTGACACATTTAAACAGATTTCTGAGTTATATTTTCATTTGAATGTCAAGCCCCCTCCTTTATTATATTTAGTATTTTCCATTTTCTTTCTGGAAAAACCTTCTGGTGTCAGCAGGGACGTCACTCTTTATGGGCAAAATGTAAACACGTCTCCGAACTGCCGTTGATTGACATGCCGTGTTGATTTTCTCGTGACCACACACGCACACACACACACACACACACACACACACACACGCACACACACACACACACACACACACACACACACGCACACACACACACACACACACACACACACGCACACACACAAAGCCATTTAAAAAATACTGGCAAAAAGTGCATGCTGGATATACATCCAGCCCAACTGTGTGTTTGTCAAAGGCCTCAGGCTATTTCACCGATCTTCACTAGCTGGTGGCTCATACTGTGTCTCCAGTATCGAGCATTCATACTCCTCCAAACACAGAGGAAAAAACAACACACTGATATTTATCTTCATCCCCATAACCCTCACCACAGCCTCAGTGAAGTCTGAACGCTAAACAAACCCAAGATTAAATTACCTAATTGTGTTTATGATTTGTTTTACATTAACGTTGCAGATCAATGGTTTCCCAATTTCCTCTCCCTGCGATTCATTTGTTTCTCGCCCTGAGCTGCCCATTTTACCTGGCAGCGTAATGAAGTCTCAAGCAAAATACATTTCCACACTCCTATAAATGAGAAATATTATTGTACGTTATTATGAACAAGATGTTCGGAGCATTAACTAGGAATGAAACCAAATGGATGAATTTGAAAGAGTGTTTTAATAGAGGCCATTCATTGGGACACTGTGCCAGTAGCTACAGCTTCATATATTCACTGACAGCATAATATGTGCAATGACTTTTCGGGCCTGACTGGTGCCTTGCTTTCTCTTTAGCTGCCACAAAAGACCCCTGTAGCCTCGGAGCACTTTATGCTAAGTTAATTTACCCAAATATATCCGCGGCATCATGGTAGCGGCAGCCCCCGCTATTTAACATCAACAACTTTGTTAATGGAAACCTGCTGATCCATAAACGTTTGTGCCGCCGCAGACGTTTGCTGCGGGGCAATTCACAAATGAATGTTAAAAACCCGCAGATCGATGAGGGGCATTTGCAAAGGAGGCATAAGGTGTGTTTAATTATATTTGCGTCAGGAGGTTTGTGTGTGTTTGTTGGGGGAGGTGTTGCTGTTAAGGTTGAGGCAGGGGCCTCTTTATTTAAATAGGGTCACATCTCAGCTTCACCTTGCAAGTGTTATGCTATATTAAATGCCACTCATGTTAAGTGCGTTGAAACCCTCCTCTGATGTAGTCAAGACATAATATAAAGGTTAAATTGAAAAATGTCCCTTCAACGGCACAGGAAATGATTGATCTCCCTTGTACGGCAAGGAAATGTTAGCCAGACCTCTGTTTCGTTAGGCCTCTTCTAAGTGTGTGAATACAATGTGTTGTAATAATAAGGAGTGACTGGATTAGAATTTAAGTGTCAGTCAATCAAGATTGCAAAAGGTCAATGAAAGAATTTACACAGTTTGCGGAAGGTGGGTCTGAAACGACTGCTCAGTCAGAATAGGACTTTAGTTTTTACAGCAGACATATGATACTAGCAAAAGCACAGGCGTTGATAATAAATTAACATAGTTCTTTCTATTCAAACGTCCCACATAGTCACATAGTAATTGTAAGCATTTTTGAATATAGTGTGTTCACATTGGAAGAGTGACAGAATGGAACATATTGATACTATTCTCCCATAATGCAATGTACAAAGGAAATGGAGGATTTACCCCAAAAACGTGTATCAATAATGTATACAACAATTACTATAAATTATTATACACTACCGTATTTGCTGTTTTGAAACAAGAAATTGGGGAAAAAACATGGACATGGGACGATATGAGCTGTGCAAAGGCACATATTGTCCCATTTCCTTCCCGTATGACATTGTAATTTATTGAGTATTTTAACTGCTTGAACTTTAAAATGTGACAGTGATTATGTAGTACATATAAAATGTGAACGTTTTATGGATTTGCGAGTTAGTATTCACAGGCTCCTGAAACTGAAGCAGCTAAATGGAATTCAGCCATCATTAAATGGATACTTCACCGGTGGAAACATTAATCTGTATTGAGAGTGGGTCATATATATGTAGTCGAAATGTAAAATAAATTTCAATTTGGTGTCTTCTCCAAAAGGCAGACAGTGACTTTTTGGTGCATGTGGATGGAAGACAACAATTCCCACAATGCACAGCTCCACAGGCGCAAACTTCCAAGAAAGATGGCGGATGTTGCTTTTAGTTTCTGCAAGTGAGGTCCCACTCACTGAACTGTAATTGGTCTATAGCATCAGTAGGTCCCGCCCCCTATAGGTGGGTTGAAAACATGAGGAACTAGTGTTGTATTCGTACCAATTCTAACCAAAGCAGCCTCCGATGACGCAAAATGATATTTGTGTCATCGGAGGCTCTTTTTCAGAATAGAAATATGGATATCTCCCGTCTCTGGGGAAAATTAGGGAATGATGCACGACCATTCAAAAATACTACCGGTTTTCTAACCATACAAAGCCATTTGCTAATGGGTGAAGTATCCCTTTAATATTAATATTTACAGCTGTGCTTTTTTACCTCCTATCAGATAGGAGTGGTTTGGAAGCCAACGGATATGTCACTTACACACTTCTGATGTGGACAAACCTGCAACACACATACGTACACATGAAAATGGACTTTTCTGTAAAGTAGGACACATACATCTGCATATTCATAGGCTCTGGGTTTTTCACTGAGGGACAGGGCAATTACGTAATTTAATTACATTTTAATCGAGGGAATATATCCTTTTTTTGTTTTCTTTTATCAGACAAAAATAATATTTTTTATAATTATAGCCTATGTCTTAAACATGTCTGGAGGGATCTTGAAAAACACAAGGTTTGAACCTTTGAACTAATTTGTCCTCGAGATTCACTAAATGAAGGTCGGACAAATGAAATGAGAAACATCTGCCATTAATCAGTGAAAAAGCATGGCATGTAAAACCGTAACATTCTGAATAAATTCTTCTTTTATGAAGCAAACCATCTCAACTTGTGACCTGAAGATAATCCAATGGAATGTCTTTTGCCTAATCCTATTTTCGAAGTATTTTAAAATCTGTGTATTTTACAGCTCCTGCGTACAAACAGCAATAATACAATATAGCAAACCTAGTCTATGTCAGCACTAGACTCTGCACAAACAGTATAATGACATTATGAATGCGTTACCATATTGCTCACATTTGATCTTTTTTGGATGAATTCATAGTCAGCATGATGCTTCCTTCAAGGGACTCTTTCCACCTAGAATCAATCACACTATACTGTACCTCAATACGGCTCCTCATTTACATTTTCAAGTCAGTAAAATCCCTCTCATGGAGTTTCTCCTCTGACTTTGGATGTCCTTGCAGTACTTCCCAGTTTTGCACACAGATGAGAATGAACGAATAAGTTCAGTTTCTGCTTCGCTCTCCTCTTAAAGAGTCCAGAAGTGCAGGTTCAGATGTTGGGGCTCCAGGACATGTATGGGAGGCCCTGTGGGTCCTATATGAACTGGGCCGTGGGAGGATCGGAACCCCGGCAGGGGTGGATCCGGAGTGGATAGGATGTAGTCAATGCTAAACTTGATCTCCGATTCTGGTTTCCCATGCTGGGCGGGGTTTGGGATGAGGTGGTTTTGCTGGGGTCCCGGCCTCGGCCTCTCAGGGTTCACAGGGCAGAGGGCGGAGTCGGGTTCGGGGCGCCGAGCTGTGGGCACGTGCTGATTGCCGTGGCTTTCCAAAGGGTGGAAATGGGTCTCTCCTGAGTCACGGAAGCCAATTTTCATGTTCCTCCTGCGCCGGCGACGCCGAAAGTTACCGTTTTCAAACAGGTCGAGCATGGATTCACAGCCGGTGGCAAAAGTCCAGTAGTTTCCCTTCCCCTTCTCATTGCCCTCTGTCCGAGGAACCTGCAGGAAATATGAAGAATACTTCAAAATGATTGCAAATATCACAGAAAAGATAAGCAAAAGACATACATAGTCCTGGAGAAAAGAAGTATTCCCAACTATAATAAGACATTTCCCTTTATCAGGCACAGAAACACTATCTTGTTAATATCTAAATATCCTGACATCATTTCCCAGCGTCCCCTGCAGACAACGCGGCGTACCTTGATGAAGCAGCTGTTGAGGGACAGGTTGTGTCTGATGGAGTTCTGCCAGGCTCTCTGGTTGGAGCGGTAGTAAGGAAACCTCTTCATGATGAACTCGTAGATGCCCGACAGAGTGACCCGATGCTCCGGGCTCTGCTGGATGGCCATGGCTATCAGAGCTATGTAGCTGACACACAGACACACGCTATCATCAGGCAACACAGCGTGTTGAAAAGAGAACAGGCGATGAAGGTCTTGACCTTTGTGTTTTGTTGACATTTGTGTGTAAAAACGGTAACGTCAACGGGTTATTTTCCTTTAATATTTTTTCTGACCATATTAAAGCCAAGTATAAAGAAAAGTAATGAAGGTAACCCTTTGTAACAAATTGGGTGACAAGATCAAAAAATTACTAAATTATAATACCAATTCTAAATATATTTTATTTATCGTTTGGGGAAATGCATAAAAACAATATATATTATATATTGTGCTAGACAAAGAAATGCACAATTTAATATCTCAAATCCAGTAAAAGAAAACTTAACGGACTTATATGGCTTGTATTGCTGGTGCAGTGAACACCAATCACCGATAAATAAAAAAGAAAAAATCCCTCGTATTTAACGTTTCACAGCTGGAGTCCCTGAGAACAAGTAGCACCATTTTTGGAAACATGTCATCCATTCAACACCATGTTTATGAGCAATCCTCATAAAGTCTCGAAAACTAACAAAAGTTGGCTGTTTTTTTAAACTGTTTGGTTCTGTTTAGAACATTTTTGGTTAACTTAGTAAGGATGGAATGAAAGTATTTGAATGTTATCTTTAATTTAATTTAAACCGAGTTTAAACAGTAGACACAAGAAAATAGCCTGATTTGTGAAAAAGGCATATTTACTATTAACCCAAAACAAAGTTATAACTGACAAAAGAAAAAAAAATCATGAAATAGAAAAATTAAATGCAATGTCACTGAGGGGAAATGACACTCTTCATTCGTTATTAGTTATATGTTTCAAAAGCTAGTGTTTTATTCAGAATGTAAAATTAAATTCATGTAAAGGTTGCACTAAAAAGATATTTTTGTTTTGTTTTACCCAAACTGTCAAAAAATACAGGAGAAAAAAAAATCATATAATGTCTTAACATGAAGTTTAAAACCTATTAAATATTACATCCTATAAAATAAAACAGATGTCAAAGTAAAATAAAATGTAAAAATTCCTCACCTGTATGCGGGTCTACACATTTTCTTCTCTTCGTCTGTGCTGGAGGAGGGATAACCGTCTCCATCGTAGTTAAAACAGTTGAACGGGTAGTTAGCATTATCAAACATATCTAGACTTTGAGGAGTCTGGTGTGTGTGATCCAAACTGTTTGTCTCCTCTGACTCTGTTGGCCAAAGCCCAGCAGAAACACCTCGTCCTGCTGCTCTGCTCTGCACCATGCTCTGTTCAGCCAGCTGACACTCTTGTGAGTGGGGCTGATGACGGCTGCCTCCATCCCCCCTCTCCCCTCCTCGTCCCAGCAACGGCTGCAGGTCTCAGCACTCGGGACCACCCTTCCAAGCTCAGTCAGCTCTCTTTTCTGGTCTTGTTTTCAGATTCACAAACCTGGATTTTTTTTCTTTGTTTGTGCTCTGCACACGTTTTAGGATTTCCAAGTGAGGGCCAATTGAAAAACTGAAGATGGCCTTCTGTATCTCAGCTTTTAATTGAACATGCTTTTGAGCCGACGCGGCAAATTCTTTAGTGAAATATAGTCTACAAATGTCTGTAATCATTCAAATAAAATACTATAATGGTAGATACTCCAGTGGTGTCGTTTCTGACAATGCTTTGTTGTGTTTTCTTCATTTAAATCTACAACCATGCCGAAGCAATTAGATACGTTTAGTAGAAAGTAAGGATGTTTAAAGCCCACCAATAGGAAGTGCTTTAATGCAGAGCCAGAGGGCTTCTTTGCATCAAAGTTGGCTATGTGCTCTGGCTGCTAGCCTGGGCTAGCTGAGCAGGATACTTGGATACTTCCTTGTCAAAACTGAGCTCCTACAACAGACGGTTTTATTGGAGATTCAGATCTGCTAAGGTAGTAGCTGCTAATGTCGCCTGGGGTAGAGATGAACCTTGTAGGCTTCAGCCGCAACCAACACTGACTTAAGTGACATCACTTGAGGCAACCACTGCTCCCCATCACCTGTAAATAGACACCGACCATGTGAAATGAGTGCCGTGTCCCTTTAACTTGGACTAAGCTGGTCCAGGAAGTCTCACAGTAGCATTTCTGGTCGTCAATGCGCCGGTCAAACGGCTCCTCTCCCCACCTCCAAGGGATTCTGGGTGGTCTGCCGGGTCGGTAGGCCGCCTTCATGTTTTATTTTGCCTCTTTTATAGCCTAATCTCTCCAACTGTACTTAAAACAGCTATCCCCAAACCAACAAACAAGATCCTTTGCATCTTTGTTTTCCTTTTCTCTCTGTTAACTCTTTGGGGTGTGTGTGTGTGTGTGTGTGTGTGTGTGTGTGTGTGTGTGTGTGTGTGTGTGTGTGTGTGTGTGTGTCCACTCTGGCAGACGTTTAGTCAACAACGGGAAGTTTTGGAGATGTTATCTATAATGTTCTATAATGGCCATAAATTGTTTCCGTGTCTATAAAACAGGGGGATGTGTATTTTGAAGGGATCTAAACGGGGTAATTGGAGGTCTCCCGTGAGGCGACAGAGGCCGGGAAAACAGCCTGAGGTCTGCCAGGCCTCCGTGTGTGGCCCCGCTGGTGCAGGAGGAGCCCATAGGCGCTATATTGGTCCACACAGAGACATTGAAGCAATTCTCTATTTATTTCGGACTAATGAAGCAGCAAAAAGGTCAACGCTGTACTCAAGTTTAGGTGAAGGCCCAGGTTTTTTAAGGCCTTCATAAAAAGCATTTTGGAGCATGAAAAGGAATCTGGATTCATATCAGCTGTGTGTGTCTTTTATCTGTCCTGTCTATGAATAAATAATTTAATCCATGTCAGCCATTCCTGTTGGGAAAAAAAGGTATTACATTAAAACAGATAAAGGGTCATTCCACTGGTTTTACACATCAAGGTCAGTTTATCGGTCTTCTAAGTTCTACTCTGGAGGAAATGCTCCAAAGTCTGAGAAAAGGTTGGGCTTCAAACTAAAACTATTTAACAAACAGCCAGTTATAAACAGGGGCAGCAGGATTTAAGAGACGTAAGCATTCAGCAGAAAGGGAGGGTCTAATGATATCAAGTTGCATAAGAGGAAGTGACTTATTGACACTATTTTAAGTGTCAATAAGTCAAATGTCAGAGTTGCAGCATAATGTGTTCTACTTTTGTTGACTTATTGTTTTTAAATGAAATGCTGTTTTTGAATTTTCTTTTTGTTATCTTTAAAAAAAAGTATAACCCACTATAAACACACAGTGGCTATTTTTCTGCATTGAGTAATTTTACAGACTTTCGAGCACATTTTGCTGATTATTCTTAAATTGACAACTTTTTCTTCAATTTTTACAGTATTTTTACAATGTGGAATTTCTACTTGTACTTCAAAGAAAGGATCTGAGTACTTCCAACGCCACCAAGTACTATTATGGGATAAAGTATCCCAGTTTATGCTTTCTAAATGAAACCACAAAGCAAGACAGCTGACCAATCAGGGGTCAGGAGTGGTCTGGGCCTGTTCACTCCAGACAAGGAAAACAGATTGATTCAAACAAAGCTGTAAATAGACGGACAGAGAGAAGCAACGTGGAGGAGAAGAGGAGGTCACTGTATCAGCTCGGTCTGAACTGAGATCAGATAAGCACCACATGGCTCACTCCCATGACGAGGCTTCCTCTGGCGTCCTGTCTGCGGCCGACCGCGGTGATTACAGCCCTTAGTTCTCCCCTGGTCACTCTCTGTCCCTCTGATGGTTGTCTCAGACTTCCTCCATTCATAGTCTGTCTGCCCGTGTGTGTGTGTGTGTGTGTGTACATGCATTTATGTAAACCAACCAAGTGGCTTTTCCGGGGGCTGTTCTGTGAGGAAAGGTTATGAAAACACAACAGTGCACTGGGAACTGTAAACATGCCTGCACACAGAGAGCCAGGGCTGAGGGCCATTTTCCTTCACACCGTGCTGTGCAGTCATCCTCACTGCCAGCATTCACCATCCAAATACAACGGGTGACAGATAACAACCCGGATCTCCACCAGAAACTCTCACTTCCAATCTTGGTGTGCAAAATAAATTTCATCACAGTTTTTCTGTAGGAAAGTCCCCCTCTGGTCAACCTGCGTTTTGTCTGGTGTTTGAGCGTCACTATGCAGAATGACGAAGGCTGTTTAGAACAGTCACCTGCTGAAGGGGGGAAGTTTCTCTGTGCTCACAATGTCGAGCTGGAATGAAAAACGCATCTCCAGTCATATTGTGCATCTATTTAACAATATATGCTGAAAAATGAATTATTGAAAAAAATATTTCTTTGTATTTTTAACTCAAAATCAAATATAGCTTGAGAATGTTGGGAATTAATCTGCCGATCCTGTCGTTCAGACATACGTCATGTTACAGGAGCTGGTACATGCAGGATTTCTTGGTCCTCATCTGAGTAAAGTAGTAAGGATACAACAAGTACAACAGTGCTATGATCAAAGTGCTAGGTAAGAACATAGAAGTGCATTTATTTTAATTTTTTTTTTTGTGTGGAAGTGTACTGTGGCCCAGAGGTCAAATACAAAAGCCACAATGGAAGTGGCCTCAAACACATCTCAGACTAATATAATATAAAAAATAAAGTAAAATAAATAATAATAAAATAATAATAAATATAAAGCATGATTATTATTACACTTAATTAAATATTTCTAAATATAATTTAAGTCAAACTACCATTGTCGAATGTTTTCTACAGTTTTTTCTGTATATATGCGCGCTCCCACGCTTTTCGCTTCACTCGCCATCTAGCCCAAATATTAAGCAGCTTCTATCGATCATTAGTCATCCGTTCATATATCGTATTATACCTCTGACCACGGAACACCAGCACCTGGCAACCGGCCCGTCAGAGGAACTACATTATTCACATGTACATGGAATTTGGATTTCCCTCCGAAGTAAGTAATATCACTTATCTGGTTTAAATAAAGTTCCTTTATTATTTGATTATCAATAGACAGGCATATGCATGCATAAACAAAATCAACAGACATGTAGGCTAATATAAGTCGTTTTAATATCATGTATGAGTTTGGTGGGATAACAAAACAAGTAGTGGGATATTAGTGAATAAACAATATAACCCATGTTATATATACAGGTTGCAATACGTGTCCGATAAGAAGAAATAAGTAGTTTATCAACAAATGAATAGGAAAGCATTCAGAATAAATGTAATATCTTGTGTTTTCTGTTACAGGTTGGTGCCAGAGGGCCGGACTGCAGGTCAATCCTCATGTTCCCCCGCTGGGCCTCTACTTCGGGAAGGGGATTTAAGGAAGGACCTCCGTCTTTTTAGGCCTTCCATGGAGAACCTCGTCCACTGCTTACTAACAGAACATACTTTATATATAGTTTACATACTTTCTCCGGCGGCTGAGGGAGTTTAAGGTCTCCCCCTCCGTCCTGAGGACCTTCTACTCCGCAACCATTGAGAGCATCCTCACAGGTTGTACCTCAGCCTGCTATGGAAGCTGCACTGCAGAGGGTATCAAGGCATCCCTCACCACGCTGGAGGAAATGTACAGCAAGAGGGTGAGAGCCAGGAAAATCAGGCCTGACGCCTCTCACCCAAATGCTGGCCTCTTTACCCTGCTGCAGTCGGGCAGACGCCAACACTGCATTAAGGACCGAGAGACTGAGAGGAAGAGCTTTTTCCCGCAGGCAGTCAGACTTCTCAACCATGATGGATTTTAATTGGCACTTTTTGCACTTAACCTACACCTGCACTTTTTAAGTCATTTTTATACTATACTTTTTATCAATTATTTCTATAGCATCACCTTAGGTAGATGCCTGTTTTTTTTTAATACATTACTATTTATAAAAGTCTTATTTTTTTATTTTTTGCAGTGACAGACAGATTGCTTTACCCCTTTGTAATTTCACTGTATGTAAAGAATGCTCTTTTTTTTTTACAAAAGATGTGAGGAATAAAACTTGCGGAAAAAAAAAACATAGATGGGTTCCTTGTCCATAGTTCCACGGTGGTGATGGGGGTGACTGCAACAAAGCCAATGAGCCACTCCAGCAGTCCTGGGACATCCTCAGTGGCTCGTAGCTGCAGTGTCTGCTGCAAATGTCCAGATCCCTGTGTTGCAGGAACATGATTGTTGTTGGGGTTTTATTTTTGTTTATCAGTGGTGGAGTTAATAAGTTATACCACACAGTATAAGCTCTTACAGTCAAATGTTTCCTGTTAAATGTTTTAGGCTATGCTAAACTTACAAAGCATAATTATGAAGTAGTACCTAATCATTTTTATTTAAAGCAAAACAATGTAGGCATTTGCAGGATAATGTTTAAGTTGTTTAACTGTGTTTTTTAAAAAGTAAATCAAAACAAGAGAAAACCACAGGGTGATGTCACACGACGCCAGAGCTAAACGCTGCATTAGTGTTGAACTTTCAGTCTGCAGAAGTATGTTATGGACACTCAGCTACAGCTAGTGTTCAATGGACTTCTGTTGGATATTCCTTTACCCATCCTCGCCTTTAAGTTCTCTCACTGGGAGAGGACCCCTTCATGGACTGTGGGAAGTAGTGTATTAATGCTGGAGTGATATTAGGGGTTTAATTATCATCCAGGGTGGGGTAGTGTTGCCGGCCTTATGGGTAACCTGGGTACCGGTATGTGACCTGAGGTGTGATGGGAAGCGTAGTCCCCGTGGATGTGTGTGGATGTGAGAAGCCGCTACTCCTCACAGACTGCAGTGTTCCTGTCCTCTTGTAGACGACTCAATAAAAGTCTCTGGTTAGACAGTGAAGGATCTCTCCTACATTTACATTTACATTTAGGTCATTTAGCAGACGCTTTTGTCCAAAGCGACTTACAAGTACATTTGTCAAAAGAAGGAAACAAAGAAACTAAAAAAGCTAAAAATAAAACAAATGTTAGGTCCTTATCTGAGTAAAGTAGCTGTTCAGCAAACATACCTTAAAAGCAACAGTGGGTCATGCTATGTAGAGTCGAGGTGAGGTCTGAACAGGTGAGTCTTGAGCCTTTTTCTGAAGATGGCAAGTGACTCTGCTGTCCTGACATTAGTCGGGAGTTCGTTCCACCACTGAGGCGCCAGAACAGAGAAGAGTCTGGACTTTGCTGAGCGACATTTGTTTGATTTCAGCGATGGTGGTACCAGCCGGCCAGCTGGAGTAGAGGAGCGAAGTGCTCGCTTCGGGGCATGAGGTTTGACCAGTGTTTGAAGGTAGATGGGTGCTGTTCCATTGATGGCCTTGAAGGCCAGTGTCATCGTCTTAAATTGGATGTGTGCTGCAACAGGGAGCCAGTGGAGGTCACGGAGGAGGGGGGTCACATGGGAGAATTTGGGTAGATTGAAGATAAGGCGTGCTGCAGCGTTCTGGATACGCTGCAATGGTTTAATCGCAGAGGCCGGGAGTCCAGCCAGGAGAGAGTTGCAGTAGTCAAGGCGGGAGATGACCTGTGCTTGGACCAGGAGTTGCGTTGCATCCTTTGTGAGGAAGGTCCGAATCCTGCGGATATTGTAGAGGGCAAATCTGCAGGATCGGGCCACAGCAGTGATGTTGGGGGTGCAGGATAGTTGGTCATCGAGGATTACATCCAGGTTCCTCGCAGACGACGGCAATACTGTGATGCCCTCGACAGTGACCGACAGGTCCATGCGAGGGCAGTCTTTCCCTGGGATGAAGAGGAGTTCGGTTTTATTCAGGTTAAGCTAGAGGTGATGTGCAGTTGTCCAGACAGAGATGTCAGCCAGACAGTCTGAGATGTGAGTGGCAATGTGGTGTGTTGATTGACCTGGCAGTGTGGCATGGAGTATGTCCTGCTGGAAGAACCAATCATGAGTGTTGGGGAACATTTTCAGAGCAGAGGGAAACAGCTTTTCTTCCAGGATGACCTTGAACATGGCTTGATTCAAGCGTCCTTCACAAACACAAATCTGCATGATTCCAGCCTTCAGTGCAGGTTCCACAGCATCCTCTTCATACTTACCTAAAACACTCATCCTGGATGATCACGTACAATGTTATTGTTGACATCCAATGACGATGAAGGATATAACTAACTCACATCGTGTTAAAAAAAAACAGAACCACTATAATATTCTGCTTATTTTTGTTTTATTGCACTTTTACCATGATGCAAAGAAATAAAAAATAAAAAATCCACAGAAACAATGAGTTGAATGAAAAAAAAAAGAGAAGCATTTGACTTTAAAAACACGCCATCATAAGGTTCTCCGTGGAAACCACCCTTACTTCCACGCAAACTGTACTGACCTGACACAGGACTATGGAAACTCAGAACAACTAATAGAACCGTTATGGAACAGATGTAGTCAGCACACACATATATGTAGACCTCCGCATCTTACCTATAGCTCGTCCCCCGGAGGAGCTCGAGCCTTTCCGCTATATGAAACCAGACATTCAAGTATTTCTATCATTGCACAGGCACTAGATTTTCCTACTGTATATATTAACTTTCAGCCAGCGACTGAATCGTTGACACCGACAGCTAAAAGCTATCTGCTCTCAGTAATGAATGAAATATACATCCTGAAAAATAATCTCTCCACAACATCAACATCTGGACGTCAAATATATTACAAAAAAAAAACAAAAAAACAATAATATAAAACTATTAGTGTCACATTTTGCTTTTGGTACCATAAACTCTAAGCTCCCATCTGTTGCACTGAGAACAGAAACAGTATTTGGATCAAACTCTCACCAACACTTTAAACCAATTTGAGTGAGTCAGATCCTTGGAATGGGATAAAATATGGAAAGGGTTAAACTTTAGAGGCACGGACCTGGCAGCTACTTTATGCACATGCTCAGTTTGCCCTCTTGTGGACAAATGAGGAAGTGCACCACTGTGATGTGAAATTCATCAGTTCATTGTTTTGACAGAAACCGATTAGTATTAATTTCAAATAATAAATATTAATTTTAATAAATACTCTCTCAAGTACAAGTAACATTTATGGGCAAAATTAACGGACAAAATCCAGGAGTAAACCTGCACTCCGATCAAAATATTTCCATCTTGAATACCAACAATAAAAAGCTGAATCAACTCAGCAGAAATCAAATTTTTTTTTTAAACATTTTTCAGTAAATCAATAAAACATAATTCTGATAATTAAGACAACAGGAAGTCGACCTACCACCTCCTCCTCCACCATGAATATCCAAACGAAACACTTGCAATACCAACAATACGTATAAACACATAATTCAGCTCGTGAAGAAGGGGGGGGGGGGGGGGGGGGGGTCGGGAGGTTAGTCCCCCAGAATTCACTGAATTCAACAAAAGGGTCCTGAACAAGACAGAGAGAAGGCGCCTCTTGCAAGACTTTCATGGTTTGGTAGTGCTGCGGTGGGTCGGTGCGGTGACACTATCCTACGCTAGAGTCAGGGTGGGATATTTGAGGGAGTCTAGGTAACGTGAGGGGCTGGTTCGGTTTAGTTTGTGACCCGGCCCCAGATCCACCCAGAAGTCTTTGACATCACCCGTGAGCATTTGTGCAGTTCGGTTCATTGCACTTGTTTCATCACGGTCAAGTCCGATCCAGCAGGCTTCCACTTCCAGACAGCTAACACTGACCTCAGGCAGACGGGCTTCCCAGTAAGTTCTGCCAGGGGGGGAAAAAATCAAGCCCACTGAGGAATTCATTACAGATGGAGCTCATCTGTGTTACAGGATGCCAATTCAGTTTTAAGGGAGAAGCCTGGATCTCATATCTCCAGGGAGTCAGTCCCAACTAGCTGCACCTCCGGACAGCTACCTCCGTCGTGGGCCGGTGTGGCCGCGGTCTGTCCCTTGGTGCCCCTGGAGGTCGTCCTCGACGACGTAACTGTAGCCCTCCTTTTCAACGCATTCTGACAGCACGTTCAGCACCTGGTGACAATGACATACATTATCACATCGTGTTCTTTAAACAGTTTTTCCTGGATGTTTAAAGGAACGGTTCAATACTTTTGGGTAAGTCAGATAGGTCACATAATCCCAGCTAGTCTTTTAAACCGTGAAGAGTGAGTACGCAGCACTGACCTGGCGCAGTCGTCGGTCCATGGCATCCAGGTGCGGCTGGATGAGGATGGGACTAAGGCGGTCCCTCACCAGGGATTCTGCCATGAGCGTGGACAGCTTGTATTCTTCCTTAGCGAGCAGCTGCAGACGCAAGTGGGTCGACTTCCTTACCCTGAAGAAAGAGAGCAGCCGGGGGGGGGGGGTAAGAGCCGTGGCTACATTCACCAACATCCCCATATGCTCGACAATGCTGACGACGTGAAAAGCCAACTAACAATGTGTGAAAATCGTGCTTATGTATCGCCATCAAGTCTTTCTCATCAAGCTCCATAAAAACATCAGCAAAGAAGACCTCACCTGCAGCACTGGGTCAACGGCACCAGAATGGACGTCTCGTCATGGGAGTGCTTTCCAAAGCTACAGGGAAAAGACAGAAGCATGATGGATGCATATTTCTTATTATTGTTTGTTCCCTCATCTTGCTCACCTGTAACTCTGAAAGCAGTTTGTGCTACAGTATAACATTCATTATTAAATATATGTAATTTCCTGCATTTTCATAAAAACGTCCATCCATTGGTGAATATAATGAGCTTTCCTGAAGAACACGATCTCAGCCACAGTATACATATTCAAAGTGCTCACTATTACACACTATTACTCAACCATGAGCTCATTATGATAAGATATACAATTTATGAATCATATACTGCAATGCATTAAAACCCCCGTTCACACTGACTGCATCTTTAAAACTCATCCAACACATTCATTCGTTTTAACACGATTAGACGTCATCCAAAAAGTATGTCAATAACCATCATTTTCAGGAAACGCTTCTATAGTTTTATTACCTCTTCATAGCTTAATGTGAGTCTGCTTTTAAAAAAACATATTTTTACGCCATTTTATAAATGATTCAAAATGTCAGAAAATGATGTTCAATATATCTGCACATTATGTATTTATTATGTACAACGAGCAGCGCGGTTATGGACGACGATCCGTTTCTCTGCATTTCAAACGCAGCAGCTTACCCTCTGCCGTTGTCCAGGTGGATGATAAAGGTCTCATTTCCAAACTTCTCGAACGTCTCATAATGGTGGCGATCCATGTTGCCTGTGTTGGAGCACCAGAGTGAAACAGTGAGAGCACATATCTTCATGTTATATAGAGTTTACATTACATCTTCTGCATTATTGACCTCTGAAACGTTGCTTAAACCTCCAGGACAGTGAAACTCACCCATGAGGAAGTCAAAGACGGTCATGTCCATGATGTCCAGCAGTCGTGTCCCGCTGTCGTACGGCGGAGTCTGTTTGACTTCCTCGCAGTAGTCCGGGTCCACTTCCCACCTGAGGAATTAAATATCACATTAACATCATGTTTCCAACTTGTTAAACCTTGTAACTGTTGTTCATTCTTGGGATCATTTTTGGGGAAATTCATTCATATTATTTCTTATAACAAGATTGCAATTTAGTGTTTTCTTCCGTGGCAAGTTTGTTTTCAGCTCTACCCTGACTTACAAGAGATCTTCCAAACCACGCATCTCTTGACAGTGAGTGTAATAAATATCCTCTGACTGCTTGACGTCCAATGAATCACTCTGTCTGCTTCATTCAGTGAACGAGTGCAGGACCCGTCTCTTACTCTGCCTTCTTGCGTTTGTGGTAGGAGCGTCTCCACGGGTTCCTCCAGGTCTTGCGTTTCGCGAGGGCCAGGTCCGGGAGGAAGGCAGCCAGGGATCCTTCTATCTGGTCCGGTTTACCGCACAGAGCGTGCTCAGTGGAGCAGTAGTAGGAACACTCTCCGTAGAAACACACGTTGTTGGCTGAGAGTCAGAAAGAACACACATTGTTGTGGTTACTTGGTTTAAAAGAGCTCAAAAGGAACTGTCAGGTGATTTTTTTTCCCTCCCTCCTTTTGAAACGCACACCGCCTTATTAAAAAGGCCAATTTTCACAAGATTAAAATGACCCGGAGACAATCAGTGACTTGTGTTAATTGCGGAGATTTATCAGTTATTTTTAATCCTGTGAAAGTTTTCAATGTGTATAATATGTAACGTAAAAGTGGCATCGCTAATTAACGACAAGCTAGAGTCCCCTGATAATGCTAATCCCATGGAAATTAATATGCCAGTAATTCAGGCCACAGAACCAGCTTTGCGCTACATTATTAAGAAGAAGACTGTTCATTTTTGCTTGGCTTTGACTTGCATAACGAAACAATATCATGGAAGATGGCACAGATGGCTCTTTCTTCTGAAATTAACACATACGCACGACTGATGGTTGCAAAACAGCTTGTCAACTGACATGTGTGCAGGTTTTTTCATCAGATCTGACCTCGTGGCATTTTATTTCATCCCTGATGCGTCTCTGAAAACCAATAACTGCCCTTTTTCAGTTTGTACCTGGCGAAATGAAGAAGGTCCTCCAGAGTTTTTTGTCTCGCGTGACGTCTCGGATCTCCTTGGTCATGTTGACGAGTCTGCCAGCCACGGGAGGGACGCGGCGGAAATCTAGGATCCTACAGGACAGAGAGACATACTGAAGGGTTACAATCTGCCTTCACAATACAGCAGCTGTGACACTCGCCTCATAGAGGCAATCAACATAATCTGACCCAACTGCTGCAATTTGCATCAAAAAGAGTCAAATCTGAACACGTGGATATCTACATATAAGATCTCCATCAAATAAATGCCCATAATTCCACTTAATAATAACAGAACGCTCCTTCTAACTCCACCATGGCCAAACGATACTCCTGTAAATCACCGTCACTGCCAAGAGGGGGCACTGTGACACAAGTCCTGACCTGACAGTTATACCACATGGTTGTAAAACCTGTGGTTTTTATGTGGCTATCATTCTACATCAAAACCCATTTCTAACTTCCACACAGCTTCCTGGCTGTGCATATTTCCAGATCTAGGTTTTATGGAAAGATGGCGTGATCGTCTTCCTGTGTGCGTGCCACATGCCTATTTTATGCATGTTCCCCCCCCGTTGTCAATACCCCTCCGGCTTACAACAGCAGCACGGGCTCTTTAAAAATTGATAACCCTGACAACACCTAATGGCCGAGGCCTGAAGGCGAGGAGACACAGAAGGAGAGGCTGAGATTAAAGATGCAGCGAGGGGAATGAGAGGAGAGAGATGGACGTGGGAGAAAGAGGGCCGTTAACCGAGAGCTCGTCATAGAAACGATCCCATCAAGCAGCGTGTTGACGGGTGAAGTGAGACAGACGCACGCGGTCGCTTCTCCTTCCCCCGGACACAGGATGAGTCTGGCCTGCTGCCACGTTAAAGGAAACAGCTACGCTAGCTTCAGTTCACTCTTTCCTTCCATCCTTGTCTCTTTGATAAAGTGTATTTCCACCAAGGCCATTTGAAACTAATTTTCAGGGTGGGACGGGAGGCCCCTACTAAGTGCATGAACAGTGGGAATCAAGATTTCGCATACGCCCAGCTGAAAAATGTATAAGACACCAGCTATGTGGTTTCAATATTTTAAGGTCACACGGGTCCTTGTATGTCTTTCATGTCTGCTCGCTCTTTTTTCCTCACCTATAGCAGCACTTCCCGTTTGAATCCAATCACATAATTAATGATGCTTACAGTGTAGCCTATAAGAACAGACAGTGGCTCTGTGTGTGTGTGTGTGTGTGCACACGCCGGTGCAAATCCTGCTTTTAAAAGAGCCTGTGTGTGTCTGCGGGCCCCCTGGGAGGCAGTGTAGCCTAAGCCTCTGCACCAACGGCAGCAGCGGCAGCAGCTCTGCAGCCAGGCTCTAATTTAGAACAGACAAAATTAGGGGAAAAAAAATAAAGCGCTGCTTTTGGCAAACCCTGCCTGGCTTATATTTAGAATGGGCACAGGGCCTTTCATGCCTTTGGTTTCCTCCTCTTCCCCTTAACCCACACATATGCCGGGAGTGTGCACATGTATTTTCATGCATTGTGTGTGTGTGTGTGTATAGAGGAGGACCAGATGTGTAGCAGACTGGTGAAGAAAGCTTGTGCTAATGCAATTGCTGCTGAACTGTGTCATTGTGCCTGAAGGAAAGGCAGATTCAACATCGCTACCCGCCTTGGCCCCATTGTGTGTGTGTGTGTGTGTGTGACTGGACGTGTGTGTGTGTGACCTCGGAATCATCTTGTACCAGCAGCGTTCACACAGTCGTAATAACACAGAGCACACAAAGTGACGTCGGCTGGACTTCAATAGCACCGCGGCCGCTGAAACTCATCGCTTGCTCCGGTCGATCAGAGAGCCTCGGGAGGTTTTCTCTTTTCATTTAAGTATCTCGGGCAGGCAGACGGGCAGGCAGGCTATTAAGTGTTAGCCTTGTAAAGGCAGTGAAGCTAGGCAAGGAAGCTGCAGTCATTGTTCAGTCAGAGGCTAGCTGTGGGAGGCCGGCATTCATTCTCTATGACTCATGGCCTCTCGGTGCCTCCAGCCTCTACTGTACGGACCCGGCTCACACCCCTCGCTGTGTTTGTAAAGGAAAAGCTTCTGAGGGACGGAAACAGTGAAAAGGAGAAGAGAAATGTATAAAATGTGCAGGGCATTCATGCACTGAAGGACGATGCCTGCAGGCATGCAGGCATGCATTCATACACGTGGAGCCGTTTTGCCATACTGGTGGAGGACCTTGCAAACACATATCTGAAAGCTTCACTGTAAAACAACAGGTGCCCACTTCTGGCTTGGCGTTCTGCAGGTTTTTGTCCCTCCCGCGTGGTTAATGAGCTGACACGAGGAGCAGCTAATTAGCAATCAGGGAGGAACTCAAACCCGCAGGACGATGGTCTTCAAGGATGGGGGAGAAAAAAAGCACTTGGGCTTGAAGGAGTTCAAGCAGATTCAAGAACATTGGGGTCTTTTCCTTCGTTGGAAATGTTTGGAGCAACGGTGCCGTTTCTGGGCTGGACATCCACGGCTGCCCCTGAGAGTAATGTAGCCACCAGGCTTTGACAAGGAAGACGGATGCAGGGAATAAGAGAGATGATATCTCTGTTTCTACTGTATCGATTCTGATCTTTTTTTTAAAGAAAAAAAAACGTGCCTTTGCTTAAAAATGTCAGATTCAGCAAGAATTCTGCTTCACAAAGAAAGAAGGTGCGGTTTTAAATGAGCACAGATGAGAAGACAGACGGATGACGTGACGATGGGACGTCCCAGGTAACATAGCACCTCACACCTCTGAGACGTAACGCAGACTTACTTGTCGAGATGAAAGGCGGCAATCTCCGCGTTGTGTCTTTCAAAGTCCGAGAAATAGAAGAAGTCTGGTGGGGTCTCCTGCTGCCGGGTCTGCCTGCAGGGGCACAAGGGTGAAAACACAGAGGTCAGGTACAACTGTCACGCAAAGCCAAGGTTTGATAGCGAGCAGTAAGCAATAGGCTCTGATCACAGTTCAACTCACTTACATGAAAGTCCAAAAAAAACCCAGAAAATTTTCACATTTGAGAACAATTTTTTTCTTGCCAAATGTTATTCTTAATATTATGTGTTGATATTTGTACATTGGATTCAAATCAGTCCATGCCTTCGACACAACTTCATGTCTCCCTACAGAGGAGCCCAAACACTTTGACTTTACACCTGTGTACCAAACACAACGCTTTGTGAGCAAGACACAATAAACACTAAAACAGATGTAGCAGTTACTGTGGGTGTTTGGTGCGGCTACAAGAACAAGGAGGGACAATCGAAGGTCAGACACTTCCTCCTGAAGCGCCCACTCCTGTTCTCGATCTGTACCTATTTCTGTCCAGCTCTGATCCTTCCCCCCCAAAAAAACTGCTTTCCACACACATTCTGCCTTAAAGCTCTTACTGGAGGGAAAAGAGGCTCTTAAAGGCTTAAATCCCAGAGCTGATGGAGGATGGCCAGCACGGGGCAGGACAGACAGGACGCCCGGGGTGAAAAGGCGAAGTTAAAAAGGAAGTGGAGGTGAAAAGAGCTCCGGAGAAGGTGTGGGGTATAGACATTATGTTAATGTCTCACACACAAAGCCAGCAGCTATCATTCTCCAGATGAGCTGCATATTTGAGTTATTTTGCCTTTTCTTTTTATTGACAACAGTAAATACTTTCCGGGAAGGCAATGATTTGGGCTGCAGCCTCTGCCTCTTCTGCTTCAGCTAGTTGAGGGAGGATGAGAAGAATGGAAACTATCTTGGCAACTTCTCCTTCTCTCCTTCTCTCTCCCTCTATTCCCTCCGGATGTCTCTCTCTGTTTATTCTGCACAAAACCCCTCTATCTCACCTCCTCTGCGTCTCCACTCTCCCTCACACAGAACTGTTTTCTCTGCTTTCTTCTTAATACTTTATATCTGTTTGCCTCTCTCCCTCGCTCTCTTCCTCAGCTGGCTGGCTGATTGTAACTCCACAGCTGCATGGCTGACATATGCACCAGTCATTAACTAACCCAAAATGGAGCCTAGCGACACATTCATCCCCTTAAAAAATGTTCAAATCCCCAATTTCCTCCTCCCTTTATCTGTCTTCTTCCTCATCCTTCTCCGTCCTCGATGGAGGCGTTTGCCAGGCATGCAGATGGGTGGAGGTTCGACCAAAAAGGGAACTCAGAAAATCAGAACGTTGTGTGATTCATTTGTGTGCTGAGCTTATCAGATAAGTATTCAGCTCCCATTTTCGCAGCAGACTGCTCACTAGTTCTCCTATTTACATTTCTCGTACTCAGTTTCCTCTCCTCAGCCCTGGCTTCCACACGGCCACTGGAGGTAAAGACGGAGCACCGTCTGCCGATTGTATCCCTCTCTTCTCCTGGACGGCCTCACTTCAGGGACGCAGAGACTCGCTCCACACCAAGGAAACATGACACTGACTTTGAAAGTGGAGAGAACTGTCTATTTACACTGGTGCAGCTCAGCCCCAGCGACAGGAGAGCATCATTTAGTCCGGCATGTGAAGTGACGACCGCTGTTTTATCGATGGGGACAGTTGTGCTCAGTCAGGTCCTGAAGTTATTTCCCACCAGATATGAGGGAATTAGTTTTGGGCCGATAACGCGGCGATGCTTTTTTGAAGACTCCAATACAATACGTTTATATAAAGTTAAGTGAGTGTGAGGTGGAAAGATTAAAGCTGAAATCCAATGAAATTATTGAAAAGCTAAAAACACCACGTGTAACAGGCTCTACCACTCTCCGTTGAAAAAGTCTGTTGTTTTTTGTTATAAGTTGACAATTGCTGGTTGATGGCAACGTTAACAGAATCTCTTAGATTAGAGGCAACGTGTCTTCAAAGAAACCTAAAGGAAGTCCAGTTGCCTCCGATAAAGCTTTCAAAGATTATTCATCTTATTTTTAGTTGAAGTGTGAACAGCCACTAATGATTATTTTTCTAACTATGGCCCTTGCTCTTATTAAGTTATGGTTACTGAAAGGGATAGATTCAGGAGATTCATGTTGTCACCTTAAGGTTGCCAGGCAACTAGAGGAGACTCCAGGAAGTCATGGTAATTGGTGATAGTTGAGATCTTAATCAGAGGCCCGTGGAAGTGATGGTTAACAGATATCGTCACCTTTGGACTATGCTAAGCTAAGCTAAGCTAACCGGCGGCTATAGATGAATATTTAAAGGACATAAATGAGAGTGGTATCAGTCTGTTCATCAAATGAAAAGGAAGTGAATATATATAATATCATGTGCATTTCCCAAAAACGTCAGACTATTCCTTTGAATTAGTGTCTGACTCCATGATGGCATGTAAATCCTGATGTTGCGATGTGATTGTATCAATAATAAGTAACGTAAATACGATCATACGTCCCATGGCATCTGAGTCACAAATACTATTTAAGCGTGGACAAAATGTCTAACAGCGAAGCTCCAACTCTCCAGCATTTCATGACCGTGCTGACCGTACAGGAGCGTCGTCATGGAGATTTCTTGGGGGATAAGCATGAGCAAACATTCTAGTGCAATGATTCATGGTCATTCAGCCTTAAAGAAATCCACAAGCATACTTCACATAGCCCTACTACATTGCTGTCTCTATAGGGGAGGACACCACAATAAGCCGCTTTATTCCTGCTTCTATTCTTAAACTCGAATGCGCACCAAAAAGAAAAAGCAACTCGATGAGGCGTGCGTGCTGTGGGTCTGTGTCGCTGCTTTTGTGCGAGTCAGTGAATGCAACAACGAGTCCCAGCACGTGGATGTGTGGATACAAGCGTGTAGCCCCGGCTGCACCGACGCTCTCCTCTCACCGCCATGCCAGCCAGGAAGCAGGAAGGATGGATAATTATTGTGATCCACATCCATTAATGTTGGATGTGGATTCTGAAAAGAGAGGAAGAAGAGAAGGAAGGAGACAAAATGTGACAATGACCCTGGACTTAAATAGGGGAGATAAGCAGGGACGGTGGTGTAGTGGGTGGATGGGAGCAGGGACGGCGAAGAGGACAAACTATATAGATCCCTCTTAGTGTTCTTTGAACTAACAAATATGCAGCTGTTACACATTACCTAACATTACGTCTGTGTTCTGAGCGTGTTCTGATCAAGCGACCTATTAGAGGCGTGTTGTTTCAAGGAAGCTGTGTGAGGCGTAAGGCAAGGGGGAACATACATAAATGCATCACCACATTATAAAGTCTATAAATGTTTGAGTACACAGTCAGAAAACAGGGAGGAGGGCAGAGATGCTGGTTGCTCAAGAGCTATTCGTCCTTTTCAATTTGAACTGCTTGGTTGAGCTTAACCTTTAAAATATTTACAAATCCAGCGTGGAGTTGCTGAATGATAAGTCGAAATCTTGCACCAAGCTGCCAGAAGAAGCATACATTTATTTCCCTCCTTGGCAAGGCGTCGTGGGACAGCCAAATGTTGTTATGCAAGGATGGATACTTTCACGTAGGGTTTGGTGGCGCCGCTCTAGCCAGCTGTCTACACCGACACCCTTTATCATCGGCAGCAGGTGAGACGTACAGACCGAGCATGCCCAGTGTGACCCTGGCCTTGCTGTAAACACATAGTTTACACTGGGTGGCCAGACAGTTTCTTGGCTCCGCTCCCCACTCAGAGAGGCCCCAGAAAGCCAGCGGGGCAGCGGAGGTCTATCAGCAAACACAGCGCAGTGTGAGAATCTGGAAGAGCTACCTGTGCATACGGCGCATAGCTGACCTCTGCAAGAGAGGTCGAGGGAGAGAGAGGAGGAGGGGAAATCAGGAAGGGGGCAATTCTTTTTACACTGTCATTGATATCATATCTGGGAAAAGGCTATTTTGCCTGAAGTTGCAAATAAAAATACACTCAGATTCAGTCTGTCAGATACAGTTCTGGTGTTGGTCACTTTCTTGCCCTCTAGATGCCTTTGATACTAAACAACCAGGATGGTAAACCTGCAGCATGAGTCGACTGAGTGTGGTTTGCTGATACACATTTGCTGGATTTCTCATTTCAGTTACTTCAGTCATTCAGTATTTAAGAAAAGATGGTTAAAATTGAAACAGTTAAGGTTGTAGTAATAGTCCCTTATATAGGTTGAGCTCCAAAAAAGCCAAATCCTACATTTCCCACAATGCAACCTAATAGCTTTTATTAACTGCCTGGTAAATAACCATATCTTTCATACTCAGAGTCCCTGTTAGTTGGGCAGCTTTCTGATAAAGATGCTGAGTCTCCACCTAAACCAAGATTTCGCTGATGACATCATCAGTCATTTTCACAGTTTTTAGGAGGAAACAGAGGAAATTCGTCTGAGTATCGCTAAATTGGTGGAGTCCTCCTTTAACTCCCTGCTTACACCAAAATGTGATGCTGGCTGTTCCATATCATATTACATTTATTCAACAAAATTCTAAAAATCTACAAAAGGCTTCTTTAGTTGAGCACTTCTGGATGCTCCCATGCCAAATCCATGTTTATTTTTCCATTGATGCATCCCAGCGGCAACAAAGTGGAGTTATCCATTATGAAAAATCCAAAAGTCATGACAGCTAAGCCTGATGCATGACGCATTTCACTGTGATTTTTTTTTTCTCTCTCTCACACGACTGAATATACAATGGGCTTTATTTTCTTCCTCTGTTCATCTTTTTCATGCTCCAGCTGGTTGACTTTTGAACAATCCTCTCATGCTCAAGTATCTTTCTCCAGTTTCATCTGAGCTGAATTCTGGAAACAAGAAACATCCAAATCCCCCTTTTTTCCTTTGACTTAACAATTTTCTTATCCAAGGTAATGTATACTACCCAAAGTCACGGGGCGTCTGGCCGTAGCAAGGAGAGTTTTATCTAGTTTCAAAGTCAAACTGCCATCGATCACCTTAAGCCGGTAGCTGTGGTTGTAAGCCACAGTGGAGGAGGATAGAGGAAGATATGCTGTAAAATATAAAAGGACAAGGGCATTCTCCAGCCCCAGCGGGTTCCCACCAAAGGGCTGACTCCACACACTTGTCACACATCATCCGTCAAACCCACGGGCAAGGCAAAGTGAGCACACACACATCTTACACATATCTATAATACACCCATACATAAATATAGGATCATACTGTACATCACACACACACACACACACACACACACACACACACACACACACACACACACACACAGAGAAGCAGCTTGAAAGAGGTTTAAACCTCAAGAGGGGGTGGTTGAGCTGCGAGGAGGCAGGTAAGCTTTTAATGCATGAGAGCGTAAGATAGCGAATCCCATCCAGGGTCAACAAAAAAAAAAACAACAACCTGGGGATGAGAGGAGGCGCTGCATTGTTTTATCTCCAGCTTGACGCATGTGAAGGTTGACCTTTGGAGCGATGACATTTGATAAATTGAGTAAAAAGCCTTTCAGCGGCGTATGAAACGGGCGTACCTGCGCACACCCGTTTACCGGCGCCGCTGCTGTAACCCTGCGACAAGGATCCGCCGCCGCAAATGAGAAACTGTGACAGGTCATTTTCGTAGGAGTGAATTATCTGTAGGTGGTACACGGAGATGACATTTGGTTGTGTGACTGTGAAAGGACGGACAGAGGAAGGCAGGATTAAGGCGGGAAAGAAGGAGAGAAAGAATGAAAGACAAAAGCACAAAGGAGGAGTTAAGGTGCGGAGGAAAGAAACAAAGGAAGGAATAAAAGAAGTTAAGAAATGAGGAAGGGAAAGAAGATACAGAAGGAAGAGAAAGAAAGAAGAACTGATTTGGAATACAGCTACGAGGAGATTCGGCCTCTGAAAAACATGAGCTCCCCAGAATGCATCATTTGAGACATTTAGCGGGGGAGCTCTTAAATATTGCAAATGTTGGTTCCCATGTTGATGCACCGATCGATCGGCTGCCGATCGAAGCAGGTCAGTTTACCGCTGATGGGCCATGACTGGTGACTGGCAGATTAGTCTCATATTTCAGATTTTGAAAAGGGGAGGAAAGAGAAGGAGAAAGAAAGGGAGAAAGAAAGGTTTTTCATGTTATCTGCTGCCGACCAAAGCAACTTCAGAACACATTAAAAGCCGTTATATAATTCAATACACTTTTTGCACATTTAAATGCTCAATAGATCATTGTAAAAGGCTTACGGCAGTATGTCCTCCAACACGGACGTTTAAGTGACCCTTTAAAGGCTTTTCCACACTGACATCTAGAATTTGAAGGAAAGAAAACCGTCAATTTGAAACAACATATCAGCCTCTCCCTTCAAATCATAGTGAGTGCAGCCATACTAGTAATAAACATAAATAAAATCAAGGATATTTAACTAGCACACCACAAACACCCAAGGGCTCTCCAAATAACCTTCACACCGTGATCCAGGTGTGTGTGGGTGTGTTATCTCTTTATGTGTTTGGGTTATTTGTGTCGCAGTTTCTAAGTGTGATGGCTGTCAAAGCTCCCGGGGCACTGCAGCGCCCTTTCTCCTCCTCCTTCTCCTCCTCCTTTATTCCTTCACCCCTTCAGATCCCAGGCCTGACATACAGAGAGACAGCTGTTTCCTTCCAGCTCTCTCTCACTCTCCACGACACACACACACACACACACACACACACACACACACACACACACACACACACACACACACACACACACACACACACAACCACTGTTACAGCCTGCCTCCAATCAAGGCATTCTGCATGGAAAGCTATGGTTTGGTGTTAAATGCACCCCGAGATCAATTCAAAGACACAACCATGATTCACATCACAATGTGTATGAATAAAAGATAGTGTCAATATAATAAATCACGCGATGGAGATGATTTGTTAAAGGAAACGACACTCTGTTTGTAGTTGAGCCTCAGAATCCTCGGGAGCAGCATCATGTAAATGAAGACATCCTGAAAAATTAGCCAATGCCTTCACAACACAACAAAAAATGGGTTTTTCCTCCTTTGTTTTTTTTTCTTCCAACCTGGCGACGTTTCAAAGAGTTGTGCGCTTTTGTATAGAATAGTCCTAAATGAAAATCACTGAGTAAAACACAGCTATTAGAGGTTTAGTGTGTGGCAAGGCATTGTGAAGAGTGTCGGCTGTGAGGGAGTAAGAGGAGGAGGAGGAGGAGGGAGACGGCAAGTTTAACTACATCGTTATGGAGAGGCTCTTTAGACGAAGGGACTAGACGGGGGACAGAAAGGTGAAATGTGTGTGCCATTAGTTTAAGCTCATTCTCTTTGCATTAATCCTTTATGGAGCATACAAACACGCACACAGTAATACGATGCCCTATCCAGCCTCGTCTTCCACTCCTGCTGCCTGAGCTGTCGTCATGTCGCCCTGTAAACATCCAGGGCGGATAAACGGGCCGTAAAGATGAGGCCATCATCTCAACATAATACCAGACAGATATATCGCCGCCTCTGACGGCAGGACGTCCCAACAGTACACGTCCTAATACGGTGCCACCTCTCACCTCTACATCTTCCTCACGATCTCTGGAAGTCTTTATTAGAAAAATAAAATAAAAAATGAAACCTTCTACCTCCCGCTTGATGCTTTTTCATTTTGTCGGAACAGGTTTTCCTTGGTTCGACTGGGGGAACTGAGCACAGAGAAGCCCTTCCAGGACTCATCCAATGATGGAATACACCAAGAAAATACGCAATGGCTTTTTTTTTCTTCTTTTTTTTTCTTTTTTATAAATACATCAGAGTCAACATGGAAAACTGAAAGTTAATTAAATTGTCTGGGATTAAAAACTGAGCATGGACACACAATCAGAGTAAGCGCCGCAAAATGCTAATACCTCTCCTTTTACCTCTGCAAGCGGAGTGGGAGGGTTGGAGAGAATGAGACGGGGAGGGATGGATTAATTAATGGATGGATGGATGATGGATGGATGGATGATGGATGAATGGATGGATGGATGGACAGATGGATTAATTAATGGATTGATGGATGATGGATGGATGGATGATGGATGAATGGATGGATGGATGGACAGATGGATTAATTAATGGATGGATGGATGATGGATGGATGATGGATGGATAGATGGATTAAATAATGGATGGATGGATGATGGATGGATGGATGATGGATGAATGGATGGATGGATGGATGGATGATGGATGGATGATGGATGGATGGTGGATGGATGGACAGATGGATTAATTAATGGATGGATGGATGATGGATGGATGGATGATGGATGAATGGATGGATGGATGGATGGATGATGGATTGATGGATGGATGATGGATGGATGATGGATGGATGGATGGATGATGGATGAATGGATGGATGGATGGATGATGGATGGATAGATGGATTAAATAATGGATGGATGATGGATGGATGGATGAATGGATGGATGGATGATGGATGGATAGATGGATTAAATAATGGATGGATGATGGATGGATGGATGAATGGATGGATGGATGATGGATGATGGATGGATAGATGGATTAATTAATGGATGGATGGATGGATGATGGATGGATGGACAGACAGATGGATGGATGATGGATGGATGGATGGACAGACAGATGGATGATGGATGGACAGATGGATGGATGTATTAATTAATGGATGGATGGATGGATGATGGATGGATGGATGGACAGACAGATGGATGATGGATGGATGGATGGACAGACAGATGGATGATGGATGGACAGATGGATGGATGTATTAATTAATGGATGGATGGATGGATGGGTGGATGGATGATGGATGGATGGACGGACGGACGGATGGATGGATGATGGATGTATTAATTAATGGATGGATGGATGGATGGATGGACGGATGGATTAATTAATGGATGGATGGACGGATGGATGGACGGATGGATTAATTAATGGATGGATGGACGGACGGATGGATGATGGATGGATGGACGGATGGATGGATGATGGATGGATGGACGGATGGATGATGGATGGATGGACGGATGGATGGATGATGGATGGATGGACGGATGGATGGATTAATTAATGGATGATGGATGGACGGATGGATGGATGGATGGACGGATGGATGATGGATGGATGGACGGATGGATGGATGATGGATGGATGGACGGATGGATGGATTAATTAATGGATGATGGATGGACGGATGGATGGATGGATGGATGGATGATCGATGGATGGATTAATTAATGGATGATGGATGGATGGATTAATTAATGGATGATGGATGGACGGATGGATGGATGGATGGATGGATGATCGATGGATGGATTAATTAATGGATGATGGATGGATGGATGGCGAATATGAACGGAGGACCGATGAAGAAACGAAACAATGCTGGATACAACGATGCCGAAGATTTAACTGAATCTTTGAACCCAAATGTAAACAACGCAGCGTTGGGATTCCCATAGAAGCCCTATAAGAGGACAACTGAAGTGGCTTCCTAATCTCCGTTTTGAACGCGGCGGTGGATTACACGTGCGTGCGTCTCTGTGAGTGGGACGAGGAGATGATGAATTTCCCCGTATGGCATAAAAGATGATCCTTAATCTGTACCTTTCATTCAGCTTTCAAACGAGCGGCATCAATGAAGCGGCGCCACCGTCGGAGCTGCTCAGGAGTGCAGCAGGAGGGGCTGCACACTGACCAAATAATCACATTATGCTCTACAATTGCATGGACTGTGGATGTACCTTCTGTATATAGCAAACCCAATTGTGTGCAAAAGTGATCAGGTTTGGAGAGATTGGAGCCGGGGAGGTATACGACTGTGTGTGTGTGTGTGTGTGTGTGTGTGTGTATATAATATATCTCTATCCTGACTGACAGGGTGCTGTGGTAGTGGTAGCCACGCCCTAAAGCATACTGTATTGACGAAGACTTCAAACTAGTGACTGAGACCATAAACTCACGTTCAGCAATTTTTATTTCAGTCGACTTCATGTGGGTTTATTTTTCCCTGCAATTTGAAAGAATACCAACCAAGCAAATGTTCCCAAATTAAATTATACTACAGTTACAGATCCAATTATAACAAATATCAGATGACTGATCGTTTGACACACAGTAAGTACAACTTTGTTATAACGCAGAAGCAAGAGGCAGCCATTATTAGATTGTTTGAGTTGAACCTCAAAAGAGGAGAGAACGATTATGAAGCCCTACTCTCTTGATTAATGCCAGCCATTTTTTTTTTTTTTGGATCAGGGTTATTTATTTTGCCAGCTAACAATCTTTGATTTTGGTCTCATTTAGGTTTAATTCTATTAACTCATTACATCTGCTGTTCTCTCCCTCTGAGTATTATTACATCAACGTAAAGTCTTACCTGCTGCCATAACGTTCATATTTTCTAGAGGTAAATAAAAAGCCAGCAGCCGTGCACAATCACGGTTTATGACAGACAGTGAATCCATGATCACATTCAATTACCCGCATCTGTAATTGCTGCATATTTGACTTCACTGGAAGTGCTTCAAGTGCCAGTTTGTTTAAAATAGCCTCCATTCAGAATGAGAATCTCCAGTGGATGATTAGGAGACAGGCTGGACTAAGACTGATTGCCGTGGCCTTTCCAGGGCTATTCTGGCTCTGCTGAGTGTGTGCCTTCCACTCAACATTGATCTATCGACCCACAGTCCAGTAAAACCTCGCTCAGACCAAAAGGTGAATCTCATTTCTAAACACACATACACACACACACACACACACACACACACACACACCCACGCACAGCCGAGCCCATGCATCGCACACACAAACACACACACTAACAAGCATGTTGATTTTTGACAAGATTGATGTAGCCTCTCTGAATTCTCCTTGCGTCAACAATAGCCAGCCACTCTTCTTCACCCGTGCATGTGTATGTGTGTGTGTGTGTGTGTGTGTGTGTGTGTGTGTGTGTGTGGCTGTGCACCAATGAACCGGCATTGTGGGCTTTGTGACGACGTTGCAATCACGGCAGTGTAATTGGAATTGAGCAGCACATCCATGAAACCGTGCAGCTCGGTAGGTACGGTTAGGAAAACGATTGGCGTCGGCCGCTATCACGAGAAGCAGGTTGGCGCCTCGGGGGTTAAAGGACACCAGTATTCATGAAAAAAATAACTCCAAGCCGCTCTCAGGATGACCAGATGCACAGCTGCATGCTCCGATTTACTACGAGATGCTTGATCTAAGTTGGATTTCTAAATACAGATATTATGATGTTTTTGATAGGGGGGTAACGACACGTTTTTAAAATGATACGTATCATTTTCTACGATTCCGATACGATTCAAGGACGATATTTGGCCTTCTAGAATGATACGATTCAATGAATCGAAATCGATACAGTAACTTTTTTTGTGTTACTGTGAAAAAAATACCTGCATGGATACTGGACAGTGCATTTCTTTTAAGGGAATCATCAGGGGTAACAGAATTATGCAACAAAAAAACAACGATCACTAGTATTTGAGGAATAATTGAAGAGGGATTCTCATAAACAAGCATAATCCTACAAAAAGAAAGGAATCACTCTTAATTATTATTACGCTAACTGACTAGCTTCCCATACTGTGTGTAACCAGCCTTCACTGAACTGCATATTCATTCTCTGGCTTTGAGTCTGCGTTTCACGTCTCTCTATCTGCCGCTGGGCAGTCAACAGAGCACGAGGAAAGCCTCCTTTTAAGTGTGTCAGGACGCCGGGTCTTTGGGTCAGATGTGCTTTCTAAGGCTGATTCCATTGTGTCCATCCAGCCTGTTATGAAAATGCAAATGTATATACAAATCTTCACACTATCACATTCCTTAGCTGGCGGGTTGTTGTGGAAAAAGGTGCTTCTCCGGTGCATTAGCAGTTTGTGAGCCACCTCACGTACTGCTAATGCTACCCTGCATGTAATGAATGAAGAGCTATATGACAGACAATAAACCGCAGAGCTGAAACAATTCATTGTCAGTCAATCGACAGGAAATGAGTCAGAATCTGAGTCATCTGGACGGTTTCAGCTTCTTAGACGTGAGAATGTGTTGCACTTGAGAAACGCTGAGTGATATTTTAACCACTTTTTGATGTTTAACATTTAGAATTTAGAATTTTTATCGAGAAAACAATCACCAGATTAGGCGATAAGGAAAGTAAAGTTTGGTTGCAGTCCACAGGGAATCCAATATTTACTAACAGCCTTCTTCTGTGGTGCTGGGATTACATGAAATATAATATAAAATCGTTTAACGCAAACACAGCAGAGAACAGGAGAAACTCTCCACAAACAGAGAAGCGCCTGTGATGAAACCCTAACCAATTGCCTTTTTCCCCTCCCTGAACAACAATTACTGCTAATTATCAGCTTCTCTCTCCTCCTGCTTTTAGCACTCAAAGCACGTAGCCGCATCCATCCGCTGGCTTCTCAGGCCATCCTTCTCCGCCTCTATCTCCCTCTCCCTCTGCAGCCCTCATCTGCCCGTAACCAAAACAGCACAGGGGGATGCTGGGGTGTCGCTCGGCCTGATGGGACAGCGTGAGTTCTGGCGCTCTTCATTATTCATGCCCGCCCTCCTCCTCGGTGCAGTTTCTCCTCTCCGTTCCCTCAATCTCCTCATCCGCCCTTTTGCTCTCGCAGCATGCGATGGATTTATTAGGAGTATACCAGGAAGGCCTGCCGTTCCTTCGTACATCCTAATAAACACAATGCAGGAAGGAGAGGGGAGGAAGAAGAAAACATGGGAGGAGCAACGCTCACGAGAGCAGCCTGCTCTGCCTTCTCCTTTCATTCAGTCCACCCTCCCATCAACGAACCACTGGAGCCTGGCGGCAGCGGTCCATAGAAGTGGACGTTGGAGCTCTTGACTTTGAGCACACTATCACACTTTTTAATGACACGCATGTTGGCGAGCTGACTTTTCTTAATCTAAGCAGAACATAAATGATGATCCCTACGCCGGCTACTCTTCATTCCTGATTACCGCTCTCCATTTGTTCGTTTAATGGCACACACACACACACACACACACACACACACACACACACACACACACACACACACACACACACACACACACACACACACACACACACACACACACACACACACACACTGAGATGGCAACATTACTCTTCCCGTGAGAGAGTGGCCCAGTGGCACAGCCACATTAATGCACGTGCACATATTCCCTGAAGCAGCAGAGATGAGTCGGTGTGTCATGGCATGTGCAGATTTATGGATGTGCTATTGCCCTGGAATATATGTCTACTGCTCATTTTTATGTGTGCAAGTTCAAAGATGTTACATCGGACCATTTGTGCCATTAGAAATATCCGGCAAAGACAGAAGGCCTTTCTAAGCTCTCAGCGCCTCTCTGAGCCGATAGGCTGCAGCTTACCGTACGGTGGCTGCTGGGGGCTACACCGCTGACAACAAAGCCACGGCTCTCGGAAACATCAGAAGCCGGCGGCATCCAAACCCCCCGAAGAACCTCTCCGCCGCTTCGCTCATTGTGCCGCCGACTTATCAGGCCATTTCTGAATAGGACGCACTAATAGAATTATGAGGGGGGAATGAAAGGAGGAGAGAATGGCAGCGACGTTTCTGTCGAGAGCAGATTCATTTCCAGGGGAGGCGGCGGTCTCACAGACATATGTTGTAGCCATTGTGCAGACTCCAGTCAATAAGACCCATGGCTGACACTAAATGAACTCCCAGGCACGGAGAAAGAGCACCCAGGTGAGTCACATCCACATCTGAGATCGGGGAGCAGGAACGACCAGGAGAGAGGGCGAGACGTGCAGGAAATGCTATTTCCAGTGTGGTTGGATGCTGAGCGAGCAGGTGGAAAATTTTAAAATCATACACAGATACACATATGCTACACACACACACACACACACACACACACACACACACACACACACACACACACACAGAGAGGCCGAGGCCAGAACCGTCTGCCTGGAAACAGCTGGACGCTTGTACGCAGCACAGAGGTTTACAGCGGGGTCAATCAGCCCAACAGCGTGGCACAATGTGGTTTAATAGTTTATACTTCACCAGGGTGCTGTCTCACATGATTAACTTTGTCATTTAGAATGCATTTACAGGCCGCATTTATGGCTCGTAATGTCAGTTTCTTAGCTTTGATTCAAAGCATTCATAATAAAATCCCGTCTCAACTTAACGATAAAAAAAAGTTGCCATCACTGAGGAAAAGTGAGGACATCGTTGCTTCCTCTCTACAAACTGTCCATCGTCAATAATTTGGGCAAATAAGGGAAAATTGCAGCACCTCAATTAGAGGGAACTGCATGTTCTTCTGCATTGCAGCTATAATTTGCGACGGATAAGATGGGTATATTTCACATCAATATCAAGTCTGGCGCAATTTCAAAAATATTCTATTATATTTATTTTCCAAAATGGATTGAGTGAATGTTTGAATTTAAATGCTGGTATTTCCTTTAAATTGAATCCTTTCACACTGTTCTGTTGTAGAAAAAGCCCCTCAGTAGTTTAGATGCACCTGTATGTATTTATGTGCAGACTGCCGTGCTTATATTCCTCAGGTTGACGTACAAACAGCTCCACTGGGTGCAGACTCCCATTGTGAACCAGATGTCTGCACTTTGAGAACCTGATCAGGTTTTATATGACACACTAGTGTCCTCGGGGACATGCATATGGCAAATTGGAAATTCGGTTATCCAAACATTTAAAGGAACCAGAGCTTCTCTGGAGGCAGAGCTAATCTCATTGCTGAGATTAACCTTCAGTGGCCAGAGCCAAAACGCTGCAGTTGTTGAGTTGATAAATTACATCGCATATTGAAGCAAAGAAAGACCTCTAATCCCCCAAAAAACAGCTTTTCTTTTGTTCGTTAATGTGACTGAAACCTATGACTATTGTCTCCTATTAGTCGATAAAAAGTTTGGTCTGGAAAACATCAGAAAATAATGAAAACTGCCCACCACAATAGCCCAAGGTGATGTCGTGAAATGTCCTGTTTTGTTCAGCCCACAGTCAGTTAGTAATCAACTAATTGTGCTGCTCCACTGACTTCAACTGGCTTACACAGAACAAGCTACTAGTTTGGTTCACCGAGTCTAATGAGATTACACTAGCCCGACCAAAAGCAGAAGACTTTGTAAACTATATGGTCTCTTCACGCTCTGTCCAAAAAATTGGCATCGTAGTCAAATACTTGATTTCAAAAGCCATTATGGTATCAAATGATACCATGAGTCTTATCTTGGAACCTCTTTCAAAAGTGATCACACTCACGGAGAAGACAAAGTCTTAGCAGGTTGCAGGACTAGCTGATGCTCCAAACAGCAGCCATGCTGACTTTAGAGGGTGGAGGAAGGACAGAGATGAGAGCGACCCCCCTAGTAACTAACCATTACCCAGATATATACCGACGAGAGGTGAGTGTTTGGAGGTATGCGGTGATTGGATAATGCCCCCCCAGAGATCCGTTCCGCATACTCCAAATGGCCCGGCTGCATGTCGATGCCATCAGATTGCCTCTGATTGGGGGCTGAAGTCATCCCTCTCCTCTTCTTGTCTTTCATGTTGGCTACATTAGTGACAGGAGAGTAATCAAAGCTGCCATTAATGCCTGGCCATTTCCTCTGCCCTTGTCACGCAGGCCCACAGGGCACGACTACGCTTCCATTCTGCTGAAGTACAGCGTTGTAGGGCAAGACGGCTAAAACCTTCCAGCTAATGGATTTCCCTCGTTTCCTGTGGCTTTGGACTTGAAAGAAAGAGAATAAACCACAGAGATTCTGGTTGGTGTCTCGTCATTTGAGAGGAGTGCTAATATAGAGTCGAAATGGGATATCTTTTAATCACCATGAACTCAAGACAGTAACGTTTAATGCAGCAGCCCAGACCGTGGCTGTTTATTAATGTGGGAGCTCAGGATCAGATACACTGAAACACTTCAGCTTCAGCATAAAGAAACCGTCGCTTGACATGTTTCATAAACAGATGATTAATATTAGTGAACAGAGGCAAACATTGAAAATACACTGGCATTCATTTTTTTAAATTCTCTAATGCTCGCCAAGTAATCAATACTATCTGTGAACTTCTTATGCTGCACTGTATTTTGCACTTGATATTCTTGTTTTTAATGATTTATTGTAATTTAATTTAATTAAATTTTATTATTATTACATTTTTAACTTTATTTTATTATTGGCTGGTTTTAATGCATTTTAATTTTGCCTTTATTTTCTTTTAATTCTTCTATTTTTTTTCACTTTATTGTATGACATTTTTATGATGTGAAGCACTTTGAGACAGCCTTGTGAATGAAATGTGCTATACAAATAAAGTTGCCTTGCCTTGCCTTGCCTTACTACTCACACCACGTAACGCCACGTAAAACCACAACCACTTATTTACATTTGGGTTTTGCTATTTAATTCGCTCCAGAGTTGCTTTTGGACAGAGCTGAGCCATCTGATTCTCCACGTTTCCTGTCTTTAAGTTATAAGTTAATGGCCTCATATAGCTTCATATTTAGCGTATGGTATTGACCTTCGAACAGTTCCTATAAAATGTAAGTAAAGTAAAATGTAAAGTAAAAGTATTGAATCTTGAATCTTGATGGTTAACACCAGCTGCATTAATATGAATCCAAATACAAATTATATATTTTGCTTCTTCTTTTTTTTTAAATACCAGATTATGGCTCATTCTGCCAGGCAGCGCTTCATCCCGTCTGCCTCCCACGTTGCCTCTATCTGTCTCTCTCTCCGACTCTGAGTCATACAAACTACCAAGGTTTCTTTTATTTGATATTTTGAATTGTGTGGCTGGTGTGCAGTTTTGTTTAACCGCGCCTGAACTTCTAAGTTTGACTGAAACATGGGAGGAATTAAATATGCAACCCCCCCCCTAAAAAAAGAAAAAAACACTTTGATGTCTGGATTGAAATTTACTGCTGAGACAATTAGTCTAATTATACAGTTTGCTGGCTGGCAAAAATGAGGGCGGCGTGCCACTGTAACAGGATCCGACTTGTGTGCTCCCACTTTTGACTTGCGTGTTATTGCTAAAGCAGAAACACAGAGTGTGTTAAAAAAAAAAGTGCACCTGAGTGATTTGGCAACACGCTCGGATAGCCGCCACACATACTATTTATGACACACAAATCTCCACGGATCACGGTTCACGCCTCATAGTTAAAGTGATACACACACGGCAAGAGCGGAGGAGCGTTCGAGTGTTCTTCTGGAGAAAACCACTGCGAACGCTTTGTGAGAACAGACGAGAGAAACACCAAAAAAGTGGGTTAGCCAAGAGAGAGATGGTTAAAAGGAAGAAATAATAAAAAAAACTGGGTGGTGAAAAAAGAGACGACTCAGCAGGGCATAAATCATGGGATTTGGGAACACTTTAGTCAAAAGCGATGAATGAGAGAGGGGGGAGGACCGGGAGCATCAAGGTCTGCTGAGCTATGAGTGACTGCAGCCAGGGCCTGTGGTGTCCTGAAATCCAAAGGCTGTGTCTGGTAAATTGGTGGGTGGGGTACATGGTGGCTGTTGATAAGCAGATAGAAAACAGAGCTCAGCACCTATAAATACACTATAAACACACACAGGGAAACCCTGGAGCCACGGGACGAGCATGGCAAGGGCACAGAGGGATGGAGGGGAGGCTCCAAACCGGAGAGCACTGCTGCAAAAATACTCAGGGAAAACCAGAGAGAGAGAGAGAGAGAGAGAGATTAACTATAAAGGGGAGAGAGGGGTGAATGGAGGAATGTAACCACAGCAACAAACTTGATCAGATCTCACTGACACCATGAGTTTTCAGACCAGTAAACGACCGACCTGCGAGGAACCATCCCTGTTTTCGTTGCACCGCCATTATAACCTCACAAAGGAGGAAGCCAAACGGATGGACGCCGCTGGAAAAGTACAATACAAAACTGACCATAATGTCTGTCTGGGAGGCTTTATGAGCGGGGGGGAAAACAAGTTTGTGAGAGGAGTGCACCATAAACAAGAGATTCAGATTTTCCAGGGAGGGCTGCGAGAGTAAGAGGAGAGAAACTCGCACTAGAGGACTAAAGGGGCCCGTTTCTCCCGGCAGAATCGCTCATATCATATCAGGAGCAAATGAGAGGATGACGGCGTTGTTGGAGGCAGCGCTCTTCTCTCTCGCTTTCTATTCTCCTGTGACCAGAGATTGCGAGGTGTGACTGGAGGAAGAAGGAGTGACGCTGAAAAGCAGTGACAGGGAGAGAAAAAGAGACAGAAAAGAAACAGAAAATGGCCTTGAGATGGTGACAAAAAGAAGCAGGGAAGTGAATGGAAAATAAGACGGCGAAAAGGGAGAACGAGACCAGACAAAAATTGAATTTGAATGGAAGTCCTGATTAAATGTGTGAGCACGCTGACAGCTCGTCCCACGTCTGTTTGAGAAACATATCGGTGGCACGCGGTTTAGCGTGTCTTCCACTTCAGAAAAGAAACTACGAGCACAAAGGGAGAGAAACACAGCAGCCCACTGGCAATCTTAGTCCCTCAGCTGCAGCCAGCAACACTGCTTATGACACACACACCATGACAGGTGCATGCACATTTAATCCAGGGAATGAAAAATGAATGGTTGGAAAGAGAAGAAGACCATGTTCATTTGCATATTTAATACATCTCGTCTGTTGCACTTAGCTGCAGCTCCTCGCTGCACTGCGGAGGAAAGGGGTGAATATTGGCTGAGAGCTCCAAACAAAACTGCTTTAAATGTTTCCTTACATGACAGACGTGAAAGCCCCTCTTCAGACTGACGAATACATTATGAGTTGGACTCTTACAGTGCATTCAGAGTGTTTGGGATGTAGCGCGGGCTGCATGTTTAAGTGGTCTTGTCTGCTTGAGTTGTTCATTTAGGGGAGGACACGCGGAATTAAAGGTAAAAGCCCCCCCGTTCCAGACTTCCCCACATCATTAATTTGAATGATGAGATGGCCACGCCCCCCCCCCTGAAGTTCGACAAGAACGGAGACTCCAAAGCTCATATTTGCATAAGCGCTGGACAAACAGCATAGATGCCCCCCCCCTGACTTAACTGAACACACTGAACGCATCACAGTTGGTAGGAAAGCTCTTGCAGCACACTAATCCGTGCCATTTTGCCAAGCTGCTTTCTCCTCGCTGTGCCTAACAATGCTGAAGTCATTCCCCCCCCCTCTCTCTCTCTCTTATTTATTTATTTTTTTGCGAACAACAACAAATCATAATCCTTTGGTGAGCCTGACCATATGGTCTTTTCTTTATCCTTTCTTTATCCACACCCCACTGACATTAATAATCTGTTGGACTGGGAAGATGGTACATACTTCTTTTAGCCGCAGCTGATGTTTCCATCGAAATGGATTGTTTTAGAAAATCACCAATGAGTGATGGGAAAATTAATATGCTTTAGGATTCTGGTCCCACGGCGAATTAGCATCTGAAAATGCAGTTTTGACATAAGTGAAAAAGTCTGTTTCAGCCGAGGAAAAAAGCTCTAAAAGACCCACCGTGGTCATCCTGAGGACATCTTTTCTGCCAGATGTGCAAGAATTAGCCAGCACCATCAACTTCAAAGGTGATTGTGTTTACAGAAATGTAGGTTTAAGTTGGCATCAGCTGCTGAATGCAAGTGTTGCTCCTGGTCAGCTGGACGTGTAAACTGGTATATATAGTGTTTAAATCCTGTCGATTAGGGGTGAGTATTGGCAAGAACCTCATGATACGATATGTATCACAATACTTTAGTCACGATACGATACGTATCACGATATTGCGATATAAATAAAGATGAAAACACAAGTACCTGTATATGTACATCAGATGATATTGATCTGAATATAATTGATACAGCCTCTCCATTTTTTTTCCCATTATTAATTCCCATGAAATTCACTGGAATAAATATTGAAAATAAAATTAAAAAGGATACTGTAATCTCAACGCGTCTAAACAAGAATCTTTTTTTTTTTTTTTAAATCGATCTTTGGAGTTAGGGTTAGGGTTAGGTTAGAAAAATCAATATTGTATTGGGCGGCAAAGTATCGCAATATATTTCCATATCAATATTTTTATTAGTGTCGATTATAACCGCTTTCAGTCTTCAAACATTAAAAAATATCTTCGCAATAATCTTAATTTTAAGTAAAGCAATGCATTCATGATGACGAAAGATGCCTATTTTATGTTCTTCAGTCGTCCGTTTAAGTTAAATGATGAGAAGATAATGTCATATTATTGCATTTTTGTTTTATTCTGTCACATTCCATGATGGTTGTTATTGGAGTCAACACCTAATCTGCTGTTTGATGTTTTTCTTTCATCAACGAGTACATTTGCATCTCCAACCAATAAAGCACCTATAAACTGTAATGAGACAGAATTTGTACACACAGTAAAAATCAAAGTGTGCCAAGAAAAAAGAAAAAAGAAAAGGCCAGCCGGGTTTATTATTGTGTCACTTAAGCAGCACATCTCAGCAAGTGCAAATAATCACACACGATGTCACCACTTTTAAATGATGCTCATGTGTGAGACAACCAGAAGGGCTTTGAGCGGAGGCCGACCAGCATGGAGCATATATATACGCAACCTCTCCCCCGGTTTCATGTGAGGCAGCAATTCATGTTGGAACTTGGCCGCCATGGGTGGCCTTCTAATCTTCCCATCTGAGGTTGGTTGCATCATTTGTTTTGACTATTCAATCTCCTCCTTTTTTCAGTGGTGAAGCTTTTTTTTCAGGGAGGGGGGGTTAAATGCAGATATTGGATGGTAAGAGCAGAGCTTTCTACTTTAATCAAGCTCATACAGTATGCAGCAGTGTGGAGCAGATGTTGTTTAATCCGCATCTATACCATAGCCAGAGCGTTGACAGCTGCGGTTCACACGACCTCTTTCCCACCATAACCTTCGTCGCCGCTCGGCTGTTTGCTAATGACGTATCACAACATGCCCTCATAATTCCACCTTCCTGAACGCCCCCCTCAGAGAGCAGTTCTTTCAAAGGGGGGGGCCTAATTAGACCAAGTGTCCATCTGCTGAAAGGGAGAGGTGGAGGGTGAGTTGAAGAAATTAGATAAACGCAGTAAAAAAAAAAAAAAAAAGGCGGGCGGGCGCCCCAAAGTCCTTGCGGTGCTATAATTAAACCTGACAATCAGGAATGTTGGAGAACGACGGGTGAACATGGTATTTTACCTCCTGCTTCATTATAGTCTAATGACCCCCCCTAAGGTGTTTTCCCCCGACACTAACCACAGCTTATAAAAGGGATCAGTTTTTGCCGCGGGGCCAGTGCGAAGAGACGAGCGGCTTTAATAGCCAGTGAAGGTGAAGACAGAAAGTAAGGATGAAGATCACAAGCGACGCTTTTTAGCGGACCAGAGCGATCCCCGCTGCACTATAAAACACGGGATGCTTCTATAAACGAGAGGTGTCTCGCCCTGTGGCATGGGCGCAGAAACTGTGTTTTCTATCAGCCACAGATGACAGCGGTTTCTTGGCCATCGCAGCTCTCAGATCAAGAGAAGTGAATGCACTGTTTTTTAAGGTATGTTTTTGCCGTACAGGAACCGATACTTTGGTACACTGTTATGTGTTCAAGTTCTATTCAGTAAAAATGAGTATTGGCAAAGGTAAATCCTAACATTATTCTTTTGGGTATCCAAATTGTGAAATTTCACTGGCATCTGTATAATTTCTGGTATCATGACATCCCTAGTTTGCCCCATTCAGAATATCCCTCTCTCTAACTGCTAAATCCTCCTAATTCATCCCATTGACAGCACTTTGACCCGCTTTCACATTCAGAGCAGTTTCATCAAACTCTGGCAGCGTGTACACATTTTTCTTGGCCATAACATTGAGGCTCAAATAACTGAACCAAGATAGGTGAAGGTGTGGTGCCGTTTCTTAGATGTGAAAAATACATCTAGGCTTCTTACAGGAAAACAACCCAGGTTTGAATGCCACACAAAGACGGATGGTGACATTTGATAGCCGGCAGCCGAGCGAAACAAACGGCAGTCAGGTCTGATCTTTACGCTCAGTCGTTCCTTCAAATGCTCTTAAGCACAGAAAGTAAATGAGTTCATGATTCTTGGCTAAAGTTAAAGGGAATCATTTAGATTCACCTTCAAATGCCAAACTTTGTGAGATGACAGGTTTCCAATGTCTGTCCTAATGAGACCTAACGAGACCTGGTTTGCCTGGAATCATCTACTGAAACGTGATGAATCAAACACTAACATGTACAAAGGTTAACGAGGATTTATCCCCAAATAGCTTTATGTTATGATCAGACACAACCTGCTATAGAACAATAATGAGTGTTTCCTCTTAACTCAAGAATGCGATACTACAGAGATGTACAACTCTCTTTGTTCATTAACTCTGAGACATAAAAGGCTCATTTCCCAGTCATGAAACATCCTCTGAGCCTCTGCTTTCAGCATCTGGCCCTCTATAAGAACGGCAGCGTGGAGGGCCGGGCCCAGGCCAGATGATTCAATGTCTGCCGCGATTGTCACATCAGCTGTTGAGGTGTGCCGCGTCCAGACAGAGAGTAAAGCCCGCCTTTGAGTGACAGCTCCTTCAAAGCAAAGAGACAAGATGACAGATGGTACCGGGGCCTGCGTTCCCACACAAAAACAGAGTGGGATCAGGTTTTCTGGGCGAGTAATTAAGCTTCTTTTTCTATTATTTCTACGAAACAATGAACGAGTTTATCAGGGATGAACCGCGGTCGTTTAGCGGCCAGGAACGACTTCTCAGCCTCGGAGACTGCGGAGAAACGCCATTTGTGTGTCTGGCACACACACACACACACACACAAATGTGCACGAACGAGCGCGCACACACAGATGGTAGAGGAATTTAGTTGAGGCTTTGATATGCAGATTGGATGCTGGCTTGTCATTTCTGCTGGCTGCAACACTGCGTTATCGTTCCCTCAGCACGGCGTCGGAGCTGATAACATTTACCTGAAGGGGGCAGCTGACTGATAATATCGCCAAGACGTTTCTGCTCCTGGAAGGCATGGGTGAGGGATGCGTGGAATTTGCCATAACAGTATGACTGCCAAGTGGTGCTCATATGCACGGGGCGAGCCACACACACACACACACACACACACACACACAGATCTCAACTGTGGCGACAGCAGTCCTGAGTGAGGAAGTCAGGAAGAAGATTGGTGTTAACTTTTTCCGACTCGAAATAAACGGGAGTGGATGTCAGCGTCTAACACACATGTCAAACGTAACGATTGTGCTAATCAGCCACAGTGATTAAAAGCGGCACTGTGTGTTAGAGCACATTATGTACTAATATTCTACATAAATCATGACGGCTGATTACTGTATATGGCAGAACGCCAACCCTGCATTAACAGATTACTCCTGGTTTTCCTCCATCCCCCACTAGACCGTAGATTATTTGCATGAGCGTCTACCGTTGCGTGCTTATAGCATGTGCTTCTATAGTATGGCGGGCAATAGGTCCGCACCGCTTATTGTCCATTACATTCAACCTACTTCAGCCCCATATTAATAGATTATTATCAGAGTGAGTCACTCTACCCTTTATTTTCCATTATAGGGCATTTCACATTATCTTGGTAAATAGGTCTTCAACCACTTTTACATCAGAGCGTAACATTGATCGAACACAAGAAGCTAGGGAGTTATTTTTATTCAGATACAGAAAAGTGGTTCATTATAGTCTTCAGAGACAGTGATGTAAGCCATTATCTGACCAATGTGCACAGGAACACATACAAATTACTGACAATTTACCCACAAACACACCATCGTTATCTTTTCTGAGCCTTGAATGAAAAACAGTCATGGTTGATGATAACCAGGCCTCTGAATAACAGTTTGCATTCTACCAACAGCGATCCGTTTTACAACTGATTTCAAACTATGTGGATCAGGCAAAATGTCTCACAAAATCAATTTTTCTAGCAATTTTATCTGACATAGAAATCATTTTAGTATCCTTTATTTTCACCAATTCACCATGGATGTATGGTGGTATCCAGTGTCAGTAAAACTCACCAGTATTACACATCCAGCTGGTGGATTTTACCAGTTTTGTTTCATACAGGGGAAAACAGTGCGGCTGTGCGCTACATGATCCTGGTGGCCTACAATGTGTTATAGTCTCTGCAGGGAAGACAGTAAAGGGGTCAGATAACTGAGCCTCGGGGCTCCATTTGATCATATGCTGCACTCTGAAAGCACATGAGATAACTGGTGTGCGTGTCCTGTACTTGTACGCTTGTGTGAGTATTCCCTTTTAAATCGAGCGCTTGATCACGTATTTTTCTCTGTTCCTCCGACAATTTTGCTTGAGCACAAACAACACCCTGGTGAAACAATTAGAGCATCGGGGAAACAGTCAAAACATTAAGAAGGGAGTAGCGCAAAGCCGTAAGTGCTGCTAAATAACACATCACACAGTGGTTGTAATTTAAGATGAATTATTCAACTGTTTTCTCTCCCAACAGAACCAGTTGGTTACAGCAAAACGAATAGTACGGAGATATTTCCCGAGGTCAGCAAGTGCGTTTACAGGCGATTATAACATCCCGCTATTATTCATGATCCCCAAGTGTTTTGTATAAGATGTGGAGTGTGAGCACGCCTAATTGCAATTAGTCCACGAAGACCCATATTCTGAGCTGGGGAAGATATTCTGTTTATTTCCACATAGAAATTGTGATTTCTTTTATTATTAAAAAAAAAAAAAAAAAGCTTACGTCAGATGTAAACTTTACCTGAATTAAAAGCATGCAAATACATGCAATTTATTATAAGGACAAAAGTATAAAAAGTATAGGCATTTATTGCCATATATATGCTGTATGTATCCAATTATTCATGTGTTTCATGCTTTAAGTCATGCTTCAATCCTGCTGCCGAAGGGTGTGTTGCATCATTCACAGATATGTGGGCCAGTGGATTGGGGGTTAACATGGTACATCCTACCTCCCAGCCTTGGTGTTGCAACCGCTCTGCTGTGAATTTCCTCTATTTCAGAACAGAGCTGCACTCATCATCTGTGCTCTGAATGACTTGTCCTGAGGCAGTTTGTCCCTTTATTTCCCGACTCAAAGTCAAAGCACAGGCAGAGAAAACCTTGTGAATGCAATATCGCATGGCAAACAAGCACACATGCATGCACGCTGAAAAACAAGCAACCGAACCGACAAAATGAATACAAAAAAAGCGAAGGGGCCAAAAACAACGGAGTTTAGTCCACAGAGGAGTCACACGGGAACAATCGCTGAATTGTCCCGTCTTTTATCAGTGGCTCAGTCTTTTCGTTGTTCGAGGGCAATTCTAGGCAGCTATAAGCAAGGATAATAAGGGGTTTTGTTGAGGCATGCCCTCCCCATTTTCCAAATAAAGCTCCCTCAATCTTATTCCTACACCTCCCACAGCTGATGCAGCTTGACGATAAAACATCAACTCTTCCACGCAGCCATTTCCCCTACTTATATTTCACACTTAACACAGACATTTCCTCCAGGCTGTTATTTGTGCTGCTGTCAATACGTTATTGACACAAACAAGGTGACATTAGTTTGCTCCCCACCTTGTCTCCCTGTCGTGCCAATCAAAAATGACTCATGGACCCGACTCGCTACAGATATAGATCGCTTGGTGGGGAAGAGCAGCGGAAAGAGCCGATATCTCTTCTAGGAATACTCAAATTGATTTGTGTGTGACTGAGCAAACAGTCGGCTGATTGTCAAGCGATACAATTAAGTGGAAGCGAGAAGGAACGGAAGACCATCATTATATCAATCATCAGTCCTTCTAATGGGCTTTGTGTGCTCCAAGACTATTCTCACGGCAAATATTACAATCACGTTTCCCCGGGTTCATACCAGCACAAAGTTGGAATGATGAATCAAACACCATCAACGTGTTCTCAACCCAGACAAGTTTAAAGTATGTAGAGCACAACGCCCCAGCTGAGACTTGAACACACCATATGGAAAAGGTCTATTGCAGACATTCTTGAGACAACGGTTCCTGGTGGTCCTGGAGGTATTACTGTACATGCATACATTTTTATTGCAGTACAAAGTACATGCACATGTCTAACAGCAAAAGGCACAATATGTGCATATTTGAACTCGAATGGAAGCTTTTGAAGATACAAAATATTTGTGTTGCTGGAGCAGTTTTCCCTAAGGGACGGTAACAGAGTGGCTCCATGTCCATCCAGTCCGTTGTATCGTCAAGTTAGTGAATGTGAGTTTGATTGGGTTACAGAAGAGTTGATCAAATAGCCAAGAGAATAAAAGTTATCATAGTGCACTCACAGCAAAGGTAAGCCTCTCAGGCAGCAGTGAGCCCATGGTGTGCTTTTTTGTCTAGAGTCGTGCAACATAGCAGTTTCCCTCACCCTGTTATTGATGGAGGGGCTATCATGGCCTGGCAGGGAAAGCTGGGAACAGTACTTGGCACATAAGAAGTAAACACACTGTAGAACTGAAGGGGGTAGAACTGAAGAAAAGTTGGTAAAAAATTAATTTGTATGAATGAGTTACCAACTGTACCAGGGATAATATTCCGAATGTATGCAGATGACAGTCATTTATTTACATGCTAATTCTAAATAGCAACTGCATTTTAATTTACAGTATCTATGGAAAAAAAGAGCAGAATAGTTGACTTCCATATTTTTGGTGTAAATAAAGGGCCACATTACTACATGGTTTTGTTTGACTTGTGTTGACATGAATATTAGTTTCATTATACTGTTATTTCCCAGGTTAATCTAAATGCTGGTAATTACTTGAAGTTGTTGTGTATGTTTTGATATTGTTTTTGCTTTATTATCAACATTTTGACTTGATTGTGGGACAGTTGATACGATTTGGTTATTTTTGTTCCCTACCAAAGCAATGAGCATTTTTGCCAATTCAGGTGAAGTCCCTGTACGTTTGACAGCGTGAAGCATTGGTTGAAGGGAACAAAAGCGGGAATTACGAAAATCCTGCAACTAACTCTGTTACCCCAGTCCTGGCCACAGGCACAACAGGATGCAGAGGATGAGGAAGAAAATTGAGCTTAGTCATCAAACTTCATGCAGGTTACAATGTAGCTGTTGTGGCCGAGTGCAACCATGTTTTCATCCTTCTACTTAAGCAACACAGGGCTGGGCGTCAGCTGGGATTTTAAGTGCCATCCCTCAAAGCCCGAAAGATCTCCCAAGACCTGCAGTCTTAACAAACATTGCAAAACCAGACCAGTTAAGGGTTGGTTCATTCCATGTCTGGGAAACCGGACCGCAGACAGCAGACCAGTGGGCTGATTCATCCGTGTTACATCAGAGTGGACAGGTAACGTAAGCCATTTTGTGGTGTCTCAGGAAGCAGAATAAATCAAATGGTGACGTCATACCAAGGTGTGTTTTTACTTGAACAGACGTAGGAACTCTTACCGCCACAAAAACAGAGGCGTGGACCATAGCGTGTGATCGTTCCTTCTGTCTTTGAGGAAAAAAGGAAACGGGTCGATACAGCAACACTGTGCCGTTCATGAAAGAATGAGTGAGAGAGAAACACAAACAGACGTAGTTTTAGAGATGTTGGGGGGGGGGGGGGGGGGGGGGGGCGATGACGGAGAATATTAAGAATGCGAAAAGAGACGGAGGGGCCGATAAACAGAGCGAACCGAGCAGCGAGAGTGCAGGTTTCCACAGATACGATATGGATGGTTTGAGGGTGGATCGTTACCCAGACGCCGCGTGTGTGCGCGTGCATGCCTGCCTCCCTCCGCTGCCTGCATTTCCATTAGAAGTTGAGAGGAGCCGAGCAGAAGAGCACAGCCGGAGAAATCTTTGATCTCTCAGCCGCTGTCTCTTTGATGCACCATGTGGAAACACACCAGCAGATTTGGGAGCTGGGAGATGATGTTGGGTGTTAAGTGGATGCGTGTGTGTGTGTGTGTGTGTGTGTGTGTGTGTGATCTCTGCAAATCTGTCAAGACCTTGATTGCCGTCCAAATGAGCACACACACATGCCAGCAAGTCAAGGGCATTCAAGCAGCAAGGGATGACCCCCCTCCCCATTTGCTTTTGCTGTTTTTCAGGATTACCAAACATAGAGCTCTGAAAACCGTCAAGCAACAGATTTACATCCAACCCCATCACCCCCTGCTTTTCTTGGAAAAAGTCATTTCACATATCCGCCTGGGTTGAAATTTGGGGCAGCACACAGAAATAATCTGTGGATTTTGACTCTGCGAGGGTATTGACGACACGATGCCCACGTCTCCTCGTCTGTCCTTTCCCTCTCTCGATCTGCCCCGCTCTTTCCCTCCCCTCATCCTCGTCCCCTCCCCGACCTGTCAGGATGATTTCAGGCTTGTTGCGTCTGTCCTGTACAATTGAAGCAGTAATTACAACAGTCTCTGAATAGATTTTCCTCCCACGGAAATCCTCGCTACCTATCATCCGCAGGCTTAACCCCCGCTCTCCGCGCTGACATGCAGGGGCCAGACAACATTGTTGTGTCGAAAACCATTAACCCGCAATTAAATTACAATCAGCGTAACAAAAGACGGGTGACATTTAAATGCACCCATCGAGGGGGGGATTAGGAGCAAAGAGCACTTCTCTCGGGATGCGTTATCATCTAAATATGACTGTCTGGATAAAGGAAATGAGAATTAATTCAATATTACACAGTATCTACAAGTGGGGCCGTTTTTAACCGCTGGGTAGACTTATCTGCTCTGCAAGTTAAGCCGAGCCAAGGTGTATGACAGGGTGTGCCGAGGTGATCTGAAGCACGTAAGGGAGAGAAAGTGTTGCTTTCGCTCCTCTTCACCTCTTTATGTGAGACCTTAATGATAAGCTGCAGCTCGCTGGTTGGATGTCTCCATATCACAGCTGGAATTGGATGTAGAAGGAGATGAGGCGAGGGAGAGAGATGATGGATCCCAAAGCTCACAGCAATTATATCACCATTGCGGAGAGAGCCACAGAAAAATAATGACAGACTGCGTCACCCCTGGGTGAGCAAGGGTGCTACCTGAGAACCTGCTGGCTATAGCCCCGGCTGGGCACCGAGCCAAAAATTCATGCCTCAAACTTTAACATTGGACTGTTTTTTGATTATTTCAGAGACACATTTCCCCTGTGGACAACAATCACATGTGACTGACTAGATGATGTTATCAAAACACAGATGACACAGCCGGCGTCGCCTCAGGGCCGAGGGCCTTCATCGAGGCCACTAAAAGATGCGCCGTGTAACGTGAAAGCCCCGCGAGGTGAAACGCCTACTCAACATTTGGCTCTGACGCAGCAGAATGATGTCGGCCTTCAGTGGAATATCAAGGTTGTGCTGAAATGAAAGCAATTTGATATAGCCAGAGAGGAGAATGAGGAAATGAGATTGATGCTGTGAGGAGAATGAGTAGGTGGTGGGATGTGAAGATGAAAAAAAAAAAAAAAAAAAGGAATTCATTGGAGGTAGAAGGCTGCATAGTTTGGTGTTTTATGCTGAAATGGCACTCGAGCTTTAACGGGATATGAGAGCGATTGCTTTTTCTTAAAGAGAGGCGACCTGACACTGGTGGAGGAGAGATGAGAGGGCAGTTTGACACAAAGAACAACATAAATACCACAAGCTTGGTTTTTAAAAACACACACGACACTTACTTCATGGGTTTAAAGAGAGCCTGGCCATAGTTCTGGAAGGTCATGATGAGCTTGAGCTGAGTGCCTCCAGACTTCATTGCTGTTGGAGTGAAACAGACACACTGTTATGAACAATACGTCACCTGAAGGCCACTACGGTTGTAGTTACACCAAAGAAATGAGCTGTAATGAGTTGGTGCTTTGACGCAAACGTACCCGCCAGAATTCGGTTTTAAATACACACATAAGGAAATACCATATGTTAGCTAGTAGTGTTACTGGCCTTCAACATTTAAACTGGGCAAATATTATTAGGCTGCTGACTGGGAATAAAATACTTCAATAAAAAATATTTTTAAAAGATATATATATATATATATATATATATATATATATATATATATATATATTTTTTTTTTTTTTTTTTTTTACTGTCTTTGTGATCAACATTTCCCATTCAATTTCCCAACTTAGCCATTTTGCATTTGACTGTGCTGTAGCTAGCTGCACTGACAAAAACATTTATAATGACCATTAAATGTTTTCTTTTTTGTCCAAAACATTTTGAAAAATATATTTACTATGTTATAAAACCGAGGAAAAATCTGCAACTCTTCATATTTGACAAGCTGAATAAATGTTTGTCAATTCTGGCAAATAAATGACTGAATAAACGATGATCTGCTATTGTGGCTCCATCTATTTGTTGAAAACGTTCTGTTAATCTGTCAACCATTCATTGAAAACTCTCCCTCAAAACAAACAAAAACAAAAAAATGGTAGGAAAATGCCATCAGAATCAATTAAATCATATAAATAAGCATGTATAGCGCGGTCACGAGGCTCCACACGTTGATCTAAAAGAAGAAGCACAGACCTTCTGCATATTAAGTGTGTTGACCCGTCATGTAAGCAGAGGAAAAATACTGACAGCTCTGAGATAAGAGACTCACCAGAAGTCGTACACGTGACTAAATGTGTTTGTTCTGTTCATTCTAACTGTAATGTCATTTCCACTCACACTGATCAGATTTTACACTTTACACACATGACGTCGTACACCTGAATCAAACGTGTTGCTCGTACACAGCGTGTGTTTGGACGTGCGTTTGCGAGTGTGTGGGCGCTGGCGCTCTGAAAAGACCGAGCGCTGATGTCACAGTGTTTGTTTGACGGGGAGGCAGAGCGAGGGGGTGAAGGACAGCCAGTGCTCGCCGATGCTCTCTGTTCCTCCGCTGTTTACTCGCTCTGTGTATTCTCTGGAGGGCCCATCGCTATCTCTCTCTGGCTCTTTGTGTTTCTATTTCTCCGTCGTGTTTTCTCCACTTTTGTACATGATAATTCAGTCTAAAAGGCACTCATGGGACTGGGCTCGGGGCTGAAATTCAGCGAAATTCGCAAAGAGAGCACGGCGGCGCACTGGGGCCTGCTCGTTCGTCAGCAGATCGATGTGAAGCAGTGTTTCGCCGTTGTTTCGCCAAAGAGCAACCTTCTCAATCAATGCTCTCATTTATTTTTTACATATCGGAATCAGGAGGACATGAAAAATTGTTTACAGAGAAAGAAATCACAAGTGAAAACATCAATGCTGGCAACAGTGTCCTTGTGAACCGTTTACAGGGACAGTGAACAGACTGGTGTTCTCATCAGACTCACGCAATCATCTGTAATAACATTTATCATATCTGCTTTGCACACTATGTCCCTAATTGTTCAAAGTTGCTCAAAAGAGGTTACGGCGTATAATCCATCCGAGCACCACGCTTGAGCTTAGATAATAAGTAGGCTGCAATTGGCTTCTATTGGTATTCTGCCCCAGGCCTGTGTTAAGGCTCTGTAATTACAGAGCCACCATGTATTTAGCTGGCTAGAGACGCTGAACTGCTTCCTCTATCCACCCAGCCGAGACAGAGAGCAAGAGGGAGAAAAATCACAGAACATCTTCAGTGGAAACACAGGGAAAGAAAGTTCTTCCTTTAGTGGCCAGGCACGGACGATAGTTTTGTTAACAACGAATCTGACTCCCAGATAAGTATTTAATCGTTTGCCAAAGGCCAGTAACGGTTTTCTCATTGGCAGATGAACCTGAAAATCTGCAAACACTTTCCACAGCGAGTGCAAGACCTTGAGTCGACAAGCACTCTTGGAATGTGGGAACGGGACTGAGCCAAAAGAAGGAAGACAATCCCCTCTCGGATGTTTGAATGGAGTCAAAGCGTGATGCGTAGATGTGAGTTACATGGAGACCAGGTGTTCTGTGGGGATACATGACAGGAGGAGTGTTTTATTATTCCTTCAGCTTTAGAGGCGGGGGGGGGGGGGGGGGGGGGGGGGGGGAGTGAGCAGGCCGAGCAGATTCAGCGCTGCTGTGCGATAGCCTGCAGCCGACTTCCACCGTCGCCATGCAAATGTGTGTGTGTGTGTGTGGGTTCATGTCATCAGCGCCTGTGGCAATGAGGTGATAGCTGTCCGTTACTTCGCAGAACCTCTTCCCACTCTCAACCAGTAGACCCCGTTACTGGAGAGTCCACATTTGGCTTCCTGTTAGAATGACACACAGCGTTGCCAGATTGGGCTGTTTTCCACCCAATTTGGCAGGTAGGATTTGTTTTGGCCAGCTGTTTGACAATTTGGCCTGCTTTTTTGCACCATTTTGGCCGTTTCCCCTCAGCAAAAACATCGATACAATTGGCCCTTTTTCCACTAAAAGTATTATGATTGGGCCTGAAATGTCAACAAGGTGGAAACTTTTCTGATTCAAAGTGTGATTCAAGTTCCTGCTTTATATAAAATGTAGTTTACATTAAATGCAACATTATCCACTTGGTGGAGATTATATCTAATTACTGTAATCATGCTTTTGGCTTCATCTAATTAAACGAATAAAACAAGACCGGCGGTGCATCTTCTAAACGCTTGTCTTTTGCTTTTTCACTTCAATTCATCCGCAGACCATAAAACATACCAGGGGGGATCTGATGGGGCAAATCCCTTCGCAGCACTACGAGACAACCCCGATTATATCCACTATCAGTATGTTACAATGCTATTAAGATGAAAAAATGCTCACTGTTATCTCACTGCAGGTATTTGGCGAAAGGATAAAATCGGATGTTAATATTATCACACATTCCACTCGGATTGGGCTTCTTGGCATGAGTCAAATCTGGCAACAGCGCTGACGCTGTATCCATATCTTTAAGCTGCGCCGCACACAGAAACACCCGGGGACCGGGTAATCAAAAAGGCACAGGTTAAATCCATGAGCCAGGCCGATATCTGCGGCCATCAGTAGACAAGCGGCCTTGAACCAAGACACTGGAATCCCTAGTAGCTTGCTTTTTATAGGATGTTGATGATGAAAGGCGGGTAAACTCTCCAGCCTCCAACTAGTGTTCTATGATGAGCAGCCAACATGAGTACACATTTAATCATCCCTAACACCCCTGTACGTTGTGATACCTTTTGTAGGCCTAACAGAACTGTTTCCTGCTACATCAGCTTGTGTCTTCATTGTGTAGACGCAATCTGTTTGTCATGACTCACCGACGCTGCTGATCCTCTGGGTGACCAGGTCCTTCAGGAGGGCGTCGATGACCGGGTTGTGTCTGGAGTACAGCTCGTATCGGTTAATCCCAATGTGGAAGCGGAGCCAGTTGGGGTAGGAGTCGGCCGTCAGCTCCCCCGTTGGGCTGAACTCATCCACATTGCCTTCGGTGTTCCTGGGTGAGGAGAGGAGAGGAGGGGGGTAAAGGGGAAACTGGCAGGTTTCTTATGTAAACAGTGGCAGGTGTTGTGCAACAGCCCATGATCATGCAGAATTACAATAATGGGATTGCACAGAGATAAACTCCCCATGTGATTAAATCATGAAATGTTGGTTTTCAGCGCGTTGTTACCATGCCTGGTCCTCCGCAGCTTTGGGGTCAAAGCGGATGTCGGTGTTGACGTTGAACAGCGTGTCCTCGTCGGTCAGAGGTGGCGGGGATCTTTTATATAAAGGGTGCTCATAGAGAGCCGACAACCTTGAACCCTTCGCCGGCATGTTCTTGGCCACCGCGGCGTCCTGGATGAACTGCCTCTTCCTGTCGCCCCGTTGCCCGAGCTCGAGCCTGCGGAGAGCGTGCGTCTTGTCGCCCGTGACCGGCACCCTCTCCAGGGAGTGGGAGGACACGTTGGAGCTGGGCTCGTTGCTGAAGTCCTGGAGGATCCGCAGCGTGTGCTTGTTAGGCCAGCCCTGCTTCGCCCAGTTCTGCGGCTCCTCGCTCGGCGTGTGGGAACAGGAGCAGCCGCCGCCGCCGCGCCTCTCCAGCTTCGGCAGCAAGTCGATCATGATGTGCATCGAGCACGCGATGAGGAACACCATGAGGATCAAGACCCGGAATTTGCGCAGGAGGATCATCTTCATGGTTTCCCGTTTGAGCAGATGGGAGTATTTACTGCAAATGATCAGCACGCAGATGAACAGGCTGACTACATCGCTGATGATGTTGATCAGACTGGACGCCAATCTAATGAAATACACGTTGAACACGTAGGACCCATCTTCACTTGCCGTCTTGAGGAAAGGATTCAGCGTTCAGCCCGTGTGTATCGTCAACATCGGCGTCCTGTTGCGTGTGCGAGGGTCCCAGCAGCGCATCAAAAACCGTCCGCAGTCGTCCAGGTGAACCACGTTGAGCCGGCTCAGACCAGCGGTGGGTTGGCGCGAGCCATGTCCTCTTCACGCCGTCGACCACCGAGCGTTTCCGAGTAGGGATCCGACAGCAGCTGGAGGGGAACGATCCGTTAAACGTGCGTGTCCAAGGAGGTGCGAGGGGCGCGCGTCGGCTTCACCCTCCAAACCTCGGTCCCGCGCGGGGAAGAGCAGCCGCGGATCAGCTGGGACTTCGGCGCCGGGGAGGGGAAAAAAACGAAGTACGGGAAGTGCGAGCTCTTCACATTTTTTGAAGGCTTTTCGGGAAACTCCCCGAAACAAGTAGCGTGAGCACTCATCCACCTCCGGCGATCCGCGGTGCGTAAATGTCACATCGAGTGACTAAATGACCCGAGGCGAGCCAACGGACTCAACGGCACAGGTAACGGCAGACGGATATCCTCCTCCCGCAGGGCCAGGCAGCCTCCAGGAGTAGAAGCGGGACAGGAGGAGAATGCACCTCTTGTAGCATGTGTGAATCTGGGTGGGTGTGTTAAATATGATGATGAAGCCGAGACTAGATCCAGCCTTTGCGCAGCGTCACCGTGCGCAGATTGGCTGAGGAGGGGGTGAGGGGGGCTGCGACCATGTGAAGCAACTGCTCGTCTGTATTCCTCTTGGAATAAGTCCTCCCTGCACATCCCGGCTGCGCAAGAAGAGGGCGTCTTTCCACTGGCCAATATTCCGCCTGGCTCACACGCAGCAGCGAAGCGAGGCTTCTTCTTTTTTTTTTTTTCGTTCTGAAATTCATCTCCTGGAATCCCTCTGAAATGTCTCCTCCGGGACGGCAGTCAATCCATCGATGATACATTAGACAGGCTTATTAGAGCGCTCATCAGTCTGAGGATCCAGTTCCATCCTGCACCGCTGCCACTCAGCGCCAATCACGTCTTCAATAATGTTCAAAGGCTGCAGGAATGAAAACCGCAAAGCACCTTTCAGCCTTACTGAAAAGAAAGAAACACTCTAGAAATACACCGACCACGCGTTTCTGCCTCTGACCTCTGACCTACACACCACATGAAGTACACACACCAAACAGCTCGCCCCAATACACACTGATTGCACTAATGTTTCTTCTTTTTTTAGTCTAATTGGCTGCATCCATGCTTCCCTTGCATTTCATACTATGGCTTACATGCACGGGTAAGTGGTCATGCTGTCTTTGATTACCTCCCTAGATTAGTTTATAATTAAAAAAGAGAGAGGGAGATGGCGGCGGTGGCTCTTGTGCAAACACAGAAGAGATTTATGAGAGAGACGAGTGGAGATGGCTTTGTGGGGAGGATTTAGTCAGTGGGAAACCAACAAAAAAAACATTAGTTGTGAATGTTAATGAAGCTGATGTTGAGGTAAAATGAACACACGGATCTGAAGCTCTAAATGTGTGTGAATGTGTGTTTACTGCATGAAAAAGCATCAGGTGTCAAGCGACTAACAATGGATTCAGATTCACTGCATTGACTATTGTGTCAGGCACAAAGCAAGCATTGTCCTGCTACAGGGCTGTGTCATGGCTACACATGGCCGCTGACATTTCAGGGCCCTTTAACAGTGACTAATTCCCAACAAGGCAAAAAGGTCCGTCGGGTCCCCTCCTTCGGTGCTTGATGTCAGCGATAGCGCGGCCGTGGAAGACAAAGTGATGCCTGTTGCCTGTCCAGACCTCAAGGCAGCCGCTGCAGCCTGTGGCCGACCAGCCGGAGGTGAAAGGAGCGGAGATGGATGTGCATTGATGTCAGTCAGCCGTGGATCACAGCAGTCGATGGCTCAACAGTTCCTCACAGGCCCCCGTCTTGTGCGACTGCAGCCGAGGTCTCCGGCGACAACGCGGCCCTCTCGCTCTCGGACTGTCGGGCCCATGTGTCAACACTTTTGTTTTGTTTGGGCTTTTTTATTTATTTATACGCTGTCAAATGACATTAGCGCTTCACATCTGGTAATAGAAGGGGACTTTTGTGAGATGACAATTTGCAACCCCTAATGAATAATCTCACTCTATTACTGAGGGCAGAAACGCAAGCTCTCGTGACAAAGCAGCATACGACCCACAAAGGGACCAGATTCCACCCATTGGCATGTTTCTATCACCAAACCTGTTTGTGACGGGACTTCCTCCTGATCGCAATCTGTGACATAACAGGCTGATTGAGAAACACCATCTTCTCATAGCTCCCCTGACAAACGGTATTAAAAGCATCTAGACGTTGCACAGACACGATGGGGAAGAGGAGGAGGAGGAGGAGGGCATCCTAACAGATAGCTGACTACAGCACAGGTCGTAAATACACAAGATTTATGTCCTCTACACTTCAGTGTCTCTTGGTGAGATAGCGCGGGGGGGGGCAGCCAGATAGCACTATCCGTGTTCCTATCTGCACTATCACGGTGAAGGCCGAGCCTCGCTACTGTACAAAGTCTGCCTCACAGATTCAGGGGAGAGGTGATTCAAGTCCAAATGAAAAATGGTATTTTTTGTTTCTTCGGCTGATATTCTATATCGTAACATACTTCTATTTGGTGTAAATAAATGAATGGCAATGGTATATCCAAAGAGCATTTTTTTTTCTTCTCTTGTTGCTGTTTTTGTACTGTTTTCTTAGTGGCAGCTTCATGGTCTAATGGTTACTAATACAAACGGGTATGTTTGCATTCCAACGGCGTGAGTTTATTCATTTGTAAGAGTCAGGGAGTGACAACTTGATGCATTCAAAAAAAGGCTCACTTTCACTTTTTGGTTCCAAGCATCACATTAAGGACAAGCCACAAGAAGTTAGGTGGACATGTAATATAATGATTATTACATGCAGCTTGTCTGACTTGTTATCGGCTTCAGTTGTTACCATTTTTGCAGGTGCTGTTGTTTGCAAATAGCAAAAGGCTTTACATGACGTTAAATTGAAATGCAAAAGTTCCCCCCGAAGCTGCATGGGAATAGAATGCTGACGATTGTTTAATATTGCAAGAAAAGAAAGTGGGCAGGTTGGTCGGCGTGGACCTCTCCGCTCCATTCATACATCCCTGTGTGTTTGCCAGCGTTTCCATATGTATTGTCTGAGTAAATTCATTTATCTGAATGTGCCCTTGGCATGACCAGGGCTGAGTGGGGAACAAGACTAATTTCCATCCCCGAGCAGAGCAGCACTCACTGCATCTGATACGGCACATCTGAATGGATATTACAGATAACAATGCCCTCTGTTGGCCCCAATAAGCCTCACGCCGCTCTCGCTGCTCCTCCGTCCTCCTCCACCCTCCCCCCCTCTTTCAGCCGCCCCTCACCTCCATTTACAGTCGCTCGGTTCCGACGCCAGATGTGTAAACACAGACACATTCAAACTGTCAGGATAATCACTCCTGTTAAAACATCCGCAATCACGGGGGACCCGGTGACATCTTGGAAATGATTGTTTCTGAATTGCTCTCCCCCGAAGCCGTTCTTTTATTTCTCCATCCCGTCTGTATTCTTTTGTTATCCCTTTTCATCCATTTCCTTATAATGTTTGATGAATGACGCGCGTTTTGTTTACACAATTATCACTTCAGCACAAAAGCAAGGTTGGCATTCTGCTTGATTGCATATTAGAGACGTCTGAGGGATGCGTTGCTTTGTTCTTACATACAGAAGGATGGAAGTTGTTGATAAAAAAATAATTGGTGTCTAATTCAAAAGAAATTAAATGAATCGTTCCTCAAGATGATACCCGAGGGATTAAGAAACACATCTTTACAGATCAGTAGCACCACAACAGTTACGGCGGATCTACAAGATACACAACGTATTCCTTCATGAATAATTATGACAAAAGAGAAAATTAAAGAGGGCTGTTTTGTTCTCAGTATCATCACAGTCGGTGAGCAGAGGAAACCTGTAGCCTTTACAATGTAGTCGTTTCACACAACTAGTTCCACAAATAAAATGTACAGACAGCTTACCATTAGTGTGCTGGCAGGTTTTGTCAGAAAGAGTCACGAGTGTCAAAGGAACAGCCTTGACATGATACACTGATTATATGACAGACATAAATCAGTGTTCATAGTTATTGCTTTCATGTTGGGTTAGCTGGGATGGAACATTACAAACGTCTATGTAAGCTCTGTAAACAAGTTATTAGCATTATTGAAATGATTGTGAACACTGGGGATTTGGTAGTGAGTGTTAAAAACTGGGACATTTAGTGTTTTACAGATATGTATACAGATATAGCTTGGAACCGGGACAATCTGTCACCATAAATCAGTACAAAGTACAGCTGAGGCTGATGGGAATGTTATTGGTTTAACAGGTTCAACGAGATTCCACAGGACGAAGTTCTCAGGAATCAGTAACTTTACACTTCATCCTGAGGGGATATCAATGTCCAGGGACGTCGCTGGATTTAAAGCCCCCAGGAGAAGTATACAAAATATTTCTACTTCTTCTACACAACAACCAGTGAAGACGTCAAGCTAGTAACAAGTTAAATTACAGTTAAAGACATGGTCTTCTTCCATTCTCTTCTGTTGAACAAGAGTTACTGTAATGTTAACTTTTAGACTCATTAAAGCTGCATGCTTAGAACAGGCCCTGATTATGTAAATATGTCTTAAAGTGATACCATCTCTAATTCCTCTCTCCATTAGATGAGCTGCAGGTCTAAAAATGTTATTTAATTACAACATTACTGTCCTGTAGATTGGTTCAATCAGAGTGTAATTCTGTTTAGTAATGTTTCTGTCATAAAGTATATAGTTGAAAAAAACATGACTGATTTTAAAGGTCACAGTGAAATCTGACAACATAAATATGATATGATGATAGAACTTTACCCAAATAACTGTATTTTGTATGGATTTATTCCAGCAAAATGAGGATTGTGTCTGTAAAAAAATAAATAAAATACAAGGCTTTACAGCAATGCTTCTCTCTAAAGTATATTCTTTCTACAGACTATGATGATCCTAAAACTATATGTATACCCTTCCATCAGCATGAGATTATTCCGAAAAAAACAACAACTCCCGCCTCGCTAAAATAGCCGTAACAACATCACTGTGACTGTCTGTACTGAATTCGGTGGAAATCCATCCAGCGGTTCTAAAGACATTTCGCTCTGAACCAAAAATCCCAACCTCATGGTGCTTTATTCTCCGGGGTCCAAAGATGTCAGTACCAAGTTACCATGGAGATCCATTTGTCCATCCTAAAGTTGTTGGCACATACACAAGAAAAGAAAAAACACAACACACGTCAGTAGGATTCATACGCTCAGATCCCTGAATGTACAGACAAAAGGTCATTGCAATGAATCTAGTTGTTGAGATATTGCTGTGTGGACCAACAACCCATCACTCCAACAGCCATGCTGCTACTATGGCTACAACCAAATGAAGATTGTGGGACTAGCTCCCAAGAGTGTGAATCCACGTCCCGTAGCATGCCAAACCTGGATTCAGGCAGATACAATAATCTCCTCATTTTTGGCATACCAGCAACCATCATTTACTGACCTGCAGAGGGAATGAATGAAGGGCCAGAATGACTAGAAACAACCAAGCAAAGAGAATGACGGCAGGGAAGGATGCGTGTTTCTCCTTGATTCAGGATTCTTAAGTGGTGATGCAGACTCCCCAGGGTCATCTCTTAAAACATCTTAAAAGCCCAGACCGTCTGTGGCTATAATAAGGTGTTATTGAGAAGAGTTGTGCTGACCCCGTCTGCCTCCCTCCGCTATCAGACGGTGGGGCTGACTTTCTCCGCTCCTCCACCTTGGGGTTATTTTTAAGTCTGCTCAGGAGGCACACGGTCAGCACTATACTTACCCAGGTATGTGTCTTGTTTGGCCCGCGTGCGTCGGTTCAAACCGTGCGTGCGCGGCGTCCTGCGGGGAGGGAGGAGAAAGACGAGCACTGTGCAAATGAGTGTTTGGGGTTTGGCGCAGGAGCGTGCGTACGTCTGTGGGTGGATACCTGGGTCACTAGGTACAGTGATTAGTGTGTTTTTGGGGGCAGCTGCATCCAACTAGAGGCCCTTGCTGTGTTTGCCCTGCTGGCTGCCCTGCAATCCTATAATTAGAGCTTGGGTGGACCACTTTAATGAAGGCTGGCTTGGATGGATGAGTGTTCCTGTTTGGATCGTTTCGGTACGAGCGTGTGTTTATTTTAGAGTGTGTCTCCGTCAACCCCGCCAGGCCTTTCCCCCCGATACGCTCGTTGCAGAGGTCCAGATATAGCAGCGACCCTCAGCCCCATCCCTGATCCTCGAAGAATAACACTCACCTGCGGCCAATTTGTTTGTTAACTATACTCTGATTGCCTGAGATGCTCCCCGACCTGCAGGCTCACCCTCGATGTTTTTGCAGGATCTCGAAGAGACCGGTGCATTTTAAAGGAGCAATTCAACATTTTGGGAAATCCTTATCCACTATGTCGCCGCAGTTAGATTGAAGATTTATACCACTCTCGTGTCTGTGCAGTAAATATGGCTGACTGCTACGCAAGAGGACCTCCAGAAAATCCATAAGTTGTTGATTTTTCACAAAGGTCTTTGTAGTGATTTAACAAACAAGATGTATTGTGTTTAGAGCGTAAGAGGTAGTTGTTGGTTTTGTTTGTTGTGAGAACCAGGATAGCTGTTAACCCAAGTTTCCAGTTCTTCTGGATGCAGCTTCATATTCATTGTATACACGAGAGTGGCATTGTTCTCATTGTTCTCATTGTCGCCAATAAAGCAGAGGTGTGTCTGTGTTTGCAAACTCGTTTGGCTCAAATTCTCCCTTCAGGCAGGATTGAACTATTCTGATTTGAATAAAGTTTTGTTTGTGCTGAAACGAGATAATCAGCAAAAAAATGAACAAAAGTTTGGATAATCAAATAATATCTAAGCAATTTTTTTTTTTTCATAGTTTATCATTTTAATAGCTTACAGTTTTTGCATTTAAAGGGATAAAACACTGACATACTTCATATACTGTTAGACAATATCAGACAATCATCCAACAGCACCATGTGGACAAACAAGCAAGATAAAGCTATTTTGTTTATGTAATTTCCAATTCGTCATGTTTAACTGACAGAAAGCTAATTCACTGAACATTGCCTGTTTATTTTTCTATCCTGATACCACGGAGGGAGGCAGACTTTGTAGTATTTTCACATCCAGAATAGCAGATAATCTCAAAATTACCTAATTCCAAAAAGCTCCATGGAGGGCGATACCACAGCAGGTATAAGTGTTCCTCTTAACGGCCATGCCAGCATAAATGTGAAATGGAATGATCCATTTTTTAAGCTTCTTGATGTGATATAAGCCCTACGCACACTTTTTTGGGAGTTTCGTATCACATTCGGATAAAGCTGTTGTGTGTTGTGAAACAGTCTCCCTCTGTGCTGTGGTCAAGGATATGCTCAAGTCCATCACCAATGTTTAATGGACGATAAGCTGTCAGACAAGGCAAGGGACAATAACTAATAGTACCCTACCCTCCGAGGAAATTCCCCTCCATATCTTATTCAGACCTCAATGAAGCCCTGTGACCATGTTCTTTAAAATAAATTTAAAAAAACTCAAGATGGATCTTATTCCATGTAGGGCATGATGGTAAATGAGTCCCAATCGGAGGAACATTTCTGTAAAAACAAGGAATCTACCATTATAAGCTATGAACATAAGAACATACAGATGAATCAATATTTGCAGTTGGATTTTCAGAAATTAACTTAACTGCAGAGTGGACTTTAACTGAAAACTGAACTGTTTCAATCCAAAGTATTTTCTGCATCACATTCCAATATGCTGAGTCAGACTTTTCTCATCTTGTTTAACATGAGTGTTAACTTTTGCTTATGTAAACTTTGGCACCAATTCTACTGCTTAAAAAATGTAATTTACAGTTTTAGCAAATGATCAGTATTATGGTATTTCATATTTCCTGATATGGTATTTCATCCCAATCCCTGCCAAACGACTTCACTCTCACTCTTATGCCCGTACCTTTCATTCTGATCGTTATTCTTCCACATGCCCACATATTCAATTTCATGCAAATATTTGAATTAATCACTGTAACCCCCATTTGAGTAAAACTTTCTTATCTTGCGGCATGCTCCCCTCGCTAAACAAAATTCTAACTCCCTCCACGCTTTTACATGACCTCTTTTACAGATACCATCTCAGAAAAATCAACATTTATATAAGAACCTTTTATAGGTTTAGTGCAGACTGCCTTCACAAGAGAGCGAGCCGCGGGAGCGGGGCATCGTGTCGGGACCTGAAAAAGATATTAAAATCCCGATGGCTTGGAAAACACTGAAATCTCACTATTAATCCAGCCGTCTGCTCGGCCGAGACATGTTTGGGTTGCTAAATGCGGTGGGAGTGGAGGCGTCGCTCTGCAGTAAATCTCAACAGTTATGACAGCCCAGCTAAAATAGAGCTAAATGGAGACGGATCCTGAAGTCGTTAAGTCATAATGAGAGAGAAAGGGAGATATCTCAAAGATTTGACTCAGGGCCAACACCATTAAGAGAATGAGTTATGAACCTATTCCATCTGGGATCTTAACTCATAGTGGACAATTCACACACACACACTTGCTTGCCTGTACCTGCAGTTTTCTCACAAACACACACACACACACACACGTATCCCGACTGCTGACTTTGCAACTCAAGCCTCCCTCTTCTTAGTTCGTCTCAGCACTCTTCATCTTTTCTTCTTTTTCCCTTTTCAAAACACTCCCGACCGTAGACCTGTCATGGGGCTCCTCTCCTCTCATTATGTTCTCATTTCTTCTTCTTCTTCTTCATATTATCCCGTCCCTGCTTTCCTCTCCCTTTTCGCACATTTACTCGCTACTGCGGCGGCGTGTCAACAAAGCCCTCATCACTGTCAGCCAGAAACACACAAACTGTGCATAAACATGAGGTTTGTAAGAGGTAGCGGGCTCTACTTGGCAACGCTGCCCTGGCTTCTGAGAGTGTGTGTGTGTGTGTGTGTGTGTGTGTGTGTGTGTGTGTGTGTGTGTGTGTGTGTGTGTGTGTGTGTGTGTGTGGGAGGATAGCCAGTCACGGCGACACAGTGAAAGAGGCACTTGTCTTTGTTTTCCTGCTGGAGGTACGAGTCTGGCTTCAGACGAGTGTGGAACCACAAAGCTTCCACAAAGCCACGAGAGGGATTTCGAAGGATAAAGTGTATTTTTTTTTGAGGATATTGTTTCAGTGAGTTATTGTGCTTCTGGGTCATAAAAGGAATACACAAAACACTTTACACAATTTCATATTGTAGCTCCTTTTATGATCCATTTTCATATGCCAGCGCAACCCAAATGGGCGCTATATGATCAATGACGAATCGATCAACAATGCGCCTTTCATTCAAGGGTCTGTTTTACTGCCAACATTTTATTTGCGCACTTGTTGGCTTGCAGTTGTATCGATATGAACATTGTGTTGGAGTACCTTGTTACAGGAAACTCTAGTATGCGGGTAAAGAGAGATTTATCTTCTTTGTTACAGTAAGTCACAAGGCCAGCAGGCCAGGGGTGTGTACAGTAAGTGGTAGGTGATTTAGCAACATATCTGGCGTCAGTCCAACAATCAGGTGTAAAGCTGCCAGTATGCTCAGGAAACCCCCCTCTCGAGGACAGACCATCCATCGTACAAACTACTCCTTTTCAGGCAAAACCCAACACGAATGTTCTTTTGTTCACCTTCTACAGTTTGAGCTAAGTACACACATCAATGAGCAATTCTGCTCAAAATGGCAATGTCAACCATCCCAGTGCAATGTATTAGTATGCAAACATTAGCGCTAAACACAAAATAAAGATAATAACCAAGTATATTTGGAATGGCAGTCCGCAGGTGTCGCGACGTTTCACCTAAAAACTACAAATGTCAACCTCGCGGTTACGTGATGTGAGGAGATTGCCAAAGCCATTAGTAGACTTCCTGTGAGGACCATGAATGTCCGTACAAAATTTCATGGCAATCAGTTCAATTCAATATGCTTCATTGGCATGAACGGAACGAGGACAAGCAAGTAATAATGAGATTATAAAGAAAAAGAACAATGCAGTGCTCTGTGGAGAACGCGTTGTGGAAATCTATATGTTGTGTGTTGTTGTCCATCCAGGAGGTCTTGCGATATTTTTTAAAGCCGTTATATAAACATGCTTAAATGTTAAAGTTGTGTGCGTTGAAGAAAGACACACAGCCAGCAGTGACAGAGGAAAAAGGCCACTGTTAATGTGAAAGACACAGGTTGCATTTCTCACATCAACTGAGTGTTAGATGCCCATCTATATTCACGCCGATCAAAAAGGTCAAAGCGTTGTTCTGACATTCTCTTCTCTTCTGGAGCTCATATCCCACCCGCCGGGTCGTGGAAATGTTATTGTAACGGAGACGATAGCTGGACGAGGCTCAGTGTGGCGCAGGAAGTGTGTATCCTGAATGGAGTTTCCGTGAGATTCGGAGGCTTGACCTTTCAGTGATAGCCTCAATGTGAGGTACTTTCCCCCTCAGGGTAAAAAGAAAAGGTGTGTCTGCTGTTTCCCTCCCCTCAATGGGAGCTTTATTGAACGGGCGAGCGAGAGAAAGGAGGACGGCTGTTTCTCCTCCACTTTCCTTATCGAATGTCGGGGAAAATTGCAATAAACCCCCGACCCTCATCCATGTCTCAACCTTGGCCTTTTTTCTTTTACAGAAATAGCCTCACCGTGAAAATGCATTAGGGCGGCAAGTATCGAAACAATTCAGTATGGGCCACGTTCCAATGTACTCCATAACGCTGGGTGATATGAGCCATGAAACATATATGACTTTATGTGCATCCTTTTAGTGTTTTTGTGGTTTTATACTCCAGCTTATAGGATTTTGCTTTATGACAACTGCGGCGATTTACTCAGTGGAGGATATGATCGGCTCGAGTAAAACAAGACAAATCTGGAAGTCTTATTGTCTCATAAACCATATGCATCAGACTATTACTGCAAACACTATCAAATGGACGGCACACGCAGGACCTCTGCTGTCTTTTTATTCTCTATTTTAAAGACATTGATTTAGCTTTACACAAAACTGCCTTCCCGTCTTATTTCCCACAAGACTGCAGTGACTAAAGCCCCTTGTGCTCATGTTGTAGATATTGAACCTCTTAATAGATTAATGTGTACCTTTGGATCCCTCCTCTCAACACTGTGACCCACTGTTGGGTTCAAACTTCACCATAAAATATATCTTTAGGACGATGGCATTTTTTTTCTCTTTGACATGGTTTATATGCTGGCGGCTGTTGAATTCTCTAAACCCTGAAAAGAACCATGTAATCCTTAAATTACATTGAAAACATAGCAACGGTTTTCACATGACAGCAACGTGTAGAAGAGCTTTGAAATGAAACTCTGGTGAACTAGCAAAGGTCACACAAACCTGTATCCGTCTCTCATTCCTTCACTCCACCGTCCCGGTCCTTCATAAAACAGAGGCCCTGTGTTGTAATAGGTGCTGGTTTGCGGTGGCCGGTCTTGATTGCATTACACCGATGACGATCGCCAAATTCCAGAGAAGCAAAAGGCAGAGGCATCGTTTCCTGCCACCTGCCAGCGGTTTCCCAGAAGAAGAAAAAAATTGAAAAACACATAAGTATAAGTACAAAATTGTATGAGCAGAGGTGGGATAAAAGGTGAGATAATGTCAACGCTTGAGAGAACATCTAGGAGAAAAAAGAACCAAATATGAATTCAGTACCAGCGTTTCCTGATCCTTTATTCACCGACATCAAATGTCAACACATTCTGACGGTAATTTCCGACAAACATAAAAGCCTCAGTTTCCTGTTTTCCCCAGATTACCGTGCGTCAGTGTATCGCAATGATTTCCCTCTATCCGATTCCCTGTTGTCTGAGCTCCCACCTGCCAGCCGGGGCTTTATTGGAAGGAGCTTTGTTGGTCCCCGAGAGCAGCTTAATACCTGTGGCTCATCTTAAACTGGTGAAAGGCTTTTTCTCAGCCCTCCTGCCGCATCTCATTTTCTTCTGTGGATGGTTCTTCATGGACGACACCCATCAGGAACACTAGAAGGCGGTAGATGGTTACAGGGCATTAACAAAGGGAACCACCAAGGTCTTGAAGTCTGTACAGTTCAATGATGGACAGATTCAGGGTCTTCTTTTAAATCTCAAGTAGTTCAAGAAAGGCCAAAACTGGTACCATGTTCCCTCCGACAGATTGGATGATTGTGCCTCCATCTAGATATCAACGGCTGCAGATTTCCTTGCTCTCCACCAGCGCAGATTTGGATGGCTCTGGCAATCAGCTGCAGCAGGTTCAAATGCTTCTCAGCAGGTACCGTATTTGATGCTTGTTTGTGGAACATAATGGAGTCAGAGCCCCGTGGTGTTCGATGTCCCAGACTTTCAAAGAGCCTTGGATTAAAAGGAAGTGCCTACAGTGTCCAGCGTATCTCAGGGCGAGGGATGCTGTGCCAAGGTAAATATGTTGGGAAGCCAGCCGATTTGTAACAGCATTCACTTAAATGGATACCACTGAAAAGCAACGTCTGCGCACGACAAATTCAAACCAAACATAGATGTGCTCGGTGGCCAGTGATCACAATCAAGCCCAAAGACACTAATACCCTCTGTCTCGATCTGTCATTTAGCCCACTTTAAATTAAAGAAAGCAAGGGAAAACAATTCAGGGCCTCTGAATAGATTGTGGTCAAATGGGAGGGAAAAAGTAAATTGGATTAGCAGTCTTCAATCATTCAATCCCACTATTGATCCCGAGCCAGAGGAAATATCTGGAGGGCTGCTGCAGTATCCAAAGTGGGATTGATTAGAAAAGTGGGACTGACGGGAGCTGATTTAGTTGATGCATCCAATCACTTTTAAGTTCCAGCAACACGGTGGCCTCTGAACTCGGATTACCTCTGAAAAACAACTGAACTCAGTGATAGGAGATTCACTCTGTAAAATTATGAAAAGTTGCCCATCTCATTTTATATTTGTACACCCCTTAAATACAGCTGGGAGGCAACTTTGAGTCGCAAAAGTGGTGTAATGAGTAACAATATTCTTATTGTTCCTAATAGTGATAATTCAGTGTTGCCCACCACCACCACCACCACCATCTCCTGAGCCATATCACCTCTCAGCTGCGTGGTTTACCCACAGTCCTGCCTCTAGCATGAAATGTAACACTGCAGAAATCAATAAAACACTTGCATGCTGAAATATATGTCGATTTCTTAGAATCTTGCAGAATACGTCTCCTGAATATAGCAGTATGATCTACAGATGCAAGTTTACAAAGATACAGCAGGTTATGGTTATCGCACGTAGATGCTCTTGAAAATTTGATGACAAAGACTTCACATTACTGAACCCTGAATGCCGGCTATAGATGCTCCTATGATTCAAATGAGAAAAACCCACTTAAGTCTTTCCTGCTTAACTGCTGCACACTGGCCTGATTGGACTCATTTCAGTGAGTGTGTGGTGAAAGGAGCCAATCAAGACCAATTCCAGGTTGGATGTGTTTACTGGAGTTTGCTCAAAGCTAGATTTTGAACCAATTAAATTGTCTTCATCAAATATCTTTGATCAAATGCAGCCGCAAGGGAATTAACATTTATTTTGTGAGAATCATACAAGCACATACTGACGTTTTTTTTAAGCAAGTTGGATGTACTAACAAATACCAAAACACATTTTTCCCCATACACACTGTTGAGTAAAACACCATCAAAACATATAAAAACAAGTAAAAAAGCCATCATAACGTAAACACTAGAGCCCTCAAAATGAATGCGTTTACACATGATGAATAATTTCTTGGGTTAATGCATTCATTCTTTAACGCATTAACACTTTTGGCTCTCTGGATCAAGTATAAAAAAACAAAGATGGAACAATCAATAAATGAGGTAGTGTTAGCGAGTGTCTGGTGCAGAGAGAGTGAGTATGAAGTCAACAGCTCCAGCACTTAAGGAGAGAGAGTGTGTGTTACAGATGTGAATGTAGCAGTTAGCCCCGACATTACACTTTAGGTGGGTTGACCTTTTAAGCTGGGCTGACCTTTAAGGTGGACCGACACCATTCTCCTTTCAGTGACAAGCTGCTCCTCTGAGTTAGTTAAATGTTTAAAGTTATTGTTAGAACTGTAATGATATTAAGTATTCATATCAGTACTGACATTTAAGTACTTCTCAGTCTGATACAAAGTGGTATCGGTGCATCTCTATTTGTAGAGGCTTCACCTTCTGATGCATACACGCCTTCTCTCATTTATCTTTCCGTTCCCACAACAATATACAGAGAAAATGGGATTTTTCATATATATTTACAAATGTTGATTCATTGTGATTAATCCACAGCTACACTCTGATTAATCTGATTAAAATGTTTAATCCATTGACAGCCCAAGTAAACATATTTTATTTGAATGGTTTCCTTAAATGATAGGATTTAGTGGTGTCTAGTGGTGAGGTTGCAGATTGCTACCAACTGAATACCTCTCCACTCACTCACCCCCTTTGCAAGCGTGTCGGAGAAGGCCCTCTCTAGAGCTATTGTTTGGTTTGTCCTTTCTGGGCTACTGTAGTTACATGACAGTGTAACAAGGTATGTGAAGACAACCAGCTCCCTTTAAAGATATGAAGGGCTAAACTCATAAAAGTATGATAGTTAGCTTCATTATACACTAATGAAAATGTTGTTATGAATACTGTATTCAATTTTTGCTCAAAGATCCCTCTAAATCCTACACTGAACCTTTAAATTGTGGTTAGATAATAATAGTAAACCTTTTCAACTGTGCCAAGACAGTATCTTCCTGTATTAAATGTATGTACAGTAATATGAAAGAACAATCCATAATCCTTTCAGTTAAGATGCAAATTATTTGTCAAATTGATTCCAAAACTGGTGTAAAGGCTTGGCAGAAATAGGGGGTTGCTGAGTAACCTACTTCGCCCACCAAACTCCAGAGGGAATTCCAACCAAACTGACAGAGAAGCTGCACAGTGAGAGGAGTGAGATTATGAAAGCTGGAGTACAACAGAAAAGTTAGTCACGGGGTGATACATCACGATGCACGACACAAGCCTAACAACCCTGCTACCGACTGCTTTGCTTTTTTTTTTGTCCAGAGAAATAGGCTTTTTAGCCTTCGTGGTTGAGGAATCATTGAGTCACTGGTATTGATCAACAACCCTTATCGACCCCCATCAGGTCATTTTGTTCTATGAGGCAATAAAAGTCTTAGTTGTTGGTCCTTTTAAGTAGAGTTAAATGATCCTACACCATGAGATATCTGCCAGATTCCATTAAGTTTTGCTCATTTCCTTAAGTGTTTCCTATTCATTACATTGCACAGGGGTTGTGACACAGTCCAGTTGGACCAGCCGAGCTGCAATCAAAGTTCCACTATGCGTCTGCAGCCCTTTCTTGCTCGTATTATGTCTCATACTGACTCTTGTTCATTTAAAGATGGGCTCACTTTAAAAATCCTAACTGAAGTCAAACGAGGATACACGTATGACCCTGAGCGATCAGAATTCTACTGGTTGACAGGTGAAATTACACTATGTTACTCACAGGGCTGAGTTTTTCCCTCACATTTGTCCCTGCATCACATATTTCGCTGTCTTCTGCTCCACGTCCCTCCCTATTTTTGCCATGTATGACACGACTCCTCTCCGTCCTCATAATTTTGCTGCCCGTGACCTGGTGTTGAAAACCGAAGAGACTCGATCACTCGTTTGATGGGACTGTCAACATGTTTCCCAAGCAGCTGGAGGGATGCCGTACATGAATGCGCCTTTTGGCATAACAGTCACAAGATGAAATGACAATATTCATAGTATCATCTTAACAAGCTCATCGGGCCTCTTATCCATCGTTCCATTGAGTGGCTTTGAATTAAATTGTACTTTAAGCCCTTGTTTTTGTCATGATCTTGCCAGTGGAGATATAAACCATATCTGCTAAAAATGCATCTGTGTTTTACTCTCAGGATGTAGATTTTTGATCCTAATGTGACAGCTTTGAGTATATAAGGGTAAGTCGGTCTGATTCTAGATGGTGAGAATTTCTAAACTGCGACGCCACCTCGGGACTTTCACCCGAGGAATTCTATTGTTACCAAACCACTATTCATTTAATAAGGCACGTATAAGTTAGGCAAGAGACATTCCGGATATAAAAATATATATTTTATTCATACCAAAATGTAAAACATTCAGACAATCATAACACTCAAAAGGATTCCAGAGCTGAGGCCCCCTAGTGGGGAGGTGGCTCCGAGAGTGAGGGCCCAGAAGAAGGGTGACCCCGATCAATCAAGCATACACACTCACACCACAGCAGCAAACCAACCAGGGGTACACACACACACACACACACACACACACGCAGACACGCAGACACCAACCCCTCCACCGTAGGCTCTCAGCTTCAAAAGGCAAAACAGCAGCGTCCACTCCGCAGCCAAATCAGGCCTTCTGGATTACCTCCATGGAGAGGAGAAAACGCAATGTCCAGGTCCCGCTCGTCGGCATTTGCACACACATTAACCCGACAGCGAGCTGGGATGAGCCAATAAGGGAGCGGTCCAGCCAAAACCACTCTGCAGCCCGCGGAGAGGATGGCAGAAGTGGAACGCCAGGTGGAAGTCCAGGGAGAGAGCGAGTGCTCCGGAAAGAACACACCTGCCTAAAAAGACAGCCCTTCCCCTTATGATTGGCTATTGCCAGTCACACAATCAAAACAAGAAAAAGACGTGCACAGTGCCTACTGAGACTGACGTCTGGCTTCATTCTGCTACATTAAGATGGAGAGAAGTCCATTTCCACCTTAACTTCAAAGCAGTCATCGCTAAATGTATCTTTTATATATATTTATATATATATATAAATATGAAAAGGCCTGTTTGCAAATCTCGAGACCTGCGATAGCTGACGTTTTTATTAAAAAGGTAGACACATTAAACCTCTGCCGTCTGTTATTTGAAAGATAGACGCATGAAGATTGTGATAACATACATGAAATATCACCGTCATTATTAGCCACCCAGCACATCTGACAGACGGCACCAATCTAACCGTCGTTGTCTTATCTGGGCAGTGGCAGACTGAAATGTAAATGAGGCCTTTTGATCAACAGCAGCACCGCCTGTCAAGCTAGCCTTTAAACTGATCAGTTTGTTTGTCCAGAGGATGAAAAATCAAACTCCCGGTCCAACGACCTCTTGGCTGAATTAAGAGATACAAATAGTTTTGTATCTGCCGCTGCCAGTGGTTGCTTCCTCGCCTCCTGCAGTGTCCAGGTATTGATTTAGCCTTGAAAAGAAAGACGTAAGAAGGAGGTCTTTGATGGGAAGGAGGGATTTGTTCAAGAAATCCCAAATGGAGATGAGATTCAGAGGAGGAAAAAACATCAGTAAGCAGAGAGCGACAGCAAAGAGATTTAAGCCTGAAAGAGAAGCAGAACAGAGAGGAAGTGCCAAGAGAGAAAAGGAGGAGATTGAGAAGGATGGAATGAATATATTCATCCAGTTGAGGAGGAACAAAGAACAGATCTTTGATGTTTCTCAATCTCCACGCTGACAATGAAAAGAATAATTTCATTACGACTGACAATAGATAGAGGGGATGGATGGCTCTCGCATGTGGCTATCATCATCACTAAGAGCATCCGCTGCACGGTGTTAATAAGAGTCCCCAGAGAGTAATTTGTCAGACAATTTCCCCACACACCCAGAAATCCCGTGACAGCTTGTCTTTAATGTCTATACATCCAGCAATTTGCAAGTGCACATGCTAACTCGTCTATTGAAATATTTCCGTCACATTTCCTAAAGCGTGAATGCATTTTCTCATTTCATTTACAGTCGGTGTTGTGTGTACGCATGCATGTGCTGCCATCCTTCACTGAGGAGATTGCGAGGGCCATCGCCATTCCCAGATGAAAAGATCTGCCTCATTTTAAAAGCAATTTCTCCCATCTTACCAATGGCAAACATCATACTGACAGTGTATAAGCTACTGTGACAGAGGGACAACACCATTTACACGACCTGAACAGTGATTAGAAAAAGAGTTGAACATGAAGGCCGTGGGTTATTTTCCATAGAAGTCAAAGAATTGCCTGCTGGGAATTACACTGGAATCAAAACTCTGTTCAGAATCAGTACATCAGTGCATGTGTCTTATTAGTGGGAATCTGTGCTAATGTTAGCAAGAGGAGAGTAGTCAGCCTGTCCTAGTATAAACAGCAATGGGTCTTCCAAATGTTGAATGGTAAAGGGAAGATGCCTTTAATAATGAATGGTTAATATTGTTGGGAAACAGGTCTCTTGTGTGAATGTTCATAAGCTACATAAGTGTTAACATGCTTAAGTAGCGTATCTGGGAAGTTGACAGTGTCAACGACCAGTGGGGGGAATAAACACTTTCCTTAGCTTGATTGACGAGCGTTGGAACCACAAACACAGCTTCATTAAGGGACGGGAGGGGGCGATCCAGTCTAGAGGGTCGAGGGCTGGAGGAGAGCTCAGTGCAGAGCCATTTGATGAGGAGGGAGCAGGGCGCCGGAATCTGGCGGAATCTGGTCTTTCTGGATTCTTTTTTTTTTTTAAGAAAGATGGACAATATCTATGGTATTGATATTACCTCATGCCAAAATAGTGGGAATTCGGATTTCAGTTGTTTCTTAAGAGATAAATTACAGCATATGGTACTATATATTTGTGTGCTCCTGCTTCTAACAATACTGTATTTAGAAACTGGATTTGGATTTTGGGTGAAAGGATATCACTAGGTTATCAAACTGGCACCGTGTACCATTGAATTAAACCAAAGACAGTACCTGAGGGCTCAACTGTACATTCTGCTCCCCCAGAGCCGCCACTGTCCCTGCTGATTAGACCCACACTTGTCCAGAGCTACACTACGGGTGACAGACTGCACCTATACATAGTCTACCACGTGTTCACATGGTGAGCAACATGATCACCTCATCACTGAAAGTCCTTCCATTTCTTGTAGAGTGACAGTATGTGTAAAAAAAAAAGGGTCACCCATTCATTATTATCAGCATCATCAGTCCAATAATATAACAGACTTCAATGTTCACATTGTTGCTGCAGCAGGTTTTCACTGAATCATGAAGGATCATGATTTGAGAAACAACCAGAATACAGTATTTCTGTTATGACCTGCTATGACAGCGGTCAGTTTTCCCTGTGGCTCTCTTTTTTTTTTACCTTTCCTTCTCCTTGCTGTCAGTCTTGTGGGCCTGACTACTCCCTCCCTATCTCCCTCTCCTCTTCGGCGCCTAACGAGACTCATCAGTGCCAGCTTATATACTCCGGTTCCTGCAATCAATCTTCACTTAGTGGTACAGTGCTCTCTGGCTCCATACCATTTTTGACTTTGAAAACCCCTTTTGATGATCTCGCTTGTTGCTTGCCTCTGTATTTATAATTACCTGTCCTCCACTCGTTTCTGAATTCTGTCCGCCCGCCGCCAAACTACTCTCCAGCCTGCTCCCTCTCCTGTCTCCACAACTCCAGCCACAGACTCTGCCACTTACCATCTCCGACGTCTCACCTGGAATCCCTGCCCTTCACCGAACCCCTGGACTCCCCAACAATCCATGTGCATCGTAAAACTAACTCACTTCCTGTTTCATTCAAAACAGAGTATGTCTTTGTCTGCATTTGGGCCCAACCTCTTGGTTAAATCCAGACTATTTAAATGATAATTACCAAATGCCTTTCTGTAGCAGTTTAGAAAAGAAACGATTACATGCTGTGAGCTAGGGTTAATTTAAAAACACATCACTAAGGGCGCGTTCATACCTATCTTGTTAGGTCTGAACCAAAATTGTAGGTGTGAAAGGTGGTCCGACTAAAAGATGGGTCTCAGTCCCGATCAAACTGAACCATGGTTCGGCTCATTTGCAGCGTGAAAACTATTTTTTGTTCAGACTTTGGGAACAATTACGGTGAGTTGAGGCAACTAACTAATGTAAAAGAAGAACCTGAAAAGAAGTCTAATGAGTCAAGGTAGCACATGGGTAGAGGGGACAAAATATGGAATAGCAATTTGGTCCAACGAAACTATGAAAACACACATAAATAAAATGTACAATACGTTTTCTGAGCGAGTAGAGGGACGGCAGAGCAATGCCACCTTAAGATAAAGGAACTTCGGTAGCAGTATATCGAGGTGCTCGATGTCATCTAAAGACGATGGACTGCTGAACAGGCTACTCTCAGGCTTTCGTCCGATGATGCAAATATCGTCATTTTGTATCATCGGAGGCTGCTTTGGTTTGAGGAGGTAAGAATACAACACTAGTTCCTCATGTTTTCAACCCACCTATAGGGGGCGGGACCCACTGATGCTGTAGACCTATTACAGATCAGTGGGTTGGACCTCACTTGCGGAGCTGTGCATTGTGGGAGTTGTTGTCTTCCATCCACATGCGCCAAAAAGTCACCCTTTTCTCTGTCAAGAAGGCACCAAATTCAAAATGTATTTTACATTTCAACTACATTTATGACCCACTTTCTATACAGATTCATGTTTCCACCAGTGAAGTATCCCTTTAATTGTGTTTTTTGAACATAAAGTAGAAATAAGTAGCCAACTAGTGTAGAAATAATGATTTTTATTAAACATAAAATGGAGGCGCAAAATAAAATAAATAACAAAATCCCATTACATGATGCCGTGGGTTGTGCAATCTCTACAACAAAGACCTAATCAGCTACCAAAAAAAAGAAAGAAATAATAACCTTAATTATTGGCATTCAAAAAACTTTAAGTAACACCTCTTCAACGCCGTTAGGATGAGGGTCACAAGGAATATAACTGCTCCAAGTGCCCCTCGACTGCACATCCAACGTCACTCTATCATTGTTCCAACATGAGATATACAATGTCTCATTTATCTCACTGTGCTCTCCTCATTAACCATGCTGCACTCTGAGATGGTCTCTGGAGGCCTAATAGCTGCAATTAGCAAAAGAGCTGCTCTATAGCGCGACTATCAAGGCACACATGACACCCAGAACCGCCTACACACACACACACACACACACACACACACACACAGACACACACACACAGGGGCTACACACCTGTCAAAGGGAATTGAGGCCCTGGTGTGTTGAGTGAGAATAAGATGGAGGGAGAGACAGACCCAGCAGGCAAAGGCAGAGTTGCCTGTGCATTTGCTAATAATGTTGGGCTGTGGGTGCCAGGCTCGATATCATTGGCTGTCAAAAAGAGGACAATTTGGCCTGGAATAGCACTGGGGGGGTAGAGGAAGAAATAAAACTCACTGTGAATTAAGGCTGCGTTATTATTTTACTAAAAGGACCTCAATTAGCTGTGCTTAAACTACTTTATCCATTTAGGTGTAATCTCAGGCCTGATGGAGAAACGATTGACTTTGTGAAGCCCGCTGGTACAGAGTTTCATTAAGTCAATCCGAGTGTTTCTGATATACAGTAAAGGATATTAACAGGTCTGGGAGGGATGCGGGATCTTATGCACTGTTAATTGTACTTTTTCAGATGATTGATCATTCTATCAATTGATTTTTCCCCAACAAGAAGTAAAATCTTTTGGCCACTTGGGCCCAGTATATGGAAACAGGCTGTACCCACGATACAGATATATTACCTAAGTTCACTCAATGTGTTCGACTTGTTAACAAACAGTTAACATTTCCATTGATTGCTCAATTTACTTGCGAGTGAGGCAGCCTATTCATGCTGAATTCTCCAAAGCAGAAACGGAGGCAGCAGATCAACAAAAAATGACCTTAAATAGACAATTTATCAGTAAGTCTCAGCCACAAAATGCATCACTGGACTGGACAGAAGCCGTATTTGTCTCAGTGTTCGCTGCAGCTCTCTCCATGAGGACAGCTGTCAAGGTCTTGTATGAAGGAGAAGGATGGGGTGATAGGGGAAAGGGGAAAGGATGGTAAGGAAAGAATGAGGAGAAAGATGAGTGGCTGATGTTCAATTTCTCTCTCCTTGAGTCTGTTTGCCATTCTGTATAAAGTGCTTGAAAATAAATAATTATACAAATAATAGAGAAGAAAAAAAATAAAAGAAGGTGACAGGAACCGTGTCAGAGAGGAAGTCAGTATAATTGCTGACAACCCTACTGGCCGGGTTTAAAACAGGAGCTGGGAGGAGAGGAGAAACTGAGAGGCTGATGGGGACAGGACAAGACCCAGTAATCTACCAGAGAAGCTCCTATTATCTCAGAGCCGAGAGCCCGATCCCTGAGGTACAGCTTGTGCCTCACGTCAGACACGCGTGCACACACACAGGTAAACCCACAACTACACACACGACAACGACGGGGAGACAGACAGACGATCCGACGGGCGGAGAGGGCCGAATGCGACCATGCAGACAGACAGGTAGACGTGCAGACAGTCAGTGAGAGGCGGGCAGGCAGACAGGCAGGAGTGCAGGTCGGCTATACGCTCAGGCACCCAATGTCCCCGAGCAGCTAGAGATATTGCTGCTCCACTGAACAGCATAATGACAGTCTCTTCTACTTCACATGGGCCGGCCGATGTGAAAATCTACTCATAGTCCTTCTTTGCTTCAATTTCATCGGGAGAATAGACTGTGGCGAGGTGAGGAGCAAACACGGGAGTAAATGACTGCAGGCCGAAGAAGAGGAAGGTTTTTTTTGGCTAAGTAAACTGATTTGAGGGCAGGTTGCTTTGGATTGTGTCTACATGAGGGTACATTAACTGAAATGTTCAGTTCCTCTGTTTAGCAGTAATGCTGACTGCAGTGTGTGAGGAGGTGTGCAGTGCAGATCTATCTTCAGATGAGACCGGTAGGTCCATGGGGAGCTTGTGATTCCTTTCTAGTCGTTGCTATGGCTACTTTGTCAAACCGGCTCAAAAGGTTTATATTATGGCTCTGGTTCCCTCTGTTATTCATCTTACACATGCACACACACCCACCCACCCATACACACCCACACCCACACACACACACACACACACACACACACACACACACACACACACACACCCACACCCACACACACACATTCCCCTCGTCAATCAGTCACTCCTCATTTCGTTATCCAGATGATTCACAGGGAAATTATATCATCTGGCGCAATGATGCAGACTCGAGAGTGTGATAGCGTGTTTTATTTGGCCTGATAGGATGGCAATTAGCCACGTAATGGATGGGCAGTCTATCATACAAGGCTAATTAAACAAGCATTCATGCTACAGTAATTGAGTTTTTAGTTCAGAGAGCCATCCAACCAGTTTAGTTTCAAGGTGCAGAAAATATTGCACAGCACAGGGCGCCGCCTTTAGTTTATCATGTTTTTACTTATTTAATTTAACCCGATCACCACCGCGGCCCCCGTTTGGTTTAAATGACCTGCCTCCCTTCCTTATGGTGAATGGATATTTGCTTACATGGTGTTTTCTTCTTTAAGAAAGTGTGTACTTGTGAAATCACTGAAGAGCAGTGAAATGAATCAATTAGGCTGGAACCACAGATAGGTGAATGCTACTTTTTCTTTGCTTTGTTTGAATAAAAAGAAATTCTGTGCACAATGCCTTAAGGCCTTTATTTTTCATTTTCAAGATTGCATAGTGGCTATTGGGGTTTTTAAATTACAGTAGTTGCAGGATAGTATGGGTTTTTTTTCTACAGCACCGACTCAAACTTTTAATGCACTATTCATTAATGTGCTTCTTCAGCAGATAGTGCGGTGAAGATAACCTCAGTCACTCACAGCTATGCCTCCTCTCCTTTTGGGAGGGAACCGAAAAAGACAAGAAAGCAATTATATCTCTACCACCACACTCATTTTTTTTCAGGTATTCTCTCTCCCTCTCTGTTCTTCCAAGCTGATGACAAATGGAGGAAGAGGAGTAGAGCTGCAGGTGCTGATGGTGTATGTGACGACGGTGGAGGGCGGAGGGGGGTGTTGAGGGTGGCGATCAAGCTTCATTTCAGCTCATGTTATGGTGGAGGAGCAGTGCTGACCACAAGCATTCAGTTTTTAGGGCTTTTAGCTGCCACTCTTCACTCCTAAAATCAGACCCGATGGCTACATTTTAGAGTGGTGCGATGGCCGGTCTTTTTCTGGTTGAGCTGTGCACCTTCCCTGACCCTGTAACTGATGAACCCACAAATAAATCAGTTAAGAGGGTCTCTTCACCAGAAATACGAAAAAGCTGCTGTGACAACGTGTGACTGGTCCAGTCTCACTTACGTCCAATGAAATCGTTGGTATACATGTGCTATTTAGAGACAAACTGAAATTCTTTGCCTTTAAAGCAGTATAACAGCGGTGTCTGCTCTCAGTTGTAAACAGTATTTGGTCCAAACTGTAATTACCAAAATAATTGTATTTTGTCAGCAGTAATAGCCCAACCTACATAGTTGATAGCATCAAGTTCCAATTACTGGAGAACACCGTCAGGGCAATTTCATCGACTGCTAACCTCTGTTATGTGTGGCTTTATTAGCATCGGTGTTTTCAGCACTTCCTTCACACAACAAGATGTTGGTTCCTCAGTGATTCTGTGGCATTGAGGTTCTATATAGCACAGCTGCACACAAAAACCTTGCAGGCCCTTGTATGGTTCTTTAGCGGTTCTCTACTGGTTCTTTCCCCGGTAAACTATACTACACAAAGGTGAAGAACTGCCTAAGATGGTGCCTTATAGAACCATTTAACTAAGGTGCTGTTTAGCTATTTGAAAGATGCGATCCATATAGAACCAGAAACAGGTTCCCTGTGATTACAAGCCAGAGAAGAGCTTTAGGGTGCCGTTAAGCAGCATTTTGTTTACGTTACATCCCGACTCTGTACATTCATTACTCCATTGTTTTGAGAGTGTTGTTATTTGCTGAATGAGCTAACTTTAGCTAGCCCCTCCCTCCGTATTATAATGTGGGACAAACGGCAATAACGGCACAAAACCAACATCGACGCCTTGTAACAACATTCATAGATTATACAGCATAATGTTTTAGTCAGTTGTGTACCACAAAAGATGACAATGTGTCTCCGAGCTGTCCATAAACCATTGCCTGGGGAAACACCCACTCAGATGTTTAAAGTTTAGAAGCTGTTCCCAAAAATATGCCCCACCAAAAAAAAACACATTTTATTGCATTTTAAATTCTTTGACAGAATTTAGATGAAATGAAAACCGTTCGGACTAAAGTCTGGGGATTATCCAAGGTACTGGGGACATTTGTCTGGAATTGATGCTGAAGTTTTGGTGAATAGACCATTTAACCAAATATTCCTGTATGCAGTGCTTTGATCTTAGATATAATGTGAGAAAGGTCAAACTGTCAGCTCTATTTGACTGAACGGATCAATCACTTCTGCTAAGGTGAAAATAGTTGTGTAGTCAATAATAATAGCAATAGCATTTGTATTAGTGGTATTTGCTAGTAAAGGTGTGTTATATAAGGGTTCTGGGTGATAAATATTTTTAAGTTTTCGAGGTGCTTATAACAGTTTTATCCATCATGAATGTCTTGAAGGTCTTATGAACATCAACATGGTCTCTGGGATCATAATGGCTGGAGAGTGTGGTTATATACCCTCATTACAGCTCCATTGTTGCTTGGAGTAAGGATGTATTGTTATGGACTGAATGTCCCTCTCAGAGAGAGGCAGGCCATGACCATCATACCGCTGATCCTGACAACACATTCACAACCTTGAGAGAGCGTGACAGACATTCAGAGTGGAGGTGTGGCAGCACAGAGGACAATAGTTATAGACAAATAGAAAAAATGCCTCCTGAAAGCCCCATAGTGCTTGTGGGTACAGGGATTCTGAGCAACTGTGACATTTGACCTTGTAATGCATTTCAAATCATTCTTCACGATGATCGTTCTCTTAAGACATAATAGTGCAGGTTGACAGCAGCTCAGCAGGTTATCTAGCTGCTTCTTCGGGCTTATTGACATTGCTACCAGTTCACAACAGAATGTGGTTCCTCCTGGTTTTCCTGATGATGTGATGTTCCTTGTCCGTACGTGCCAAAAAACATTCAATGCATTCTTTCTTCAGAAGAGCAGCAAAACATTTTAATAATGATGACACTCAAGGGGTGTACCATGAAGCAAGCCTAAAGCAAGAGACAAAGGTGTCTCTCTTTCAACCTGGCTAGATCGGCATGGTAACATAGGCTGCAGACCTAACCTGTTCTTCACCAGTTTAAGGTTCAGAGTTGAATGAGCTTCCCTTGGGAATAGCATCACTCTATAGTCAATAGTCAATCTACAAGCAAAACTGATTCATAGGTGAGGGAAGTTATACATGAAAACGATTGAGCCTGAATGTCACGTAAGCATTGAAACGGAACAAAGCTGCGCAATTATAGTAGAACAAACTGTGTGCATCACATTATGTTTATTTTTGCCACAGGAAGCCAGATCCACGAAGCAGAAAATCTGAGCAGATTGTAAATTCCTCGGAGATCAACCTATGATTTTGTGCTATATAAATAAAATTGACTTAATACGACAGGTAAAGGATGCATAAAACGCTATAGAGACGAAACAAAGGTTTTTGGGAGTACAGATGACGAGAAGAGATTAACTCTTGAAAAGGGCCTTTTATTCATTCTACATTTACACACAGACAAGCCTGAAGTTTGATTTCTATACAGTTAACAATTGTCCAATCATAGCTGAACATCTGCATCCACGGTGATATCGGCATTTCATCGGAATCAGCAGCATTAAGACTTAAAAATAAAATAGTGCCATCATGCAGAAATGAGCAGTTGCCAGCACTAAATTATTAAGAATGTAGTATTGATGAGCTCTGATGTTATCAGTATGTCTCACTCAACCACAGCACACTAGCTCAGCTAATAGTGAATTGTTACAAACAAACTAAAACAAATGTCTGTGCAGTCTGCTTTGTTTACCACACATCTTAAAAATAGGCAAATCCTTGTGAACTCAGCTGCCGGCTGACACAAAGCAGCCCGTTCTCCCTCCACCAGCAGTACCTGCAGGCAGGGATTCACATCAGCAGAGGGAGGACAGGATGTCTGACTGATACCGACTGATGTCTATGTTGTTCTTTATGGACATTTATTTTGTTGACATTTTAGATTTGTTTCCAGTTTCTATATTGACATTACTATTGTAAACGTTACCGTTGCTGCCGGAGGGTTAGTGGTTATTTGTTAGAATGATTAACATCATTTCATAATAATTGATTTTCTTTTATTTATACATTTATTGATACATCATTTAAAAAATTAGTTAATTTTCAGTGGTACACTGCCATTGTAAACTGCGGACAATTCAATCAGGTTTCTCATCATCGATCTACTGTACTTGATATAAGATTCTTAGTGAGTCCTTTACACGTGTACAAATATAACCCGTTACTGAGTTTACAATGCGACCTTGTTGGTTGATCCGAATAATAATTAATCATGTTTTCTGGAGAAGATGCTTGTTGAGCTGCTGTCTATTGGATACTAAAGATCCAATGCTGTAGAATACAAAGCATTTATCTGACAGCAGCCCTGCTCTATTAGGAACATAAAGAAGATACAAGATAACGTACACTTGTACATGTAGCGGGAGCCGATTGCTTTTCATATCTGCTCTGACAGTGCAGCGAGAGAGAGAGAGAGAGAGAGAGATGGCTGGAAGACTGCTCTCTTATTGAAAGGATTTAGGAAAGCTGAAACAATGACTAAATTAAAGCGATGTTGTCTTTTTTCCCCCCTCTCCCGCTTTTCCACTCACTCCTTTCTCATCTCTCTCCTTCCCTCTATCATCTTTCAATCTCTGTCTCTGTTTTCTGATTGATACACCCATTTCACAAAGATTTCACACTTGAGAAATCCCAAATGGGTCTCCTCTCATGACAAACAGATCAATTTTTATAGACTTGAAAGTTGCTGGTCTTGAAAATTGTTTGACTATCTTCAAGACGCCGCAGAGTTCTCCCTTCTCTCTGGTCTCCCTCTGAGTCATGGGCTTCCTATACCGTTGTTGTGTCGGTGTGTCATAAGCCATTTGTGAAGTTGCTAATATCCATCGCCACCCAGATATATTTCGCACAATCTTTCACGTTCAAATACATTTGCAAAAGGTGAACTACGAAATATGTCAAAGGGGCCAGAATGCTGCATATTGAGGCGACTGAAACATTGTTAAATATGCTGACATAAAGGCCGCCGTGACACGCTTCATGGTCCGGAGGAATGTAATGTAAACAGCAGGCGGTGGAGCCTCTGAGCACATTGGCTGTTGCTGCTGCCAAAAAAAAAAAAGAAAGAAAAAAAGATGCTTCTAAGAGATCCACCTGCCTCTTTGAGATACTACTGGCAGCATGCAGTCGCACTTTAGCCTGCTAACATATGCTCACACACACACGACGCAAGAAATGCTCGAATGCAAACGCATGAAATACGAGCACAAAAAAAATGTGTGCACAAACACATTCATATGCGTGTCTGTCGGCGCACACACACATTCACACACAGAAACAATGTAATTAAAATGCCTGTGTCTCCACCTGCAGTAATATGCTTCAGAGCCGATTTTCACAGTGAGCAGAGCAGTCATGTCTCTGAGAAACGCTTTGATCACAGCGGGATCTTGCGGTGGTAAGGTGAGCAGCACATTTACATCTCATTCACAGAGTACACAGCAAGGTGAAACTGCATGTCTCACTGTGCGTGTGTGTGTTTTCACTCACTATATTATGCCTCCTGTCTTGTGTGTGTATGCATGTGTGTCTGTAGCCAACAGGTTTTTACAATATTATTTAATACATGTATTCACTGGGTATATGCAGGTTATAGTTCTTCTCCAAGCGGGTCATATAAATAGGATGCTGCTGGTTTCCCAGCCTCACTATCCCCCTTAAGTTTTAGAACCACATCGGTTGTTAGGGGGGGTTTTTTTGATAGCAAAATAGTTTGTGTGGAGTTAGCACTTTCTCCTGCTGCACTGGAGCCAACATTTCCTCCACTTCAGACTGCATACTCAGTAGTTTTTCTGATCAAGAAATAAGCCCTGGATTATATAGGGCTCAAATGACGTACCTGATGTAAATATTAATATCTTAGTGAATAAAATATGAACACGGGGCAATGGAAAATACCTAACTCCTAATATTAACATGGCATTTTTACAATATCCTACTCATACTCAAACTCGCAATTTCTCACTCTGTGTTTGACTACCTACATTTGACACAAAAACGTCTTCATCAGACTCCATCTGTGTGTGCGGGACCGAGTCAAAGCGCAAGGTGTGTTTCAGGGTCTGATTGTTTGCAGAATGTGAGCAAACCACAGTTGTCAGTGCTGTAATTCTGTAGGACTTATCAACACAAGAGACGACAGAGGCCTTGAGTGTGTGTGTGTGTGTGTGTGTGTGTGTGTGTGTGTGTGTGTGTGTGTGTGTGTGTGTGTGTGTGTGTGTGTGTGTGTTACAGATGACATCATTTACAAGTCTACTAAATCCCGAGCAGGCAGCCACATAAGCAGCCAGAGTGGTGGATTGTGCTCCGGAGAGCAATGACTCGTAACACCTGATGGGGGGACAGTAGGTGGAAGGACAAGTTGAGCTTGATTTACTTCACCGCTAACAGTGGAGCCCCTCTGCCTGCTGAGATGTTAACATCGGTCTTCAGTTCACGCTTTGGTTTCGTTTGGAAAATGAAGTGTTTCGCATTCATTTGAGGACAAAAAAAAACCTAAATGGTAAAAAGTAGCTAAATGAAGGCGAAAGTAATGATGCAGTCCTACCTGGGAGAAGGAGCAGGTGCAGAGCCCTGTGGTGGCCCGTCTGCAGCCATCCAGGTCTAATCAGACCTGGTAATGAGTTTGTCCATTCCCAGACGGCCCGAAAACAGGTGAGTCTGATTAATCAGGAGGCAGCTACACATCTCTGATAAACACAAGCAGGAAAATAATCATTTCTGAAATATGTCCCTCTTAGGGTGTACAAATTAAAGTCTCTTCAAAGCATTCTGTGGTCGTGGAGTGATTTTCTCCTTTGTTTTGAAGTGCTACTTTTAATGCATATCTAAACCTTTTCTGTTAATATTTTCCCATCATGCAAGTTGTTTTATGGCAAAGAAATCTCATCAACTGCTTCACAAGCCACTGACAACAGATACTGTCCTTCAAGGCCAAAGGCACTGGAAAAGTCAAACAAATCTTATCTTTTCAGCACTTTTCTCCACTCATATTGTAATGAGATACATACAGAATCAAGCTGAGGTTATTTTTATATCAAGCACGTCTCCGAGGGTGACAGCCTGCATGGCCGTTAACAGTGTATGATTTCTAAAATCTTGTCAGTTTATCCATGAGCCGACGAGAGATTAGGGAATGGTCAAGGCGTATCTCATTACAGAGCTAATGTCACCATGTTTAGGAGACGTGCTTACGATTGATTTTGTGTTGTATTGGAGAGATGTGCACACAGGCATGCCAAGCTATAGGTAGGGATGATTTGGTCAGATTCAATTGGTGTGGTGGAGAAAGGTGGGGAAATAGGGAACAGGTCGAAAATGACTGGACTCCTCAGAGAGTTCTTTTTCTTTTCTTGACAGCAAACATGCAACACATCAGAGTCACGGTGATTATGCAAACATCACTGTTAGTTCTTCTGTATTTTAACCAGCTCAATATCACTATTAGAAGCACAAACCATTTTCGCTTTTTTAATTAGATGCACTTAACCACAGAAAGATCTCATGGATTAATTCTGTGATGCTCCAAGGTCCTTATACTGTACAGATTACCTTGTGAAGATATCTTGACACGTATCGTCTTTCTTACAAATCCCCATGGACATATGAGGAGCAATTTGTTTCCATAAAAAAGGTACATTGTGGAGTTGTTGACTACTAATAGTCAGATCAACTTTTTCATAAGTGGGCCACCACTTTCTTTCTTTTTTCTAGCATGCCTCTGTGGTAAACTGCAGATTTTGCTGAGTAGTGAGGAAAAATGAGTTGGTAAACGGATGTTTTCATATAGTTTTGCTATAGATTTACTTCAGCTCTTTTGATTATCAACATGGAAGAGATAAATATATAAAGAGCCATATGAACTATATCTCCTACCTTTTCCTCCATGTGTGCTGTGGTAGGATGGGAGCATCGCGACTGGACTCTGGATGCAAAGCATATCCCTCTGGTTTGTATCTGTAGATGTAGAGACCTGGAAAAAAAGGTTGTGAAACAGGTTAGATTAATATGAAGAGTGGATACTTTTAGGTTGTTGTTTTTTAAGTCAGCGTTTCTTTTGAAAGGAAAAGGAAACTGTTATCACAAGTTGTATCATCTGAGATAACCGTGTTCCTGAATTTGTACCGCGGCAGTGAAATCTCTTCATTACAGTATAGAGAGAGACTGAAAACGCACTGGCTTGAGATTAAAGTGTCAAACGGCTTGTTGAGAGCAGCATCAAGTCAAAATCACAGGAAACCAGGATTTGCGGGTGGTGGGTGGTGGTGGGGGGGGGGACCTGCCATATCAGCTTTCAATGAACCCTGTCTGCATTGTTCATACATGGATATTATCATTATGACTGTTCTCCATTTTCCAACGATTTTCTGTTCACCTCAGTGCACAACGCGCCTTCCATTATCTCCTGAAACTCAAGAACTCGACCATAAACGACAATTTCACCGATCAATGCTGTAATATCATACAGGAATATACAAGGAGTTACAAATGGAGTTACAGAGGGGGGGGTGTGTGGGGAACGATGTCACATTTTATCCCCAAGACACAGGATAAAAGCAGACATCAGACGATCTGTTTGGCGGGGAGTAACAGTAGGAAAATGGACAACTGGACTTTTATCTGCGGGCTTTGATGTCGGCGAGGAAGCCGACGGGAGGTTCAAGGACAAGTGCAAACGCCGCGAGAGAGTGGCGGCGGAGGAGGGTCGGGCGGATGAGACGCACGTGCAAGAGAACGAGGCATGAGATAAAAGAGAAACATAATAACGAGAAGGCGCAAAGGAAGAGACAGCGACTGGTCTTCAAACATTTACCTGCGGCCGCCTGTGCTGAGGGGAGAAATGGCTGTTTGATTCCATTACACTTCTATTACAGCTGTAGTTAATGGCTGTGTCACAGTCTATTAACTGCATTCATCTTTGCCTCTGATATATAACAGGACATCAGCGTTGAACAAAGACTGATGACTGTGGCTCCCTGCTCCCCCCGTTACAACTCGCACCTTATTTCCATGACACACACACAGCATAAACAAAGGGGGGAAATAGCCTAAATTCTAATATACTGTACACTGTGCCAAAGAAAACCCAGTTAACACAGACATCCATCTTTCTGTCTTCCCCACACTAACATAGCAGTGACAGCCGGCAGTCTGGCGTGATGAACGGGAACAGAGAGATGGTTTTAATCTAAATACGCCAGTATCTGTGGGACGAGAACACAGGAGTGTCAGCTCTGACAGCGACGACATAAACAGCAGGAAAGATATACAGTGTACTGTACACGATTGATTGCGTGCGTTAGCAGACAAACATGTATCTGAGGCTTCCTTCATGGCTCAGTTCCACACCGCTGCTTATATCCGACTGTTCTGAATCACTGATCTATTCAACAATGTAAACTACTTCATATGATGAGTAGATATGAAAGGCTTTTACTTAATTCAAGCACAAAAACGTGCTTTAGATTCTCATGTGTTAATAAAGGTAGGCTATATGCCAAAGCAGCAAAATGATACTTGTATGTATGTGCATGTGTATTGTACATCAATAGTTAAAAATATTTCATTACTTTTTAAGAAAGATCACAAACAGTGTTAAATAAATCATCACATTTTGGGGCAGAAACAGAATAAAACATTTCCTCTTCTAACACAAAAAGGAGAAACCATCTCTACACAGACTGGGGAGGATAATGTTATGGAAATTGGGGGTAAGGTTCTGACAACTGCTAACTGCACTCGTTTGAGCTCAGCGTGCTCGATATGTCTGCATCTAATGTCTCTTTACTGCTTAGACAGAGTGAGTGATCTCCAGATTTCATAACTATGAGTAACACGGTACTGCTTATTTCTATGGTAACACTCTGTTTGAAGGTATCAAGTACACCTTGAAATCACTCCATATTTTATGAAATTTAAGAAAAAGTATTGTTCAAAGTGAATACCCTACTTTCTGTTAACAAAATGTCACATTTAATAGATGTGTGATGACACAACATTGTGATAATCCATAAAGGTCCAAAATCTACATTTATATGGACGGCCGCTTACTATATGAATTAGTGAATGAGGGAAGAAAAGAGTGATTTAGGACATAAATGTAGGTTAAATTTCTAACATGGAATTGAGAAACTACAACTCGGAGGCTTTTTTCCTTTTCGCAGCGACGATAAAACATCCAATCTGCAGTAAATCTTCACAAGCTTTCAGTAGCAGTGTGCAAATATCGTATTTGTGTGAGACAAAGGCAGACATGGATAAAGAGCTCCTTGCACGTTTAGTTAATTTCATAAGGGGATTATACACGGTCTCGGCAGTGCCTTGAAATGAGCCGCTCTGAAAATGAGGCTCTCGTTGCCGCTCTACTCCCTGTTGGCTCTCGCTACCCAGCATTAACCTATTTAGGGCGGCTTTTAGGCCTCTCCAACGCCCCTATACTCTTTCACAATTTATGAGACCTAATCAATACAGAGTGGAGCACCCACATGAAAAATGGTTCGGGGGGGAACCACAGAGAGCACATCAAAGAGAGCCCCTCCCCCCTCCCCTGCTAGAGATACCATACTCCAAATTAATATATACCAATATACAACACAGAAGCCAGACCCTACAATAAGCAGACAGGGCCCAGAGGCTACTATCCAGGTTTATTTTACCCTTCCTCTTTGCTACCAGCTACCCCCCCCCACACATAAAGCTTTATCAAAAGCTAATTATGCCCAAAAACATTGAAATAACTCACAGGATGGCAGCCTGTACAAAGCTTATTGTATGAGCCTCTTGGCAAGAGTACCCTACAAAAATTATATTGTCACTTACCTATTAATGAAGACAAGTTTGCAGGAACTCTTTGGTCCATTTTAATTTATATTAATTCTCTGTCAGCACTCGTTATGGGCATTATTAAACTGCATCCCGAAGCAAAACAAGGCATTTGACCTAAGCAGGAGTTGAAATAAATCTCTCTCTATCACTTAGCGGCTGTGAGCAGGAAAAACACCTTAACAAACAACCTGGCAGAGGGAGGGATGTGAGGAGAATTTAAAAAGTGTGTTGAATATATTTACAAGTCTCTGCTCTAACTACGTAGATTCAAAGTACAGATGCCATTCTTTTTAAAGAAGAATATGCAATACAACTTTGTAATGTACCTTTTCACCTAGGACTAAGACATGTCAGATCGAGTGGATGACTTACAGCCTCCTTGTGTATACTCCCGCTCATGCGACTGTGATGTAGTTTGTTTATAGCCTTATATGTTTCGATTTTTATTACTGCCGATTGCATTCATGCTAAAAAAAAAAAAAAGAAATTGTAAGAGTGGTGTTCATTTGTGGAGTTTATCTTGCTGAACAAAAAAAAAGGATAAAACAAAGAGGTTTCTATGAAATTCCAAAATCTAATAGAAAAATCCCGTTGGCTTTTTATCGAGGGAACCAGTGCGACGCTAACGGGTTGGCCTACAGAAGTGCATCATCCCTGCACTACTCTATTAGGGCTGCACTATATGAGGAGAATATGCAATGATGTAATTTATTATCACAATAACAATATAACTTGCGATAAATAAACAGATTTAATGGGTATTTGGTTCTGCCTTGCTCCTGCCTCGAGTATACTATACATTGAATGGAACACTGATGAGACACTGATTTTGAGGCACTGAGGAGTTGTTGTGAACACCTGAGTGACCTGGGGGCAGGTCAGTAATGTGTTGTGGAACGTATTCCTTTAAGGCAAAACGAATAAGAACATTTAAAATTAATTACAATAAACAAGCATGGATAATTGTTTCCAGACAAAAAGGGCTTTCATTGGGCATATATATATTCAGCATAATAGTGTGCCTTTGCTGTCTTCTCAGAGCTTTGGTAAAGCTTTAAAACAATATCTAGAATTGGAGCTTGTCTGTCTTCCACCTGAGTATCAGAGCAGGATGAGTTGAAAAGAGTGACTAGCTTGTCAGTGTCCTGAGGAAAGGACATTTGAAGAATGAGGGAACATGAATTTAATGGAGAAATGTTTATAGATGGCAAGGAAGTTAGTCTGGGAAGTGGTAGGACGGAGACAAAACAATGAGGAATCAAACATAATTATAAGATGCTCAGAGATACCAATAAACAGTTTCCAGGTTGGGAAGAGATCGCCAAGATACAAGATCATCAACGGTAAACCAATTCCTCAGTTACAAATAAAAAGTCCAATTTATGAGCCATGTAAGTGTAATTGAAGATCAAGGTCTTATTTGATAGGGGACAGGAATTGATTAGGGTAAAGTTAACAGGTGGTGTGTCCAGTATTTGCAGTGCAGCCAACATATTTCCACAGAATGTTAATGGTTTACTGTATTTACTTAGGTAAATATCGGAATTTCCTGGTCACATCAGTATAAATCTTTCTACGTCTATGCCCAAGTATTGTGGTTGTGCACTGGGGAAGGTGCTACCCATGAATGAAGTCAGGTATTAAGAAAAGCGTCAGAGAGCCATTTCTCCACCCGATGTCGCCTTACTGAACCACAATGCAGTGCAACCACAGGTCATGTAGAATTTTGAGAAAAATACGTACAATAAGCTGCTGTCATAAGTTCCCTCTACACCTCCTGTGCTGAAGCAACAGTGGTGATCTATTTTAGAAAGCCTGATCACTAATGCAGTGTCAGAGAGGGTCACGGATAATGTCCACACCGGAAACTCTGCATCACAAAACTGACTCTAATAGAATTAATGGCCAGTGATTGGCTAATGAGGCTGAAACTGCACCATTCCAGGCAATTTAACCAACCATTCCTGCCTCACTCTGCATTGCGATCACGTAAAGTACAAAATATAAGTCTTAGCTCTGCCTTTGTACATTTTTAAAGCTCAAGGTTTTCACGGTGAAGTTCACTAGACAATAACTGCAATTTCATTGGTAGAGCCTGTTCCCCTAACCAAGACAAACCTTTGCCATATACAATCTTCCAGTGCTTATGGTTGTTACCATTCCAGGAAGAGCGACCGATTGTTAAATGACCCATTCATTCTCTGTGGCTCCGTTGGCTCGTCCACAGCTTCTGGTCAGTGGAGAGTGGCTAATCTGCCATGCTGTCTGTGTTTGTCGGGCTGCAACGGCACTGACTGAATGTTAATTGTATTCCCTGCACAGCAGGCTACCTACAGATCTAACTGCCCGTCTGATTTCTGAACTGACTGACCACCTGTCTGAACGACTTGATTGTGCCTTGCTGCGGCAATATAGCATTTCCAAAATATCTGCCTTTTTCTAGAAACTTGGATATTTTAATTGAAGCTGAACTGTGCGACGACTACTCATCTGTTGGACCACTTGTCTGCTCGACTCCCTTAATGCCAGAACATTTGACTTCTTGTCTGTGCACACCTGTCTCTCTTGCTACTTACTTGTGTCAATAGCCGTCTGCCTGCATGAATGAATCGCACACAATCGCATCAAGTGACAGGAAAATGGAGATGAAAGGTTATTGACAGTGTTTTTTATTTATAACCTGCCATTAGGTCAAAAATGCTTTGTAAAGCATTTATTGCATCAAGAGGGAGTAGCAGATGAATTAATTAATGTGCAGCAGAGCTTCTTCCTCTGCATGTTGTCTCTATAAATATTCAGACCCACGGTCCAGGGGTCATGTCGGGCGAAAGGAAAGCAGTGGTTATTCAAACAGTGTTTTGCTTGTGTGTTGCAAAAGGTTGATATAGGTCATGTTGACTGAATGGCCTGCTACAGCCTGCCTCTGTTCTTCTGTACATACGATTTAAAAGTATTCTCTATTTAACTCTCTTTCTCTTCTAAACTTTAGAAGACAATATTCACAAAACCCAGAGGCGTAATAATCCCCTGTAACACTCACACGTTCCAGTATTTATGCCATAATAATTCTCTTCGTGTGTATCATTTCAATCAACGAGGTGTCGAACTGTTCATTTTTTCACGGAGGCGGAACTTAATTTTCCCCATCCAATCAGGAATTCCTTCACATAACCAATGAATGACTCAATGCAAGACTGACATTGACTGACTGACTACTTTAGCGAACAGGAATAGTGGAATTATCATTTTAGTGAATAAGAATAGTGGAAATAAAATAAATAATAAAATAATCTTAAAATAGGATATTCTAATGATCGTATCCATGGTTACAGGACTGGGTTACAGCACATTACATTATTTTAATGAATGTGTAAATTTGCTTTAACCCTATATTTGTCTCTGGGTTACATTTTCTTTTTGAAATGAATTAAGTTAAGCTCAATTTAGGGTTTATTTAAAAGGAACAGAGTTAATAGCCTAAAAAAAAGGTATTGTGGGAAATATAATTCACTTCTTGCCAAGTGCCAGATGAGACAAAATAATTACCACATACCACTCACTGGTGCTTAAAATTCCAAGCTACAGCCAAGTGATTGTTAGTGTAGTTAAGCATTAAGATTAGCCGCTAGGGGAACATGGAAGCCAATGAATGAATCTGCTGCAGACCATATATCCCTTCTTCCATTCCTCCCTCTGTCCTTTGGCCCTCCCTCACTCAGCTTTTTTTCATCTCCTCTATCTCCCTTCTGAAAGCCCTGGCCCATTCAATTAGCCATCTGCTAGCCTGGCTGGCAGCAACAGAAGTGGTGTGACCAGCCACTTTGATGGCGCGACCCCGGGGATCAGGACAGGTGACTGGGACGCAATCAGCCACTTTGATTACTCCCTTAACCACTGCAGAGCGGCCAATTTAACACAGAGTTACCACTGAACCTATTAACCTGTTAGCATGCACAGCCACCAGCAAGAAAATTGGATGCTGGAGGAAGGATGTAATGTTGTGTTTTCTAATGGAAATCCAGTCATGTATGCCCTTCAGGTAAAGCAAAATAAGATCTAGAGGTGATGTGTGTGCACGGGGCTCCAGATGGATACATTCATCAAAGTCGTAATCAGGAAGAGATTCCTAGCACTTCAGTCTCCTTTTCCCCTTAGATCTTCACAATTCATTTTCAGTTTCTGTTAACTGTGTTTTTTTTTTTTGTTATCCTAACTCCTTAGATCACATTCTCTTTTTACTGCAATACATGGGAAACCAATTAAGTCTTGTGTTATATATCTCCAACATGCATCGCGGCCCAGGAGTTTACCTCTGTGTCAGTGTGTGATAACAAGGGCAGAGAGAACAGGGAGCAATTAGCTAATAGCAGGCCCCACTGATTATCCTGTTAATTGTTTTTTGTTTTCCCCCCTATGCACTTCCTATACATTTTGGCCACCATTTGGGGAATTATTTAAATGTTCTCAGCAAATTGCAATATTAAAAGTTAAGATGAACATTCCCTTATGAGTATGATTGGCTATATTGAGAGGTGGCTAACCTACTTGTGTACTTTAATATATCAAAAATAGCTGGAGGTTTCCTAATAAACACTTTAAACACTTTTACGCTCTCCAACATAAATTAACTTAAACAAACTTAAAATATCAAAAGTAGTCAATAACCACAAACTTAAAATATCAAAAGTAGTCAATAACCACACCTGTTTTATAAGTTTAAGAGTTATTTACTTAGAAAAATTAAACTCACTGGTTAAAAGTTTCTTTCAAAGGTCTTATCAAATGATTTAACTCACAATATCAAGTGCATTCACAGACACATTTAAAACCCAAAGACAATAAAATAACCGGCAATAAAATAGATAATAAATGCTGACCTGAATGTAGCTCCGTACGTTGTAGTCCGGAACAAAATGCTGCTTTACCACGAGGCAAAAACAAAACACTGGTACCGTCACTCGACGGAGGTAGCCTCCCGCGGATCCAAGCGACCAGGAGCCGGAAGACAGGTGAAGAGAAGACGGAGGGGTCCTTGTGTTTATCGGGCTTTCGCAGCTCCTCGTCAAGTTAGCTGGTCGCTAGCTTGTTAGCAAAGTCCGTGCAAACGCGCTGCTAGCCGCTAGGTCAGCAGCTAACTTGAACTTCTTTCTGCCTTCTTGTGCTGAGTAGTCCACTCAAACAGACACAACGTCGTCACCATTAAAGTTTTATAAGAGTCCTGGTCGAACACTTTCACTCAAACTGGACTAGACATGAACTAAAAAGTTCGCGTTTACAACCCGCATCTCTCGTTCCCTTCATCCGCCACCTTGTCCTTTGACCTCGAATGTGATTGGTCCAGGAATACGAAAGGTCCCGAAATAACATAAAGTCATAAAAGGTCCAATAATAACAAATTCACAAAACACTTGTGCAGCTCTTTCTTTCCACGTCTTAAAGGTACATTCAAGGCATTTTAACAAATATTATAACAACAATTAACATGTTAAATGCTGCATCTATGTAACCTCTGAACATTACCAAAAGTATTCTCATTGAGCAATATTATAATTTGACTGCTGATCAATGAATCTTAACATTTTAACCTTAAATGCTATTTATTAACATATGAACTAATTTATCTTCACATTATCTTGAATACATGTCAACAGGGTTACAACAGCGTCATCACAGAGAGCTAAATAGCACATTCATGTCATTTGAGAATCATACAGGCCAGAAGGTTATGGTTTACATTATTACACTGTGAAATGTTATACGCCAACAAGTATCCTTTTCATGCTATTTTCCTGCTAAAATACTGGAAATGATGGTGCTACAGTGAACAATTTCAGCTCTACTTTGGAGTCGGTTACACCAGGCTCCACATCGAATGAGCGCACAGACGAAACAGGATGTCAGTGGGGGGACGGATGACAGAACGGATGGATCAGTTGGTTGGAAACACAGACTTTTCTCAGATCAGTGCAGTACGACATTTCACTCAACACCAGATTATCTTTGAATGTTTGTGTCCTGAAAAAAAAAAAGACGCATGCCTCCAAACATTTCTAACAAGGTTCTGGAGTGATGCAAGAAATATGGCTTAGTTTAAAAATCTTGCGGTGCGCATGGAGTTTTCAAAGCAGCAAAGGTGGTTTGTTTTGGAGTAATTATTCCAGGAAGAACTGGAACGTTTGAATGAGCAGTGATAGCCAGAGAAAACAGCACCACCTTCAGAAGCTCAAACTTCCTGTCACGACTCGGCAACTGCAGGGTTGTACACAGACAAAGCAGGCAGAGAGGATGAATGCAGATTTATATACTGTGTACCTACTATATATATAGGTACAGGTAGACAGGTAGGCAGAAAAAACAGCCGGGTAACAAATAACAGATACCGGGGTTCTGGATTCAGATAAAAGAATACAATCGCTAGAAAGCAAAGCCAAGAAGCACGTGGCGATTCAGACAAACTTGAAATGGGGTGAGAGGAAAAGGGGCGATTAAATATCTGCAGATCTGACGAGGAAAGTGGGAGCTTGTGGGCGGGGAAGGTCATGTTACTGCAGGGCTGATGAGGAAAGTGGGAGCAGGTTGGCGGGGAAGGTCAGGAGATGGGGAACGGAGGGTAAGTCCGAGGGCATCTCGCGGTTCGAAGGAAAATGGTAATGACGTTGGAGCAATGAATGTGGATGCGGAGGAGGGACGAACACACAGACTTGATCCTTTACTTTTAGGATGCAAAAACGACGAGTGTGCCTCTTTAAGATCCTCAAGACGAGTGCTCTAAGGTCACATGCAGATGAACTTCACCTTTTGACCGCAAGTTAAATCTACTGAGTGTGTCTAACCTCTAACCTTCCACATGCAGCCCAGAAATAGATCAAGCCTGAGCACTCTTCTTCCTTACCATATACTCTCATACATATGCTATCTCGGCCAAACTCACTAATTAACTGTGTGTGTCCAGAATGATGTACTATATCATTCAGAGTGACTCTATCTACTGTATGCATGCCAGAAGGGAGAGCTGAAAGCAAGGTGACCCCGGCTGAGTTCTTAATCATCAGCTGGTCCGGATGAGGTTAAGAATGGAAATTGGTTTGGCTCTGTAGTGAATCTATTATCATATCTCCTAACCCCTCCGCCCCTCCTTCTTTGTTTCTCATCTCTGTTCGACACCATTTTACATCTCGCCCGCTTTCCTTGTCGATCAGTCTCTTCTTTGTCATTCACTCTTTTTTCCCCCTCCTCGCGCTCACTTTTTCCTCTGGGATGTAAAAACTGCCTCAGCATATTGATAATGGGATTTATTCAAATAGCCCTCCTTAAGGCGAAGGACATCCTCTGTGACACTTGCAGGTATTATATTGAATCATGTCGGTGTCTGCATTCTCCCATTGGTCTGCATAATCCTCGGGACAACTGCTGATCAAGAATCTCCTGCTCCTGTATTTTATTTTTTATTTTTTTATCAGCGTTGTCTCGGTGATCAATGAGCTGTTGGCGACACGCTGTGAGTAAGGAAAAGAGACTTCCCTTCTCCACCCATTCACAAGATTGAGAGACAGTTCACACACAGCACGAGGTTTCTTTTCACTACAAACACTCGTTGGTTCATTAGGAGCCGGGTGGAGTGACCGACTGACTGTGGCTTGTTGATCTGATTAAACCATCGCGGCTAATTATAGGGGCTGTATCACGGCTCAGTTCACAGCATCAGCAAGACCGAGGTATGAGCATTAAAATGACTGCGCTCCATCTAGCACCTGACTATGGAGCCTGCTAGAGGCCATCACATGGGAAGTAAGTGCCCACAGTGTTGCACACGCCCAGTGTAACAAAACGTTTGCAGTTGTTCCTCATAATCACCAATATTTCCTCCAACATACTTATTGATGAAAGATTAGGGTTGAACTCGTTTATAATAATTATCAATTCATTCCACTTTGTTTATTCAACAATACACAAAGAAAAAAAGAAATCAATAAACCAATGCAATCAAGCCAATTAACCAAATAAACTAATTATAGCAAGTGAAGGGGAATCAGAAAATTGTCAAAGGAAACGATTAAAACACATGGATTTAAAAAAACATTTCTAATCTGTGGGCGTATTAATTTGTTCACACTGATTAGGACTGTGCACATAATGTGAGAGGACGAACCAAATAACCGAATAATGCACAATAAAAAGCAAATTCAATACTCCGATGTATTTGATATTTTAACTTTATTGTGATGATAAGAAGGAAAAGAGGTGATGCAGGCTTGCAACTTTCTCTAACTTTCATTTTCGATTCATCTTTCAATCCTACGGTCTTTGAAATGTCAAAAAATAGTGAACAAATACACATCACCCAGTGCCTCAGCCAAACACTAACAGAAGGACGGAGGACAAAGATCTTGGATGTTTTCACTTTGCTGCAGATGTTTACTGAGCAACAGAAAACCTGGAGGTCAAACAGCACTAAAGTGTTTGTGCAGTGCCAGTTTCACCTGTAAGGGGAAAGGATCTCTGATGTTGTCACATTAAAACACACATTTCAAACAGTAAAGAAAATCTCACTTTCTTCAGAAGTTTGTTTTTTCCCCCCACAACTTCAGAAGCGCCTTCTTGGCGAGGACGTATTTATGGAGGTTGGCGTTGTCGGAGGTGATATTCGCCTGAGAGGACGCTTTGAGAGTCCATGTGTTTTCTGCATCAGCAGTGCTGGGTTTACAAACAGTTTGGCAGCGAAGTAGCGGGGCGGGAGGCGGATGGAGGGCAGAGAAATGCTTCGAGTCAAGTGGAGGCCAGAGACAACATTAACCTTTCATTGCCTCCGGGAAGGAGTTCTGCGAGGGGACGGAGGTTACGTTCCGAACTGTAACCTCAAAATGTGTTTGGCACGCAGTCAAAAGTGTGGGCGTTGTTTCTCTTGGTTGGATTGGTTGGCCAATCATGTTTTCATTTATATTCGTTTAATTTACTGAGCAGGGCAGTGAGTTCATCTTACCCCTCACATCTGAATGATCAAGAATCCAGGAACTGCTTTAATTGTTCATACAACACATATCACATACAATGGATGAGTTGGACGGCGTAGAGTTTGTTTTGCAAAAAAATCGACAGAGCCCGGATCATCCTGTCCAATCAGCACGCAGGGCTGTGTTCGTGCACACACAGAGCCCCTCCCCCCTCGGGTCGTTCCACTATCACAGGGGGGAGGAGGAGGGAAGTTGCAACAAGCTTCCAATTCCTCGGTTAAAACCCGAAAGAGGAGGTCCAAAACACCCAAGGAAAAGAAAATATTGGTGGAAAATAATGAAAAAAGAAAGATTGCAACGGTGCCCGTGATAAAACCAGAGTCAACATCGGACCCACGTTTCAAAGGTGGCGTGATCTAAGGGATTTCAAAGGGCATGGAGTCGAGGGGGAGGAGCTCGGTGGTCGTGGGGGAGGAGCTCGGTGGTCGTGGGGGAGGAGCGTGAGAGTTGTAAACATTCAAAATCTGACTGTGCCCTCGATCCACCGGACTTGCCGACTGGGACTTTAATTCATTCCAATATCTATGCAATTAGAAAACAAATACAGGGACATGATAGATCTGAGATGTTGCCATATCCCCACTGTGAGCAACATGCTAAAAAAAAGGAATATTTAATGCTTTTCCACCTGGAAATCTTTACAAATAATTTGGCTAAAATGTTGAACACCTTGTCGCTGCAGACCACATGCAATCAAAGCTTCTGAGAGCGACAGGTGGGGTCAGTTCTCCTGGGCCCTCGATAAAGGGAGGGTCAGAAAGGGCCGTCGAACCTGTAATAATCTGCTGGGGGGGGTTTGGAGATCATCTCATCCTGGATACAAGCATGACACATGGCAGGCCTCCCGTTGCTATGTATTAAAATGTAGCAACACATTAGAGAAGTGTGAACGCACAGTGAGATATGATCACAATTTAACCCGTTCATGTCCAAACAACATTTAAGTGCCTCAGGATCACAGTGTTTCTGTGAGGGCGTCATTTCCCATTATGTCACCGTGCTACCATGATGGCTAACACGCCCTCCCAAAATAGCCATGTTTTTCAAAAAGAGAAACTGAAAAACATGAAAACACGCGGCCTGATAACACATACAGATGGTACCAGAAAGACGTCGGTTACACAATTTACTTGATTTTCTACTCCTCCTGCAGTTGAATGAGCTCGAGTCAGTGCGAAGATATCAATAGCAGGAAATAACATGATTCACTGCACTGTAATTAGAGATTCAGCAAGATGAAAAGAGAAGATTTGCTCTTTGACACGGGTCACCCACAGAGAAACACAAATACTATCTAAATGTCATCAGGCATACTGTAGCTGTGGAGCCTCGTGTGGGAATGTACCCAGTGAATTAATTATTTCCATCTATTTTCATCTCGGCACCATTATAACCCTGTCAAAGGGCCGTGACTCACGGAAGAAGAGAAATTGCAAAGCAAAGTTAAAAGTCACAGCCAAGGAAAGTGTTCGATTTCATTCCTCAAACGATAACTGCTCTCCGGAAACAAACCGAGCACCGTATTCATTAGTTGGAGCACATTTCTGCGACGATCAACCGGGACATAGTCTTTATTATATGTGACCAAGAAGTAGAAAAAAAAACCATCTCCTGCTTTATCTCTCCTCCTAGGACATGTTGGCTGAAGCTATCAGAGCAGCGATCGGTAATTACTGCAGGTTGTCAACAATTTATCACCCAGGTCCCATGGGCTCCGGGACGGGGGCTCGTCGTGATTGCACACACGCATGCTCGCGCACGCATCGGAGTGTGGACACAAAGTCACACACATGCGGCGAGCCTCAAAGACACACGTGACAGTACATGACCCCTCCGTCCTTCGTGATAACGGCGAGGGCCTCCAGGAAGGTTTTGTATGGCTCTTTTAGTGACACACACACACACACACACAGCCAGCAAATCTGTTTCCTTTTTTTTATTCTATTAGTTGACTTATTTTGCAGATAAACAAACTTCTTACTTAAATAATTACATTTATTCTGCATAGATCTTTTTTTTTTTTACACTCTGGGTTCGATTATTATTCCTGCTGCCATCAGTTGTCGGCAGCTCATCAAAATAATTCTGTTACGGATGTTAAACAACAATCCATCATGGAATGGCTAAGGTCATGATGTAAGTCATCTGTGTGGTTCACACCTCTCGGCGCTGCAGCATGCATACCATAATCCCCCGGCCCCCACCCCCCTCACCCCGTCGCCATACTGTTAAATTTGATTCATGAAAAGTGACAACGGCATCAGTGTTTTTAATTATTAACAGAGAATAGTCCATGGGAGTCATCTCTCAATCCTCCCACAAAGGTAATGGGGTTATTTGTTGTGGCGGCGGCCCTTACACTTTGATTCATTTGACAACCGTCCCTTGTGTCAAGTGGACTGGCAACGGCAGGTTGATAAGACAGCTATTTCCAGTGATCCGGTGACATTGACCCTCCTTACTGAAAAGTACATGCTCTCACACACAAACACGGGCTGCACACACGTAATGGAAGCCATTTAATCTGCCAGCCAGTGTTACAAGCCCCCTTATTGAGATACTGAAACTATTACAGGAGCTGAAGGTCAAGGGGTGACCCCTTTTAAATCGCACCTCAGTGGGACAAAAAAAAAACACACACATTTGAAGGTTAAATGAAAAGGTAAAATGATCTAACTCTCACTATAGCATCCTTCCATGAACCCCAATATTAGCCAATATGTTTCATGTTTATTTAGAATTGAAAACTGTAAACGCATCCCGACCTGGTGGCACACAGTGTTTATCATTCAAAGCACCTGTCATGCTGCACAGGGGCAGCTAAGGCACAGTGTTTCAGTTTGTGCCAATTACAAGCCCACTGTGAAAGTACACTGTACACCGGAACCTTCTTGCTGCTCCTCTTGCAGGGCTGCAGGACAAATTAGTCAAATAGCTGGAAAGTGCCTTCCTACGCAGTGGCAGAGGTCAACAAGCTGGAAACACACTCGGGTACGCTGGACAAAGACAAAGCGGAATATGGTTTATGTCACGACGGATGTGACTCAAACGTGTTTCTGAGCAGAGGACAAATGCAGATTCAGAGGCTCAGCGGGATATCAAAGTGACATAAACTCTACAGCACAGATTTGATTTTGAAGTCATGTATATATATATATATATATATATATATATATATATATATACGATCCAAATTCCAAAAATATACTGTTTTTGTCCTGAGTAAGTCAGAGTAACAATTTGAAATTTGTACTTTTTCATTGTCATCAATAGTGGTCATGTGTATAACAATTCAAATGATTAGGAAATACATTCATCTATTTTTGTTTAAATATTCACTTTGATTGAAAAAGTCTAGGCATTAGTAGTTTTAATTATGTATTATATTATATATTATATACTATATACAGTCACTCTTTGAGGAATGGGTTTAACTAATGGTCAACAAACCTGGTTTCATCTTATGCAGATAGCTAAACTTGAACATTCAGAACTGTAACTAACCCAATTTATTTATGAATATTTTCATTCCAATTGCTTGCCATACCTACCCAGTACAATATTTGAATATTTCATCTTAAAAATCTCATTACCAGTGTGTTATTACATGCTACGCAAAGAGTCAACTGTGTAAAAGTAAGCAGGAAATCCATCTCTGCCTGTCTAAGATCACGCTGCTATCCGTTTGTTTATCCCTCAGAATGCATCTGCAAACCAAATTAAAAGTCATATCTGTGTGCTCCAGGCTTTCCCAGTTTTATTTTCAATCAGGGATTATTCAGCGTTGTGTTATATTTGTGAGCTAGGATACAGTAAAGACAAGATGATATATTAATTGCATAGTTACTTAAACTGCATATTCATATCTATCTCACCTGCTGAGACCTTATTTCTGTTCTGAATCGGATGGGGAAAAGAAATCATCATTTAAAAGATGTCACTCAGAACATAACCGTTTTTTATTTTATTTATTTATGAAGTTTGTTCATTTAAGTTTTCCAATGTAAAGTAAACATTCAAAGTTCAAATCTGTGGTCTGCTGCTTTTGACGCATGGAAAAAACCTGCCTGGTGGATATGAATTCAGTGGAAGACGAGGGTCAGATCTTGTAAATTGTACGACACTGAAATAGGGTTTTATTTAGCTGCACCGGGGAGCGTTGTACGAGGTTCATCGGGTCAGTAATCTAATAAAAGAAAGCTGCCCGTATAAATCTTACTATATTCCTCCTCTGAGTCCTTTAGAAATGTCCCTTTTCATTTGTCAAATGACCTGTTAAAATGTGCACATGGTACACGTCTAAAGAAAAGGAGCTGAAATTATTCAGGGCCGTAGCTCACAATGAGGTCATATCTTTAGTAATATTTCTAGCAATGTTGGTGGTTTGAGAAGGAGCTTACCTTCTAAGATTACTCACATTTGTGTGTATTTCATGGGTACACTTGATATTCGTTTTAAACTAAATTTTTTAAATTTCTAATAGCTCTGTTTTGGTCTCCACCAACTTCTGAGAGAAAAATCTGTCTCTTTAGCTGCTACAGTTTTTAAATTGTATTTTTATTGAACCTTTATAAAGGTTGTCTCATTTTGACACGTGGTCTCATTTTCAAGAGAGACCTCATTCAGACAAACAATACAAGAACAGCTGGTTACAGACAGACCATATTAATAGTGTACAAACAACACAACAAACAAAAAACAAAACAATTGGTTACAAACAGTCAGAGACAGACACATTATCAATAGTGTGTACAGTAAAATCAAGGTGCCAAACTGATTAAAATGCTTAAAACAGGAACCAGTTTCCAGATACTTTTTCAATGCGTTTAAATTGAGTTATCCAATCCACAGACTGCGTTCACACTAGTTCACACCAAACGCAGAGCTAATTCTTCACTCTGCTCTGACACAAAAGCCTATGAGCATTGAGATTCTCCTACGGTTGTCAGTGAATCAGAAATGGATAGAAAACATTATTGCAGTGGTCTGTGGTCATGCAGAGCTCTACGTTTGAACCTCAAATTAGTAGACAGACAGAACAAAACTGCATATAAACCGTAGACTGCCCTATTTATCTCTTGGACAGACCTAACAAACCATGCCTTTTACAAATTGTCATCATAATATAGCTACTTCAGCATCCTTTTTATCCATTTATAGCAATTAAATCACACTAAAATGGTTTGTTTTGGGTTCCGCCATGGAAAATATCAAGCCACACAGCTCGCTATTCACAGTGAATACAGCTCAGTGAAATTCAGCTAGCACCTCTGGGTGACCTTATGAACTCAGACAGGACAGCGTTTGATTACCCAGTGTATCTGGGACTTCCACAACATGTACAAGCCATCAGACAAATTTGATTTGGCGTCCATGTTTAATGGTCAGTTCTAGGAGATGCCTGGAAAAGACACTATTTTTAACTTCTGTTAACTAGTGGAGCCATGCTTTCCAATCACTATAATAATTGTCATTTCTACTGCAGGTCCATTAACTCCGGCACTTTCTTGTTATATCCTGTTTCTCCTCTCATGCTCATCTTTCTGTGCCTTTAACGTCAGAAGGTCTCTCCATCTGCAAATTCCAACATGAAGCTCTTTCTTCTCTGTGCTTCTCCCGTCACGTCTTTCTGCCTCGACAGGCTGCCGAGGCAGAATTATACACCAGGTCAGGACTAATGAGTTGGTTTGGAACATTTTCTCATATTTATCAAGATGAACCTGCTGATCCCGTGCCTCTCCAACCTTCTCACTTATTCTGTTTGTTGTCTCAAGTTTTAGAGGGATTCGCGGCTGCGCTTCTTCTCCCTCAAACTGACTTGGACTCGAACTGACACTGAACACAAACTTCAGACTTTTGGAAGGTTATGTGTAGAAATAATGGGGATCTTGGAGAGACACCAGCTTAATTCTGGCTATAGACCGTTTGCTGTTTATAAACAAGGTTGTATTCTGTGGGCAGAGCTGAACCAATGTCACAAAGGAATGTGGATCATCTGGGCGTTTTCACAACTAGTTTACTGGTTTGCCAGCAGAAGACTAGGAATTTTCAAGCTAAAGTGTCTTTAAGTAACGTGGTGTTTATGCGTGCTACTTCTGCTAACACGAACATTTTGCTAAGGTTGATCAGCGATGTTTACCGTTATAAACTTCATGGTTGGTGGTATTACTACTTTGTCGATATTAAGGACATCATTGATTTTGTCAAGACTTTTCTATGGCGGCCTTCAACTGGCTCGAGCCAAATAATGATATGATTGAAGAAACTGAAAATGACAAGGATCGTTAGTGGTATAAATTATTCACACCTCTGTTAGTTTGTCCGGAGACACAGGATCTGTTGTGATATTTAAAAAAATAGACTGGAATGTGAATTTCTGGTTATTATATGGCTATTTTCATTTTACCATAGTGGTAATCTGGTTATTTGGCATAGTTAAGAATATAAAATATTATTTCTTTTTGCCTTCTGTTTCACCACATTGTTCCAAGAAAAGCAACATGCTAGCACACTAATGATTTTTTTTGCTATTGAGGTTATATAAATGTTATTATTGCATTCGCTGACAGATCCCCTCTTACTTTTTTTTTTTTACCAGCCGTAGTGGAAGCAACATCCATTGACTTTGACTTACTAAATATGGAATATAACTGGCCTAATAGAGAAAAAGGATTTGTCCCAGAAGTGAACATTGTTTCTTGCAATTTTCAGGTAATGGAGGATATATCCTTTCAGATCAAAGGGATTTGCTTCCACTGAAAATCTTCCCGACCTTGTTCCAAACCCATTTGGAGGTGTAAATTCACCACGCTTCACTCTCAGAAGTCAAATCCACCCCAACTCCCTTGATAATTTCTTCCGAACCATTACCCAGCATGCTGATGTGTTGCGCTGTTTGTAGCTACCGAGCAGCTGCGTCGGCCGCAAAACATGCAATCGACCGGAGGCAGACCTAACAGACACAGAAGAATTTATTTGGTAAACAGGCTTTTATTTGATTTCCTGTTGTGTCGTGGCATACAGTAGTGGAGAGCAATATTGTGCTCATTAGTTTATGTGCTTTAGCAAAGGAATCTAATGGTTTATGCATACGAGGCCAACAGCGGAGGGCTTGGATGATTTAGGATGATGCTCATTTTATGGAAATCATAGCAAGAAATACGAATAGTTCTTGTAACACACAGACGCCCCCCCCCCCCCCCCTTTGTTTTCTGTCTCACAATTGTGTCTCTCCTTCGATCTTTCTCTTTGCACCTTCCCTCCATGCTCCTCTCTTGTTGCTGTCAGAACGCATTAGGACGATGCTAACGAGTGACTTAAATTAGGAACCCCCGCAGTCCTACCCAGGTGTGGGTAATGAGGTGGGAAGACAGGAGAGTGGGGCTCCTCCTCCACTCTTTCACTCACTAAACAAGAGAGGAAGATCGTTCTCTCAACTTTCCCTGTGTAAGGTGGAACACGGTCATATCCTGGTAATATGACAAGTGACAGAAACACATATGTTTGTATACAACCCATCACCCAGTTGAATTCATGACAACCACGATTCCTGTGGCTTAATGGAAACTAGCACTGATATGCATGACGCAGACAAGTGTTAATGATATGGAAATTGAAGTCGGAAGTTCGTGAAACGCAGTCGTGAGCTCTCTTCTCAAGGCCATCAGTTAGATTTGAGCTCTGGCGGCTGATGGGCTGTGATCTGTTATCGTCCCTGTGGCCTGGCCTCTCACAGACAGGCTAAATAGGTGGTCTCCCTCCACTGGAGGTGGAAATGAATCTGGCCTCAGATCCCTTCTCTTTTCTGCTCCCTCTAACACCCTGCCTGTCTCCCCATCTACCTATCTAGGCCATCTCACTTCGTTTGACGTGACGGCTGAGCAGCAGATATGTTGTGTGTGTGTGTGTGTGTGTGTGTGTACATCTGTGAGCCTCAACTTACTAAAACAACAGGATGATCAATTGCAGCAGGATTTTCTTGAATCCTATTACCTTTGATTCTCCAACGCTCCGAAGCAGCCGAGTCAGCTGAACACTCAGGGACTCGCATTTTTCCTGCTCTTCATCACTGTCTGTCAAGCCGCCACCACTTCTCAGGATCAACAGAGGCCTTGACAGAGTGACATAGTCACAAATGATGGCCATCTTCTGCCTTGCATGAAAGTTTGGAGAAAACTAATCTGATTACCATCTCTCCTGGCTGCCTCAGCATGTTTCTAGTCCTGGAGCTTTTACAGTTTGAGATACAGTGGAGGAGCAGAGGCACGGACCCGGACTTTCCATATATACATGTAATAAGGTACACTGGTTGTCTTGTCTGTCTGCCGGGTTGTTAGGCTGTCACGCCAGACACATACACAGTTCCTACTCTCAGCCTCTGCAGCTTCTATTGGACCTTTTTGTCAGGAGTTGCTGCGAGGATAATAACTTTGAGTCACCTTTGCTGGGTATCGCTCACGATAATGCAGTTGTGTTACAGCAATGAAGAAACCCCAATCTGAGGGCCATTCAAACATTTATTCATTATTGATTTAAGTGTGAAGTTAATTAAAGGGCTTTGTTTTTTAATTTTTAACCACTTTCCCCTCAAACTGCATCTATTTTCTTTCATTTGGTGATTTCAATTGTTCCCAAACTGATTTTCAGAAGACACAAACTTGACACCCTCTGTCTAATTAGCGTTAACATAAGTAGCTAGTTAGCCTACCTACTTGACTGGATTCCTCCCTGCATGATTGTCTTTTAATCTCAAGAAAGCGAGAATAGTGAGTCTCCGAAGAAGACCCTTTTTGTCTGAAAATCTAAGGACTGAAGCAAAAAACCTGGTTGACAATAACGTCAATGCAACTCTAATGTAAATATGCTGCAACTGTTTTGATATGACCTAAAATAATCTCCCAGTCTGTAGCTGGAGGCGTTTATCAAACAGCTGTTTACAAAGGAAGTGTTATGCCACGAAATGTCATAAAATGCCATTTAAAACTAAATACAAGCTCCTGTGGGAATCCAGTGGCCATGCTGACAGACAAACAAAAGTGAGGAAGGGAAATCATCAAGAAGCAAAGCGACCGCCAACGAGGGAAAACAAGCCTGTGTGGAGCATTTGAAGGCATCACGCAGATCAGAGACTGTTCAGTGAGGGAGATGAGGTCGCCTGCAGTTCCATCTACCACCAAAGAGGCCGCTAGAAGCAACAGAGTACAACTTTAAAGTCCCAGTCGGCAAGTCCGGCGGATCGAGGGCACTCTGTCGGATTTTGAATGTTTCCAACTCTCACGCTCCTCCCCTACGACCACCGAGCTCCTTCGCCTCGACTTCGTGCCCTTTGAAATCCCTTAGATTTGAAACGTGGGTCCGATGTTGACTCTGGTGGTTTTATCACGGGCACCGTCGCAATCTTTCTTTTTTTCCTTCTTTTCCACCGGTGTTTTCTTGTTCTTGGTTGTTTTGGACCTCCTCATTTCGGTTTTTAATGAGGAATTGGAAGCTTGTTGCTACTTCCCTCCGCCTCCCCCATGTGATAGTGGAACGACCCAAGGAGGGAGGGGCTCTGTGTGTGCACGAACACAGCCCTGCGTGCTGATTGGACAGGATGATCCGGGCTCTGTCGATCTTTGCAAAACAAACAGGCTCAACTTGCACGTAGAGGCGCGCTTTTTTTTCTAAAACCGGATGATTTTTGTTGTTCTATCGGAGCGTAGTGTCGGCTTCAGTGAATATGATAAAAAAAATGTTGCCGACTGGGACTTCAAACTCAGGCTTTCTCTTTCTCTTTTCTGTATTAATGTGCTAGTGCATAAAATGCACCCGACAAACAAGTGGATATAACGCATATTACTGTGACAAACTACTCGTATAACATGAGACAACAAAGCAACAAACAAGCTAGCTATCCAGCAGTACATATGTTATGTTCCCCTAGAGATAATAAACAGCAACGCAGACGCAGACACAAGCCCGCCGTCCATCACTCCTCCACCCAGCACAGCGCTGAGGCAAGGGGGCGCTTAAGTAGCCGGTTTCAGGGCCGTCTGGCTGAGTTATATGAACACAGAAATGCAAAAATGGAGTCAGTGCTTTAGCTGATTCTTGGTAAATGGCAATAAACAACATACAACATTTTTATGATATCGATCTTCTCAACTCAGCAAGAAAAATAAGAAATGCATTCCTATGTATGTATTATGTAATGACGGCTAACAATCCCACTGCATTTATGATTTTATTTGTCTTTATGCTTATAATGGACTTATACCTTATAATTCACAGGAAAATACAAAAAGACAACAACACAGCCCAACTTCTGTCAATATAGCAATGTGGATTTTTGGGAGGATTAGAGGAATCTGGACACAGAATAAAGGCAGCTCTCCTGTTAACATAGCTGTGATATCAACAACCCAACGGCAGGTTTAAAGATCTGAGTCGACAAAATACATTTGACAAATTACAAGGAGATCCATCACACACCACAGGATGAACCGTCTTGCCAGAGTCTCCCTGGAAGTTGATTGGACAGATTGGACGAGCTCCAGCATGTTGTTGTGGAGCAGATTGGTCCCCAGCAGCACCTGGTGCTTTGTCTCCACTTTAAACAGCCTCCGTCTTCATAGCTGGCTCCCTTCCTGACACCAAACTCCCTCGTGGAAAAGAGAGAAGTGAATTGGTGTCTGCCTTCCTCTCAGGTACATCCTTTACCACCCCTCCTCCTCCTCCTCCTCCTCCTCCACTCTCGACTGCAATCCGCTGCCCACTCAAGCAGCTGTCAAGGTGAGGCGGTTTTACATGGTGAGGCTCCAATGCCCTTGTCCAATTTCACTTTGGAGTGAAGCTGGGCTGAACATGCCAATCCTGATATTACCAAACAAATTAAATCACGCGGTTGGGCGCCGAGGAGACGGAGAGTGCTGAGGATGCTGGGATGGATGGGTGGAGGGGAGGGGAGGTGGAGGGGGGGGGGGGGGGGGGGAGCAGTTGACAGCCCAGCTGAGCAGCTCTCTGCCTGGTCTGATCAGGACATCCTATGAGGAGAATCATTAATTGGCTCGGGGTGGAGGGGAGCGCTGGTGGGAGACGGCTGCGTTGCTGCTGGCCATGTTCATGATGGCGGGCAATTAAAGGCCTTATTAGAGATGAAGCGGCTACAGGAGCTGCAGGCGAAGTCAGAGCGCCACCAGTCACGCTGAAAGAGAAACATCCACCAGGTTTAGGTGACGTTGCCTCCTATGGATTAGGGCCAAACAGGTGACATGACATGCAAGCTGACATGCACACAATGACAATTCAGGTTGCTGCGGCATGCTAAACGTTGCTAATTAGCACAGAACACAAAATACAGCTGAGGTTCTGCAGGCTATAAAGGGAAGGATTCGGCTTGACCGATGATGGCGCTACATGAAAAGTGAAAGTGAAGAAATCACCAAAGCTATTTCAAGTGTATCCTCTGGGGGACACGAATGCATGCAGCGATTTCCAATGCAATGCCCCCCATAGTTGTGGAGACAGAAGAAGAAACGTCAACCTTAGTGGAAGTGTAAAAAAGTGATCTGCAAAAAGAAAAATAACATCTCATGGCGATCCATCCAATAGTTCCCACCCCGTCGAGCTGATGGCGTGGCTAAACATGTGTGATTATATTAAATGTATCAGCGCTAGACAGATTCTGGCATCAAAGCCTCGTAATCATATAATGTACTATTCTTCTTGCCAACACTCAACGCCGGGAGAAATCCATTAAACAAGAAACAGAGCTGCCAATTTCCCCACCAGCAGCGTCCTCAATCGACCGGAGCAGAGCCTTCTGACATCAGTCCTGCTGCTTTTCACGCGTTTCTATGAGGAGTGATTCGGACGGCCAGGCCAACACAGCAACTTGTTAGAGGGCTGGAGCAACATAAGTTGAATAACTAGATCAGCTTACTTTTTCTCGACTGAAAAATCGACTCTCGCTACCGCCATCATTACTGCGTTTTGCCGTCTCACTGTAACGAGTTTAGGTACTGTTGGGTTTGCTGTTGAAAGGGATTCTGCCAAAGATGGGGACATCTCTAACTTCAGTAGAAGCAGATAAGACTGCAGGGAAAGTATATTACAACACTTCATCACGGACTAACTCCTGGAATGGATTGATCATAACAGCAAACGTATCATCGGGTGAATATTCTTCAAATAAAACCGGTTAACTTATTCTTTCTGGCATATTTTACAGCCCATATTTTTTTTGCATTACTTTCACACTCAACTCCAAAAAGCTATGAAATGTATCTCGTAACCTGGCAAATATACCTGACTGGGTTTTTTTTAAGGTGAACCTGTGAAATTCCCACCAAGTGTAGTTTATATTTTATTAGAACACTGCTCATTACTATGAAAGGAAATAGGGGAAAAAATCTAATAGGAAGGTGGTCATGAGTCAGATATGAGCTCGTATCCTGGAGACAGACACGTCTCTGGGTTTTCACTTCACAAATTGATTTCTGAATGGAGGTAAAACTATAAATGACTCAAAGCAGAGACTATGTGACGCTTCTCCGTGAAATGAGTCCTCAGATGATGGATCCTAATGACTCTGGTGATCTCCTGACTTGGATTCTCTAGCGGCAGGGCTACGTGATTTTAAGTGAAATACCTTGAGAATTATTGGATGGATCGCCATATTTGGTAGCGTCATTCATAGTCGCCTCAGGATGAATCACTCTGGTATGACGGCGTAATAGGACCATGTAAGAAAAAGAAAAAAGAAAACGGAGCCGTGAGAGGTGGGCAAATTCCGAGAAAAAAAGTGGCAAATTTGCGACTTTATAAAGTCGCAGATTTGCTACTTTGTTACAATCCTAACAATCTATGCTAGCTAACTTCCCATGAATGTCGCATTTATTTTTTGAATGAATACATCACAAGCCATGTGTTTACTTCCTCTATAAGCGCTATAATAAAGTAGAAAATCTGCGACTTTATAAAGTCGCAGATTTGTGACTTTTCTTTTCGGAATATTGCCCACCTCTCTCAATTCCGTTTCTTTTTTTTTCTGCAGTGGCCCTAATAGCCTACTCTATTTACCAATTTCACTCAGAGCAATCACAGAGTCAAAAACACTCTGGTTTATGACCAAACACCTACAAACCTAATGGCATTCCCATCAGCCTCAGCATTAAAACAGTAGCACACTAACACCCTTAACTAAGATGGTGAAGAAGGCATTCTCACTGTGAGCATATTAGCACGCCAACATCGCTTTCTAAAACTGCAGCAGAGGTTCAGAAAGCAGGTGCTGAGAACACGTGAACGATACTTCTGCAGCATCTGAGTCAGAGACGTGTGTTTGTTTGTAGTTGGAAGCCGCAGTAATCATTTCAGGCTGAAACACCATTAGATCCCCTAGCCAGACCCCCTTGTTCGTTCAAATCCAAAATCCATCATCGGAAATGAACTTTCTGGCTGCAGACCCTCCTTGATCCCCTCATGCAGTAACATCGACGACTGTCAGCACATTTCCAGACACATGGCGCCGAATCAATGTGTGCAGCAGGAAGAAGAAAGGTTCTCAGCGAGCCCTACCGCACAGCAATTGATTTCTGAAGAGCTGCGATGTGCTAAATGCCGTCCGACGTCAGGAATCGTGTGAACACCACTCGGACGGCCGCTGCTGTGATTAGAGCGGCATTTTGGTTTAAGGAGGAAATCGGATTTGACCCGAGTAAAGAGAAAGTGCTGAATGGAAGAGAACGAGTTGACGCCGTTACGGCGCAGTGAGCACGACGAAAGGGAAAAGTACCTCCACACAGAATACAAGTAATTCATATTTCATGTATTTGTGTCCCATGCTCTAAGCTCATGTTCTTTTCCAAATCTGGACTCTCTGTTCACCTGCAACCCACTTACATACAGTATTATCGACCATGTTTTGGGACTTAGGCCTACAGCAATGTGAATATAGTACACGGGTTGGGGAAAAGTATGCCTCTTACACTGAGTATGTGTCCCGCGTTTCGAAAATGCCAATGTGAAATACCCTTAACCAACACTCACACTAATACCTCTTCAGCATGGTATTTAGAGCCAAGAGTACTCCATAATTAATCACGCTTTAGTGCTCCACACTCCAGTACAGCTGGTGTTGCCAACTGGCAGCGAAAAAACTATGAAGAAGAATGATGATGTTGTTGTTGTCAGTCCAGTTTAACTGTGCCATGACATCATCAGCCCGGCTCGTTTAGACGTGAGAGGAGCGATTATGTTTTTCGATGTTCTCAATCGTTATTGGGGAAGTCAACACGGGAGTCTCCCGGACGACCGAACCATCATATCGGTCTGTGTTATGGTCAAAAGTGTTTGAACTTTGCTCTTGAGAAAATCATGTGTTGTCCATTATTTTGGCATGGCGGATTGCTCACTACAATACCCACGAGCCTCAGCTGCCATTTCTATGGAGAAGAAGTCGGAGACACCATTCAGACTGGTTTAAATCCATAAAAACAAAAGGTCAAAGGTATTAAATGTGCTTAAGACATAAAAGGAGACAATTTAGTTACTTTAGTCTTCATGCTAAGCTAACCAGCTGCTAGCGGCAGCCTTATGCTCCGCTATAGGTGCTGGACATCATGACGGTTGGTTTCATAGTTGAAAATATACCAGAAATCTGTTTTTTTAATCACAAAAGCCACTTTTATCAGGTTACTTTTACAGAAAACCAGCAAAATCAAGCGTTCCATTATGCCTCAAACTGAAAATCAAATCATTTATGCGTATCGGTACATATTTAAATCAGACTGTGGGTTGTTGCTGTGCCGCCGCATCGCTGTCAAACAAGAAGAAAAGAAGAAGAAGTGACTTTGATTGCTTCCAATACTACTGTGTACAGCTTGGGCAATTAAAATCATAATGGCAGATTTTAGACACCGAACTAATGAGCTCAACTCTTCTGAGTGGAAACGCCATTAGAAGTCCTAATGGGACGCCATCGCTGAGCAACAAAACAAATCCTCAGCTGCTAGATGTGAGATGTGCTGCCTTCCCGGACTAGAGATCCACACACAATCGCTATTTGATTAATACCGTTTGTTTACACTCGGATACAAAAGGAGCATCTCCCCCTACTGCGCTACGAGGCCTGATACAATGCGATATATAATTGGATGCTGGCTGTGAAAACGGAAAACAACAAAAAAAAAAGAGTTGCTGGTCGTGAATGATGAATTGTGAAGAGGGGAAAGAAGTGGATTAGTTTGTTTTCTGTTGGTAAAAGTGCTTTTTCCACCTCTGCTCTCTTTAACAACCACGTCATCCGTGTACTTGCATATATCCACGGTAAGTTTTCATCACGCCGTACCCTCAACAAATATGACAGCTTTGTTGCCAAATAAACCAGGCGCTTTCTGAATAAAGTCGCCCTCCTCAGCTCCTCCCTTAAGCCCTTCCTCCTCCTCCTCCTCCTCCAGCTATCCTCCGTGGGGATGAGGATCATTGGAGGGGGGAGATTTCATCATCTGGTCCTGCCAGGATCTATTCCTGCTTTGGTGTATCCTCTTGAGATCTCTGCTCTGTGCCACGGCTGATGATGATCCAGGCTCCACACCTCCACTCCCGCCGGAGCACATCAATCACCTCCACTCCTCTCATGCTGCCGGGGAGGGAGGGAGGCGTGGAGGTGAGGGCTGGCGAAGCCTTCGCCTCCACTTCGCTCATATCAAGCGGAGAGCAAAAGGAAAGTGGAGGAGGTGTGTGTGTGTGTGTGTGTGTGTGTGTGTGTGGGGGGGGGGGGGGGGTCACTGCAGCCTCTGCTCCAGTTATATCTGTCTGCGGTCGCAGGATGCCAAGAAAAGAAGGCAAGCCGTGACACATTTTATGGGGAGGGCATGTGCGCACGCATCACGGATTTCATATTTCACCTAATCTCTCCCAAATCGGAACAGACACCTGAGGCGTGAAATTGATGCCTGTCCCGACAGAGGGCACCCAGAACTTCAAACACAATCATTCAAAAGGCCTCCCAACAAAACGCACAGGATATGTCTCCGCTCGGCGAGAAACTAAATCCCTCCATCACACTTTGGTCTCCAGACTCGACGTGACTAGCGGTTCTCGTTTCTGCAGGAGTATTGTTTCCGGGTCGCGGGGTCAGCCCGGCTTCCGTGGATGCCAGTGTGACTCCGCCGGGGGGGGATGATTGCATCCGAGTCAGTCAAATGATAAGAGTCGGCTCCGTCGAGGAGCACCTCGCTTGTGTTGCGAGACTTGAGAAGTGAGAAAGATGGGTGTTATTCAGCCAAAGTTATTCCCAAAGTCTCCTTTAAAGTTCAAATTGCTATATATTTTTTTTCTGTCAACCATTTGCATAAGAACCCAATAAAAAACACGGCACCCTCTCAAAACAAATAAAAAAAAAATCCTTAAACTAGGGATGTAAATGTTGGAAACTACAAGCTGCGAGACTTATAGAGCGTGTTTCCTTTTCTTGTGTGAATCAGAGACGTTGGAGCCGGTGTTTAGACGTCCGGAGCAGCAGGGGCTGCGTATGTGGACTGTATAGAAGCGAACAGAGATATAACCTTTGTTTACGAGTGCAGGCGGGCTGGCTGACAGTGTGTATAAGTCAAGCGAGGCCAGCCCACACGGAGATCTACTGGCACGCATTAATCAAACTCCAGGGGAGGAGAGAAAAGCCTACAACACACCTCCACAGGACTCTCTAACCAGAGGGAGGGAATGACCACAAGGTTATTGTACCTCCACGAGACCGAGCAGCACTTTGATTCAACGCCGCTGCGCTGAAATGCCTCTCCATAAACGTCTACTAACTGTGAACCGCAAGGACGCCGCCAATAGACTTTTTAAACGTCAGAGAATGGTTTGTCTGGAGTCATTTCGCAGCACGAGTTATTACGGCAATAATATCCAAGAGTGCATCCTTCAGGGTGATTATGGCTGTGACAGTGATGCAGTAGATGTGAGGCACAGATGGGGATTATTGGTCATTATTGCCGCTTTACAACCGATAGAAAAACAACTCAGGAAGGAAACTAATTGTGTGTTTTTCTTTATGGTAATTGTGAGCACAGTTGAAACTCATTTTTGGGAGATTCATTGGCTGAAATTATGTTAATAGTCTGCTTCAAGAAAGACTCAGCAGGTCACTATAGAAGAGCCAACAGCAGCACCTTATTTAAAAAAAGGGAGCATTTTATTAAAACAAAATGCTTATTGAAAAGGTAAGAGACAATACTTCTCTCCGGAAAAAAGCAGTGCACCTTTACAAAAAGGGGAGGATTATGCATACACAGCCAGCTTGGGAATGACATTATTTGCATTGCAGCTGATTTAGCTTATTACAGTGTCAATTCGCCCCGTAGGTTTACTGTTCACAACAGAGCTGATGGATAGACAAAGAAAAACACAAAGTAAAAAGTCACACTTGCTAATAAAGTTCAGGCAGTGGGTAAAAAAAAAAAAAAAAAAAAAAAAAAAGAACATCACATATTTCACAGGACCACAAATTGACTCGTTCTGCAGGAATAAAAAATAAGCGACACATTTTTCAGTTTAAATACAAATAGACATTTTAGAGGACAAATGTGGGGGGAAGTGTAAAAATGTTAAGTTATTTATGAAGGAGTAATACAACACGGACACAGCTCAAGCAAACAACCCAAGATTTCCCCATCTCTTAAATAAAAAGAAAAACAACAACGCTCATAAGCTTGAGTGAGTGGCTCATTATACCGACACAAATATTTATACTGTCTCCTTGTCAGACAGGACAGCCGGCATCACACAGTACCTGTTATTTAGTTATAAAAATAAATATAAGTTGAAGGAGAAATTGTGTTTTGATAAAAAGATGCTGTCAAGCTCCTGATATTACTATTATGTATACTGGCGAACCCCGTCACTATCAATGTGACAGCCAGGGCCTCTTGGAAAGGAGTCCAACATGTCCAATGGGCTTCTGTTACTGTAACAGACACTTTACACGTGTCTGTGTTTGTCGGCTATGTAAGAAGAGTAAACCACATCCTCCCATTCTCTCCGTCTCCTCAGAGCCAGGGGTGCCAGGCCGGGTCCATGCGACACAGATTGTCCAGGCTGTTTGCTGCAGCCACCAGGGTGTTGACCTTACTCTCCCCCCCCTCGAACTGAGCCAGGTTATGGAGGCGGGTCATGATGGCCGTGACGGCCTTCTGGACCAACGAGACCAACTGCTGGGAGTCCATGTTCTCGGGTTGGCCGGCGGGGGACAGAGGCATGGATGTGTCCTCCTGGGTCTTCTTGTGCCACGCAATGATCTCGTCGCGGAGGACCGCCTTCAGGATGCCGTCCACCTATCAGACGCAGCAGAAATGGAGATTTCAAGAGACAATAACATTTGTTTTGTCTGTAACTGGATCCTCACACAACCAGTGTTCATATTTGGAAACCAATGTTTTACAATTTATGGTCACAACTGAGCAAACTGACAAAGATGTGGTTGAAAGTGCCAGAAAAAGCAGGTAATTTGATCTTTTGTTTGCATTGTTTTTGGTCAGATTTTCATGCTTTTTACCCACCAGACCTCTTTTTATTGCATTTCATGTTGCAACAAATTATGAAAAAACACAAGTGACATATAAACCTTTTCATAGAGCTGTCGTAGAACAACATAATATAAGTGCTAACACATTCCTAGCTAATTCGATAACCATAACCATTGAAGTATGTGTCAATATATACACAATATGCCAAACTTTCTGGGTAGACCTTCCTAAACCATGTATTAAAAGTGTCCATCATGGGAATAAGAGCGATGAAACATTTATATAATCTCACTGACCATCTCTGACACGTCAAACAAAGCTGTTAAGTCCAATTAAAGCTCCGTCATTTATCCTGGAATAAGTTGTTTTTGTGTTGTTAAGAGACCATTATGGCGCCACAGAACTGAAATACATAACCATGTAAACCGAGATGGGGCCACAAGACCAGCAATCATCCCCTAAGTATGTACACACTGGTCCCCATCCTTCATTAAGTGTTATATGGTTCCAGGCTTCAATTTACTTAAGTGGATGTTTGTTCCATCTTTGTTGTTATTCCTGGAAACATCCATTTTCTTTGACCACTGGTTTCTGGCACTTGGCCTTAACTAGTTCACGGCGTCAAGTGTGTATTTGCATCTCAAGTACTCCTGCTCCGTCCACAGAAGTCAGGCTTTAAGTAGGAGCCGAGCCTATACATAGACATCACACGCATGTCATTACTGCCCTGCTGCAGCGACGTTACACAACCTCCTACTGCTTTCATTGCATTGTTTGTGAAATATTCCAACAGGAATGCCTGATGACTATCAGCTATATTCAAACTCTTATATATATTATAACAGGCTATCGTCTATTTGAAGGATAGTCATCAGGAATGCAGTTGCAGAGCGGTAAGTTACCTTAAAGTTTGGCTGTGCGAAGCATCGGGCCACGGCGATCATGGAGGCAGTGAGCGGCCCGGAGACGCCGATGGTGGTCAGGAACTCGGAGATGTTTGGCGTCAGGCGGAACGGAACCGGGCGGTTGGCGTCCAGATCGCCAGTGGCATCGTTGATGTCAAAGCGGAAGTAGGACACGTTCAGCTTTCCTGTGTCCTAAAAACACGAAGGGAAGGTTCCACAGTGTGTGAGAGGATAGTTTAGAAACTATTCATAACCACTAACAATTAAAGAAAACTTCTGCTGCGTTCTCCACAGTCCTTTGACCACATGAGCTCTGCAAGAGATAACTCTTCTTCAGAAAGGCTGGGGGGGGTTCTACAAAACAAGCTCACACCAACAGAATGGCTGCAGTTATTGATCGGCGTGCCCCAGACGCAGTAACACGTCAAACTATCAGCAGCGAAACATCTATAATCCTCAATTCACTCCCCTCTCGCTCCCTGCTGACTTAAATATATACAGCTAAGTTTTCATCTATAAGCCTGCATTTATGTGCGAGAGGACCGCTACACGGGCAGCCATCCTGGGGAAGATAAGCTCCCTTATATGAAAAGGTGAGTGGCTCTGACAGCTTTATAGCAGAGCATTTCATTCCAGCTCGTGCTCTCTCTCTCCTCCTCTGTCTCGCCTCTTCCCCTCCTCTCCTTCTTCTTTTAATTCACCCCCCCTCCTCCCCTCCCCTCCTGCTGTCATTTGCTCCTCCAGGCCCCAGTGGAGGGCCTCAAGGCAGTGGGCTGAGACACCAGCAACCCCCAGGGGGCTCAGATAAGCCTGCAGACAGTTGGCTGTGAAGGCCGCGCTCAGAATGCAAAATCACCAAACTGGTGGCCGGCGATGGCTTCATTTTGGGAGCTGGGATGACGCAACATTAGTGTGAGAAATGACAGATGCTGGGTCATTTTCAGAACAAATGGCGACGGTATCAAAGGAGACAGAAGAATTATTACAAAAGGAAATTGACTGGATTCTCAGCTTCATGAAGACATCATTAAAAAAAAACTGCATTTATGCCTCGCAGCATCACTGAGCTCTAGAAGCACCAACTTGCAGGAACATAAGGTCTCCATTTAGGCAGGGTGGGGCACAACGCTATGGTTGAGATGTCCCGTCCTTGCACTCGCTCTCCATTTGTGTGTAATGTTTGTGTGTGCGTACGTCCTCCGTACCGTAATCCTGCTGTGTCTAATGGGATCTGCGGAGTGGAACAGGCAGAGAGGGGGCTTAATACCAGCGCTTAGTTGCCCGGAGGAACGCCCGTCAGCAAAGGCCGATTAGGATCAGAGGGGTGGGGTAGCCGACTGACACAATCATCTTTAATAATGACTTTTGGAAAGCTGTCTGCGGACCCCGAGCGGCAGGCGGATACGTGTGGACATGGCCTCTTCAAATTGAAACGTCTTTGATAGCTGCAGAGCGGAGGGACTCAATATAACGTTCTGTCAAAACATCCCTCGCATTGACAGCGGCTGGCTGACTGATAGGCCGAGCGTGAATGTCATGCGGGAGAATGGTAATTCATACGGCCAGATATGGAGATGGTGATCTCTTGAATTAGCCCTCGTCACATGACCGCTGTGTGCCCTTGAAAGAGAGTCCTAACACGTGTTTGTATGGTTCCCCTACCTGTGCTATCTGCAGCATCTCGGGGTTGAGCCTGTTGAGGTGGAGCATGAACTCGGCCAGTCCTATGAGGGCCAGCTGGATGGTGAACATCTTCCGGAAGGTCCAGTAATCGGTGGCGTTCGGGAAGGTGTGGAGGGCCCACTCCTTCAGCATGCTGCGAGGCACCATGTTCCCCTGCACCTCCTTCAGGATGTCCCGCAGGACCTGGTAGTAGAGAGGAGGAGGGACCAGAGGTTAGTTAGGTGTGATCCAGACAATATTGGGCATCACAATCTTTTTTATACAAACACACAGCTAACGCCTAACAATAATAATTGTTTGATATGATTTTCTTATTCCAGGATCCAACCTGAGAGCAGATCCTTTTCAAATGTCTTAAATGTCAACAATAAAGTCTGCATCTAAGAACGCAAAGGCTCTATTAGTCCCAGCTTTTAAATCTGATATTAAACAGTCATAAAAATGGACATCGATCATAGATGAGGCACAGATGTAATTTCGCCACCAAAAGATCCTTCATAGATTCTAAATGCACTGCAGTCACGAAAACATTAAGTGACATAAAGCGACAGGTCTGGTTGGCCCATTTTCTCTCTTTGATGGATGGTTCGGGTGATAATGAGTCTCCAGTAACTGCCACCATCATTTTACAGTTTGCCACCTTGAAGCAAAACAGAACGACAACACATCTAGCAGTGAATTCAACTAATCAGGTGCAGGACGGGTTTATGTTTTTTAATGAAGAAGGCATCGTAGTTTGCAAATTAGGTTTGACTGACGACCACAGACAAAGCACGCAAAGCAAATAGTCACCATGCAGTAAAAACAATACAAAACAGGTCGATGTTATTGTTTCAAATGAAATCTTCCTTTGCAGGTTGAAACATGATCCCACATCTTATGACCTAAACCATAGAGGTTCTTTTTTATTTTGTTTTGAGATGCATGGTTTTCACCAGCTTCCTTGGTGAGATTGCAGCACAAAACTTACATTTCAATCCCCCAGGATGCATTTAAGAAAGTCACAGTTGTCCACACAGCTGTATTGTGTGCTCTCTATGATGTGTGTACAGTATGTAAGCTGATCGGTTCATGTGATCGTCTCCATACCTGGTGGCTGGCCTGTGTGCCTCTGGCCTGCACAGTGGCTAGACGTTCATAATATCTTGAAATGGGGTTGTCGTGTTCGATGCCCTTCTTGGCACAGCGTTGCTTGTAGATTTCCACCAATGACAGAGAGGAAGGGTTGTCCTCTACCAGCCGCATCTGAGGCGACACTGCCACCACTCGAGGCACTGGAGAGATGGGAGGGAAGGGGAGAGAGGGAAGACAGGATACAGATGGGGGGCAGAGGGGAAAACAACTACGTCAGTGACACGCAAACTGTAAACATTCGGCTGCACCTCCTAGCAAACAGTCCCTGTATTTCCACAGTGTAAACCACAGATCTAAACCTACAACTAAAGTCATCCGGGGTTGGGAAACAGCTGCGCTGAAGGCGTGCAATCTTTCAACACCAAGCTGGGTCAAAGGAGGTAAAAAGGCTGTGCATGGGTTGTCCAGTGAAATCAGTTTACATCCTATGGCACCCCAAATCAAATCAATAGCAGCCATTCCAGTTGGGAGGGAATAGGTTGGAAGGGACTGTTGAATTCCCCGTCCATATTTCCCCTTAAACAAACCAATCAAGTGCATAAATGGAGAGTGGGCAAACATCTGGGCGCAGGCGGACCACGAGGGGATAACAGGAGAGGAAATGGCACTTGAAAGCAAATTGAAATTGTGTGTGTGTGTGTGTGTGTGAGACAGCTACAGAAAGAGAAGGAAAAATGTAAGTAGAAGGTCTTCTACTGTTCTAAGTGTACAGCAGCACTACACTGACAGGGCAGGAAACTCTACACAGATCTGTGATGAACAAATGTGTGTAAAACATTAGGAGCCCTCATGGTGATAGGGTCGGGGACAACTCCCTGTACGTTTCTAACCTCATGCACGTAGTCGGGCACCTACCAGTGAAGAAGAGGTGTCTCTTAGTGGTCTCCTTCCTCTTCTCCAGACAAGGGTTGAGGAGGCGGAGAAGCTGCAGGACCCTCTCCTCTCGTCGCGACTCCGTCAGGCAAGCATCGTTCATCACCAGGTAAGGGTAGATCTTGCCGTTGTGGCCTCGGATATAGAGACGTCGTGCTGCTGTATTGTGTTTCTGAACAATTTCCACTCTGGGCATGAACCTGGGGAGAAGTGCAGATAGACAGACCTGAAGTGATAAAGGCTACAGAGCAGGAACGATCAGTTCCATGTGTATTTTTATTTGTCTGTTATCCATTTTATCCACCGGCACTACAAGTAGATCCATTTTTTAAATAAAGAAGGTATTCTGTAGTCCTTTACCTTGCAATCTTGATGTAATAGTGTGTAGGTTTGGGCATGAGGAATTCTCCAGGGATCTCCACTTCGGCCGTCTGTGCAGAGAAATTGCTGAGGAAGCGACATTTCTCCTCGATGAGGAAGAACTTGGGCAGCTGCTTGGTCTTGGCCTCGAGGATCTTGATCCACTTCTTGAGCTTGGAGATCAAATTGTGAAGCTTCATGGAGCCTGGCACGCTGAAGTCAAAGTCTGGTAAGGGGCGAAGAGAAAAGTCGTGGTTACAATAAGAATCCCCTTAAGCCACTCTTTATTTCCGTAACTCTGCAGGGGCCTGGTGTACATAATTATTTAGTATCAATGACCGAAAGGCTGGCTGCTCGTGATTCAAAAGTGTTCAGCTGAGATCCTAAAGCTAGCTGAGAAAGTCTGGATGGGAGTCCATGTGTTACTCTCTCCCCGCCCTAATCAACTATCCTCAAAACGCCCTTCAGCAAAACACTAACCCCCATAAGTGTTCCAGTGGAGCTGCTCTCCACCGCCAACATTACAAGACGGTAACAGCAGCGGGCAGCTCCCAGGTGGGTTTTTGTGTGTGTTCGACCTTTAACCTTCCCTGCAGCTATAAGCTCCGGGACCTGTGCTATAAATACCACTGTGTTTCTAAGTAACCTTGCCAAATAAAATACTGGAAGGGGTTAAAACACACGCAAGCAGGGACGGCACTTAACGTTGAGTCAAATATGATGTAAGAAACAAATGGAATCGGAGAGAACAACATTTGAAAGCTTATTGGTCGGATGACATTTCAATGCCATCGCTGGAAGGCCTGTTTGAAAGCACGGTTAAGATTAATTAAAGTCAGATGTGGGTATTTGCTTTCCGCTGTGTTATTTACTCAGTAACACGGACTAAGAACACCTTGTTTTGCAGCAATGGCCTTGGGAGGGCAGCAGATAAAGAAACTTACATCTGGGAAATGTCCATTCTAAATATTGCGTTGCACTGTTGGCCACTTCACACCGGCAGTGTGGTGAAGTGCCTTGCTTAAGGGAACTTGGTGGGATAAGTTATTCATTGCCGGCTGGCAGCACAAGGAGAACTGTTTGCTCTATCGACTTAAAACTCCCTGGTGGAGGCTCGGAGCTGATTAAATTAGAGCTATAAAAACCAGAGTCTTAAAATATTAAATTCCTGTTTCAAGTAAGAACTCATATTGCACATAACATATTGTGATGAGCTGCAGCAATAACATCGGAAGGAGGGGAAGTGAGCCAGGCAGGTTTTCCATTTTAGAGCAAAGCCCCCAGGACATCTCTGTAACATGAATGCATGCACACACACACACACACACACACACACACACACACACACACACACACACACACACACACACACACACACACACACACACACACACACACACACACACACACACACACACACACACACACACACACACACACACACACACAACTCTCCTATTTCAGTACACCCTGTTGTGCCGCCTGTTATAATGAATCCATGAAACTGCATGGCCTTGCCATTTCAAACCTGTTCAATCTCTCCCAGAGTGAGACCTCCTAATACTTTAAATAAGCCCTTTAAAACAGCCAATGTTCTTTTCGGAGTGGCCCTATTTCGCCATCCGTCTGCCTGCAATTCACCCGCCCCGATAGGAGAGGTAAAATTGAAACAGTCCTGAAGAATTGCAACCCGACAACAATTCAGGCCCATAAAAGGGTTTAATGCTTACAAATAGAAAAGGCGAGACATGTTCCACTCCTTTGAAGCCATGAGGCAATATAGCATCGTCATCTCATCTTTATTAGACATTAAACATTTTACCTGCGTTAAGTTATTACAAAATGCCCTCTAAAAACGCCTGTAGTAAAGCCACAAAGGCCCTTTCTGAAGCTTATTAGATTTCATCTGGTTTTGAACTTACAGTTATAGTTAATATAGTGTGACAATATTAAACCTGCAGACGTCTTCTGGGAGGACGTATAGGGGGGGGATCTATGACAAGGGCAATACAGCCAGCAACCAAGGCAAAGAGTTATTTTCCACCTCCCTGAACTCATCTTTGACCCCTGCTCTGTCAGCTCGCTAGGGGTGTATGAGCTGAGACAGATTGTGGTGTGGTAACGCAGCCAGGCTACACTCTGACCTGTGTGGGGAAACCATCGCTGGGAGTCTACCTGGCCTGCCAGACGGACAACACTTCTGCACCAAATTAGGCAAATCTAGGCTCAGGAGGTGGTGTTCCTGCCTCAGTGTGAGATTGTATCAATGTGTGTGGTGGGATGAAGTGAACTCAACTTTAGTGTGTCTGATTGTTGAAGATTGAATGTATCAGAGGTCATCATAGCGGCATGTAAGGGATAAAAGGGTTTCTGGCAATACGTGTTCACATTTAAAGCTGTGACTGACAACCAACTGAAGGTACATAAGTGTTAAGCCAAATTGCTATGTAGTTCCACTTAACTATGATAAATTCCATTTCAGCATGACAAATGACTACTTAATAGGCAAAGAATTAAACAGCCAGGAAACTTGTGTATTTCTTTCTTTTTTTTTTCTTTTTCAGAAAAAGCTCTTCTAACAAAAGTCTCTGGAACAGATCCACCGCTAAAACAGTAACTCATGCAAATAGCATTCGCCGTAATTGGATTTGAATGCCTCCCTGCTGCCAAATGTTATATGTGCACACATAAACCCATATTTTCCGGCCCACAAACCCTGTGAAAGCGAGTGAGCCACTAACGTGGTTCGGGGAATGGGAGCTTGGCTGCTCAGCAGCTCTGTAAACCCTGTTTGTTCCGCTCTGGAAGGCTTGTGTGGTTTCGGTCTCTGTCGGCCCTGCTCCCACGTCGCCGTGGGGACAGCTGGGTGGTGAGGGTCGGCGGGCACTCTTCGACGCAGAAGCCCCGGTGATGCCTGGCTGCGTGGGCACAGCTGGCACGGCAACATCTGGTAAGATTCATCAGCGCGCCGCTCGTTCAGAGTCCCGCTCACTCTTGTTTGTGTTGTTCATTCAGTCAGTCCCATGCTTGTGCTCGCTAAGGCCATCACACCTGTCTTCATGTTTCCTCTCACATTCCCATTGTTCTCCATCTGCTAATCTCCTCTCCTCCATCTCTTCTGCTTGTCTTGGTAATGTTCTATGCTTGTCAGCTCTGGCTCAACTTTCTTATGGCTTTTTTTTCTCTCTCTCTGCGTCAGGTGATCATTTCTTCCCCAGCTGCTTTTCATTCACTCGCAGTCCTTGTCCTCCACTATCCCAGGGCCAAACACATTAGCTCTATTGGCCACTCTCAGCACCAGTGGAGGGGAAAAGCACAGGAGGGAGTGAAAAGAGAGGAGATGTGGAAGGAGAGGGAGGATTGGCTGTATGGAAAGGTAATAAAAAGGAATGTAATTCAAAGAACATGTATGTGTGCAGTCTACCCGTAGGAGTGAAAAGGAGGTTTATTTGAACGCTGAAAGCTGGGGAAGCTGCAGACGGTTCGTGTTTAAACCGGGCCCAGTGAACTGTAGTTCAACTCCCTTATGTAATGTGGGAAAACAGACACTTGGCTTCCAAAAACAGGGGAATGATTGTTTTGTGAAAAATATCTCAGAGGGGGCCTTGGCTAAAGTAGAAGTGCACCTGTCCTGTTGGATTCCTCAGATTGTATATGAATGTGAACAGGCAGGCCAAGATGCCCGGAGTCTAGTCACAACATCGAGTGTAGTAATATAGTCCAGCAGATGTTTGTAATATAACATCATTACGGCCATTAAAAACCTCCAACAAATGTAAATGGACATATTCACAGGTACTGTTGTACATCATAGAGGGGCCAGGTTTGAATCCTGGTTCGGGTGTGTGGAGTTTGCATGTTCTCCCCGTGTGACCGTGGGTTCTCTCCGGGTTCTCCGGCTTCCTCCCACAGTCTAAAGACATGCAGGATGGGGATAGGTTCATTGATGACTCTAAATTGCCCATAGGTGTGAATGTGAGCCTGGTTACCTGTCCAGGTGAACCCTGCCTTCGCCCAACGTCAGCTGGGATCGGCTCCAGGCTTACAATACATTTACGTTTCAATATATGTGCCCAGTGCCAATATGGTGGAGATCGTTTTACTTGGTTTCTGATGGACTTAAGCCTATAAAGCCTGCATTGAGGATCCGTTTCACCTTATAAAAATATAAAGCCAGGAAATAAATGTAGATGTTCTGTCACAAATAAAGTTGTCCAGACTATTAAACCCTACTAAGTATAAAGACTGAACTTTTACAACAGAGCTCACACATTTCATAGCTTCAGCTGAGGCAACAGCACTCAAGAGTCTTCTGCTGTGTTTCATCAAAGCTGTGACAGCCTTTGTGCTCGTTTAGATCATCGCCACTGTGCTGCACCAGCACAGATTATAAATGCAGCTGACTGGTGTATAATGACCAGTGTGGGTGTGTGCACACAGTGTAATGAAGACACCTATTTCTGACCAGTCACCACCTCCATCCCCTCCCGAAATCAAATTATCTGGTTGGAAACCGTAATTACGTCACAGAACACATCAGAGGATCAGCTCAAAGCAACAGTGCAGTCTGTCCCGACAGAGCTGATGAGTAGCACAACTGTCAATGCAGATTAAATGTAATCGGTTCAATACATCGCCACGGTGGCCAGTTGGGCACCCATTTCATAATTGAATACATATACATGAATGCAGCTCTGGTTTGCTGAAGGATGGGTGATGTCGGAGAGGTTGGAGGTTCTGCTAGTTCTGTTGAATTCTCATAAAACAGCCCTTTCTTTGGTTGCCTGAAGACTTAATTTTCATGTCTACTCAAGTGTCTAAGTGTTATGGCGACGTTGCAAAGACATAAACAGTTCACATGGCTGGCAGTCACGAAAACCAATGTGAACAATCAAGTAAGTTCAAAAAGTAAACACAGGAGACAGAGGGCTCAAAAAGTGCTTTCGGATGCTTGTTTTTCATCCCGTCTGTTCTGTATAGTTCTATGCCTATACGGTCGTATGCGAGTGTATTTTAAAAGCCAACCAACCTGTTGTGAACTGTCCCTTCATCTTCTGGAAAACAGGGTCCTGTGCTGTGGCCTGGGCCCGACGGGCTAGCGACTCAGAGGCAGCGCTGGAGAACATGGTGGAAACATTAGAGACGTTCTCCAAGCCAACACCGAAGGTGCTAACCAGCTTCTTGACAAAGTTCAGGGTGTGCGGTGTGATCTTGGCATCGGACACGGCACCACTCTTCTCAAAGGCCACTGAGTAGCATTTAGCCAGGCCCTGTTGGAGCTGCCTCAAGACCTGCAGAGAGGAGGAAGGGCACGACGGGTGAGAAAAAAAGTTATACATGTAGTAATACCAATTATAGATGTTTTTCCAATCTTTATCATTTCATTTTAAAAGAAATAAAAAGATAAAATAATAGTCTCAAACAACTTCTACAATTTTGTGGCTCTGCTACAAAAATAATAATGTAAAAACAGTACGGCCCTGCACACACACATTTCTTAAGAGACAAAAGGTACAGTCGCCAAGGAAAGGGAGAGGGGGAAGGTGATGATGGCCAAGTTTGCCCCTGTGTGCCCAGTGGAATGAAGCATAGAGCCTGCAGCTGCTGCTGAGTGCCCCAAACCATCACAGATAATCACACAGAGACGACCCCCCCCCCCACACACACACACACAAACTTCAGGCCCTAAATCCCTTTCCCCATCCTACACGCTCAGCGCTCCCATCTATCACCTGCCTCAGTCTTCTCCGCTGCTGCCTCCGTCTCCCAGTCTTCCATCCACCCACAGACCAGCTACCTTGCCTGGATTGCATTGCGCTAACATTTTGCAGCAGCACAAAACTCAGTTTGGACGCTCATGCCGGGCCCACCTCCTGCACTGACATCCACAACGGCAGCGGGGGAAAAAAGCTGCTGCCTGAACGGGTGATTTAAGTTGACATGTGCTTCTACGAAGGGGGATTTGTGAAAATACCAGGCAAGAACAAATTAATCTTTTATCTTTAATGTACATGGGTCTTCCGGAAATTCTGTCGTGAACATATTCTATCATTAATGTGTTAATGACAACACACTAGTTCAGTCAGGGAATGGGAGAAAGTAAGTCAGGATAACACCTTCGACTAAACAGATGCGTCGGCTCATCAGAGAGACGGGGGTCATCTGGTTGACCAGGTGGCGTGACACACATCTACACAAGATGTGCACTCAGACTTGCCTTCACACATTTGCACAGATGCTGTATTATTTTCTCACCATCTGATCTACTAAAAGCACACATGCGCTGCACAACAAACTCATACACACACACACACACGACACCAACACCTTTGTTCTTCTCACCTCTTCGTGCCAGTTCTCCCTGAACCACACCATCTGGTCCACGATGCCCTCCAGGGAGGAGAGCAAGGTGGGGTGTAGCTCACGCTGCATGTGCATGATCCGGCTGCAGCGCCACATAGGGGCAGTAGCCCGGATCGGCCCCGGGTCAGAGGCTCCTGAGTGAGGCTGGGCCCCCACTGAACTTGGCTGCTGTTGTCCGGATGCATCTGGGGAAGAAGTGTGGGTAAGGATGAATGGTGGGGCGAGAGGTGTGACAGAAAAAACAGGTGGCGGAAGGGAAAGAGGAGGGGGGAACTAGATTTTTGGAGTAACACTGGGAGGGATTAAAGAGCATTCTCTATATGCTATAAAGACATTTTCTTCCCCTATATGTACCCATGTGTTAGAAGTATGAAAGAGCCTTTAATGTTCATAGTGCTGTAAAGAGGCAACACACAAGCCATGTTTACTTACCACTTTTGTAGCGCTCTCTCTGCTCGATCTTGAGTGTCAGGTAAAGGGTGCGTATCGGGAAGTAGACAGCCTGGGGGTACACTCGTCCCACCTAGCAGATAAAAGAGGGTCACAGATTACATTTCAAAGACTCTCCCTCAGGACCGCGAGGAGAGCACACGGGAGAGAGAGAGAGAGTGGACGTCGACAGAGGAGAGAAGGAGCAGTTGGAGAGAGAGCGGGACAGAGAGATACTGTTTGTGTCAGCGAGAGAGAGAGAGAGAGATCATACTGATACAGCCAGACACCTCTGCTGTAACAGAGGGAGTGTTTGAAGCTTTGAGTCAGGAGAGTTAGGGAAGTTAAAAACGTGTCATGGCTGAATTACAAAACTGAATGTGATTGATGATGAAATTGCCCTCAAGACTTTAAAGAGAAGTCACTGACAACATTGGGAAGCTTAATAGTTGAAGTCAGGACATAAGAGATTTCAAGTTTTACATAAATTGCAAAATCACCTCCAACTTGGTGGAGTAGGGTTCCAATGCAAGTAACTAGAAGGTAGGGTTAGCTGCTGCTGTAGGGGTGTTGTGCAATGTTTTTTTTTTTTTAAACACAGTTTATCCTCTTCTCTTCATTTTATTATGGAGGTTAAATGTTAAACTGGGCACTAAACTTTGTTTATACAGTTCAATTTATGATGTGACATCATATGATGGGTCTTCTTTTAGAGATTGATGCACAAACGCATTGGATGAATAAAGGCAATGTAGGTTTCTTGCATTCACCATCCATCAAATTCTGATTCTCAAACGCCCCTTTTTGTGGCTACAATACCGAGTCCACACTTGTCACCGGATGACATTCTAAAGAGGGACGTAATATATTGTAAAGGGATCACCCTTTGAATGAGAGCGGTAGACTCAACTGGACACTGATATATTTGTGTATGTGACATTCGGCTATCACTCTGACTGCAAAGTGAGTGCCTAAAGGTAGAACATGGGCTGTGACAAATCTGCCTAAAATTCTACAGAGAAGAGAATAGAGATCTGCAGTTTTTTCCCACTGCAACCAGAGGAAAATCAAACTCTACCCACCACTTAAAAAATAATTAAACCTTCTAATGGTGGTGTTATTTAAGAGCATTTTTTCATTCATATAATGTAAGAGTACTATCAACATTTCAGATATTCTTACTTTTAGTGTCATCTCCATATATGTAGTAGAAAAAATGTTTTTGCATAATGTGTGAGACAGTTTGAGAACTCAGGTTTTTGCTATGGTATACCCTGTTGTAAAGACGTTAAATGCTATCAAGACTGGTAGAAAGTAAACAACAAGAAAGCTCTAAGAAAACAAAAGCAGATTTTTTTTCCCTCTGGAGGTGGGAAAGATCCGTCAGCCTGACTTTAGGCCGACTCAATATTGGTGAAAGACTCAACCACAAGGATTTCTCAGGTGTCGGAGCCCAATTTCATAGGCTTCAGTTACAAAGCAACTTGATTCTTTCTAGACCCTCTATACGCCTGCAGGGCTGAAAGGGATACCTTCACATCTCAACAACAAAACCGAGTTCAATCTGACTAAAAAGTGGATCAAGGATGGATGGTGGTGGTGGAGGGGATACAGGAGAGAGATGGAGGAAAAAAAAGGTCATACTCCAGCCGAAGGCTAAATGGATTTTAGAACCTCTAATCTTTCTCTGGCTCTATCCGCGTTCCTTTGACATTCAGCTCAGGTCTTCAGTGGGATTCTCAAATCAAGATTACACAAGAACTAGCTCAGGTTTAAATCTGTCGGCCCACAGCGATCTAGAACATACTCTAGTTCTGCTTAGAGAGTCTCAAATTCTTCAAGAGATCCCTTGATCCACCTAACTCACGACTCCACGTGGGCAGTCAGTCAGCAGTGTGTGCTGTAAAGGCGGCATCGCGGAAGGTGAGACGGATATTATGAACTAATTGGTGAGAGAAAGCAGATCTAAGCCAGGACAGCCTGGAGACGATACACAAGGGACGAGCGAAAACTATTATCAAATTGAACTTCATGGAAGAAAACACTTTGCACCTCCTCAGTGGTAATGCAGTAATGGTGCAACTTCAGCCACCACCACAAGGTTGCTCCTCTTTGGTGGCTAATGCCCAGAAATCTGTGAAATGTTTCAAGTACAAAATGCCACAGTGATGGAAAACCCCCAAAGTAAGTTACTGCCAACTCCTCCTTCTGCAAATTTGCAGAAATGTATAAAATGCCCATCTGTTATGGCAATACGTATATGTAAACTGCAGACATATTAAAATGAATATAGGCATATTTGTGTCACCTTATACATATAGAGTATTCAGCATATCCTCTAAATCACTCATATTTTTTTTCATATACTGCATCTACAGCAAATGTGTATTTTTTCTGCTCCTCATTTATGCTTAAAAACAGAGAGAATTAAGACTTAAGGGACTTAAAGAGAAAAAATCCACTACTGAGATGAAAAGTGAAGGATGAGAGGAAGTTCTAAGTGGGAACTAACAGCAACGTTAAAGATGAAAAAAGGAGGTCAGAGAGAAGGATGAGGAGGTACCAGAGATCAGCCCGCTAATGGAAGATAAGAAATGTCATATTTGGCGAAGCTAAGGTGGGCCGAGGGGAAGAGGGCGAGTGGTAGACAAGGAGGAGGCAGCGAGAGAGAGAGAGGTGGGAGCCCATGTGGGGAGGGAGGTTGAGATACACGGTTAACTTCTGATTCATCTTCCCGCCAGCCCCCAGGCGCTCTTCTCCTCACCTTCATCAATATTTCAACATATACGTTTTTTAAACATACCCGCCGCTGCAGAGAAACTCTAAATAATTCAGGTGAGTGGCAGAGACAAAGCCTTGCATTAAAATGCAGTTTTCTCTCTCTACATAAAGGAGGGGGAAAAGGGTGTCAACCTTTCACCTTTCAGTAATTACTGGGTCACGACGCGGACCAAAGGCAGGACTGGATCTTCATAGATGGAAAAGCTCTACAGTCACCCGTTAACATCCATTTAAAAGGCAGTTACTGCTTTATGGGTCTCTTCTGTAACTAAGAAGTCACAACGGTTTTACAATCATGTCTCCTGTTTAAAAAAAACAAACAAACTATAAATAATTGTCCCCTAAGTCAGTGGTTCGAAAACTTTTTTCAGCACCTCCCTGAAAATATTTCAGCTAAGCCCTCGGTGACCAGCGCAAAACGTAACTGATCAAACATAATCGTTAAACATGATTGCGTTGGTTGTGGCAGTCGGGAGTTTATGGCAGTTAACGACTGCATTGAAAGTAGGAATAATGATTTTTTTTAATTGCACTTATAATAGTCAAATTATATAACAGTAAGTATGCCCGGCTGATATGCTTTAAATAAACATTTAAAAAAAAACTCACATGCCCCATGCAGTTCTACAAAGTACCCCTAGGAGTACAATAGCCCCATTTGAGAAACACCGCTCTAGACAGCTTAAACACCTAAAAAGATTAAGGCGTTCTACACAAATCAAAGCTAAAACATGAATGTAAATGATCCAGCATCTTTGCTTTCATGTATTTAAGAGTTAACTTGCATTAAGCCAGCTTGTTAATGATCTTAAGAACCAACCATCAGTGTGAGGATTCCTCTTTATCTGCATTTTAAAAACAGATTCACAAAGTAATCATCACTTCATCATAGACTTGTCCGTCTTTCCATGACTACTTCTCCCGATCCCTCTCACACTGCCCACTTGTATTCTAAAGCAAAGTGTCCCCCTCTCTTCTCTTTATCCTCCTCCACACACACTCTCACACCCTCTATACAACATTCCAGCTCTGCTGAGAGGATGGCTGTTTGTTATAGCAGACTACTCTTTGAAGATCACCCTCTTCAAATTGTGCGGAAATAATACTCCATTAAGCAAAGCAAATTAGTCCTCGGTTTAATTACTAGCTATGTTCCCGCAGTGCGGATGCGTACGATATTAGGGTTTATAATCATTTCTTGAACAAATAATTTAAAAAACCAATTCACCAGGGACTGGTGAAAGCCAATAAATTGCTGTAAAAGGGACGGTGGAAAAATCTGAATGCTTAATTTGGTAAATAGGAAGCGGGAGAGAGGCCACTTTGGCGTGAATGCAGTTAATTTATCTTGATCAGAAAAGACGTGCATGAGCTCTAATGCACACACAAATGAGCTTCAATGTGCCACCCCAAATGGTTGAAAGAAAAATGTAAACGACTGATGAGTGGAACAGACATCCAGCCATGAAACCGGAGAAGACGAAATGAAAAAGCAACAAGGCAAAGGACTACATATTGTAAATGTTAAGACTGTTGGACATTTGTCAAAACTGTAAGGGTGTAAAAGCCTCACCTGGCTGATTAAGTTGAGCAGTGGTTTGCCTTCTGAACCAACCAGGCAGGTCAGGAGCTGTGGAATCCATGCCAACCACTGGATAGGTGGGACTCCAATGCAGTACTTGTCCACAGCATCCGCCAGGGTGTTCTTGTCATCAAAGCTGAGTAGCCACAACACCTACAGATGAAACAAGGGGGAGGAAGGTGAATAATAATAATTAAAACTGCAAGCAGTGATGCACGGGGTCCTCGCTCATATGCGGTCGTGGAGTGCCTCGGGTCGCCTGACAGTGTTGTGGCCGCCTCCTTGTAAATAAAGTCTTAGGGAGTCACTTAATCACACAGTATTTAAACAACTTACAGGTTTGAAGGTGACATTTCCTGTCGCCAGTAGGTGGCGCTCTGACTGTGAGTCAATATTGTAGTGTAGACGTGTTCAGGGTGGGACTCTTATCAAGCATGCACAGTTTGAAACATATCAGAGAAGAAACACTGAAGTTATACTCTATTCGAAATCCCAATGAATCACTCTTCATATTTGCATAACTCAGATCTAGTGCATAACACTTATTTAAAACAAAAATACTTCAGTTTTAAAGCTGTTTGCTAACAAGCAAAAATAACATAAAAAAAAGCCATTTTTCAAATGGAGTCCGGTGCAGGGATCGCTCCACATAAAAATCACTGGGGCTAGACATTACCTCTAACAAACCTCACGGAAAACAATGAGGGCAAAACAACAACACTGATCTGTTTTAACTGAATATTCTCAGCTAAGAACACTAAATCCGCCAGCACGTGAGATTGTGGTTCTGAATGATCAAGCAGAGAGCATGCATTTATATTGAAAACAGCAGGAGGAGACACACGGAAAGAAGGAAGAAACAAAACACTAAAGGCAGTCACATTAAAATGTTCCATAAAGTAACTACTTTTAGACACCAAGTAGCAACAAGCAAGGTCTCTATCATTAATCAGACCCTCGCTGCTTCCCTGGCTCGGTTCACAGCAGGAGAGGGGCTGCAAACCAAAGAACGAGTACTTGGCAATAGTTACGATGATCAAAGCTGAGCCAATGTGGAGGTGACCTCTCCTCCCCCGCCCCGCTTGTGTGTGCATCTACATTATGATGAAGACATTAACCCAACTCAACCCCCCAGGTTCTCTTCAGCGAGCCACCCCCTGGTACACAGATTGTGTTTAATTACTGATAATGACTGGTCATCTCACTTCACCCATCAGGGCTCAGCACTGCCAGCCAGGCTTGGCAGCACACTACCAGTGACAGTGGTAACCCATCTAATTGGAATGTGATGCTGGTTATTAGAAGAGATAATGACAGTAATGCCTAATGCTCACGCCGGCTGTGGCAAGACCATATATTAATTCAGCCTGACACATATTGGTAGTCGGTCTTTTGCTCTCTGGATGAGGCTCTAATCCGACTCTCGGACTGAGACCCAACAGTCAGTTAAGTACATTTTTGTTACCTCTCAGACTGCTTCCGCTCATTAAGACATAATGTAAAAAAAACTAAATAAAAAAGATCCAGTTTTTACAAAGATATTAATTTGGTCTCTGTGCTTTCTTTGCTCACCTCTGGAAGGATTAGACTGGGATGTATTGAATGAGTTGGTCCGTGTAAGTGGGTGTCACGCCTGTTTTCAAAGAGTCCACCTCTCTACGTCCTACACAGGGCGTACTCACCTGGTAAGTATGATAGCATTGCTCTGACTGTTATAGAAAGGTCAGTCCATGTAGATCTTGAGATTGGAGTATCAGGGGAGGTTAGTTGTCTGTTAACCCCCCTTGCCAGAGGATGGCCTTCACTCCACCATCGATCTGCCGTGGGAACCCATCCACACTGTCTACCACTCGACTGCAATCAATCAAATTACTACTCTCTGCTTGTAGCCGGGGCAGACTGAGGGCGCACTCACACTAGGCTATCTGTTCCGTGCATCGGCTTGGCCCACCACGCACCTGTCCCATACCGGTTGTGTCTATGGTGCTTTTTTAATGATTCTGAACGACAACGCTCCGACAGTATAGGCAGCGTTTCCTCAAGTCACTCTGATTACTTTTCCTCACAAACATTCAGCGAAGAAGAGACCGGGGTCACAGCCAATCAGAGATGAAGACCCACCCCTACTCGGCCTCTGATTGGCTCAGACCGTGGTGATTCATCTCTGTATGCTGGGGGGAAAAAAAACATACGCTACACATAAACGGACCAGCTGAATGTTAGGAGCACCGGTGTGACCAAGGAACATATTTAGCTGCACTTCACTGATTTTTGGTCACATTTGCGGCCAAAATGGTCACACTCTGGAGCCCTGGCTTCCTCAAAAACTGTCCGTGTGGAACAATGATCCCTGCGCTCAGCAGGCCGCATAATGCGTGAGATAGGTATTTAACAAAGCTTCGAGGCGGAGTTTTTGCCTCATGCATTTTTTGTAATCGAGTTACTTGAGTAACTTAATAATCGTTTCAGTCCTATACAAGAGGCATTCAGGCCCGGACATGGTACAGATCAACCGGCCCTAGTGTGAGTGTGCCCTGAGAGGAGGAAAATATGTCTTTCTTATCATCAGCAACAATAATGCAGGGGCTGGATTGGGTCAGGATTCTTGGAAATGAAAAGTGAAAAGGGGCCTGATGTTTCTGGTTTTATAGAAACAGAGGTTAGCTACAGGATCGGTTGTTTACATGCTTGTTTCAAAGCAAAAAACCACAAAACATTTTCTCTCATAAATCCTCATTAACTGATGACAAGAGACAAACAAACACCGGTGATTATGTTGTCAGTATTCGCATTTCACAAAGAGTCTCCACATTTTGCCTCTCTCACTTGGACATGAATAATCACACAAAAAGCCCCCCTTCCCAGATCCATATTCACCTTTGCTAGGTATTTGCGGGACTTGCTCTCGTTTTGGTGGCGGCAGGCGTGGAGGTAGCAGGTAATGGCGGACACTCCCAAGTGGAGCTGGCGGTCCTTGACGAAGATGTTCTCCAGGTAGTCACCCCACATGGCCCAGGCCTTCACCAGGACATCGTGCATCTGTACAGCTGCTGAAAAGGCCTTATTAGCCTCCTCTGACCTGGAACAAGAAGGGAGAAAGGGTATTATAAAGAGTGAGGGACACACAAGCGAAGGGCAAGTGAGCAGAGGGCTGGTGGTTGGCAGTGGTGAGGAGGAAGTAAGGTTGAGTGAAAGGGAAGAGGAAACGTAGGGATGCACACTAAAGGGAGGGGGGAGTATTGAAAGAGATGGATGAAGAGCAGAGCTGAAGGAGCAAAAGAAAAGGAGAAAGATGGAGTGTGCCAGAAACCGATTATGATGATCACATTCTGAATTATGCACTACACATCAATAAGCACCATATTTCATCTGTTGTAATCTTCAAGGCCTTTCCCATCAGCATTACAGAGTAAGAATTTAACCCAGCATGAATTAATGTCACCAAGGGTTCACGCGTTTTGTAGTTCAACCCAACCTCATCATGCTGTGCTGATCAATCCATGTAATACTGGACGACATACGAGCTTAAGATCTTCCTATTTCATCAGAAATGGGAAAAAAAACACAGTGTAATGGCTATATTTATCTGTAAACAAACCACTGACTGTGATTAGTATTTCTACATCTTAGAGAAATCTGCCTGCTGATAAACTTGAGAATCCTTGGGATTTTTTTTCTGGTCCAGCAAACTAGAAGTCACTGTGTAGAAGAACTGTTAAATAGCAGGCTTATAAATAGACAGGGGGACATCTGGCAGGAGACCGAAGTTTTGACTGCACAGTTTATGCTGACGGGAATATATTCTGAATCAGCCATTTTCATCACACCAAACGGCTTCAGACCTCCTGTTGGCATGCAGTCTGAATAACTGTTACAGATCTATGATTAATAAATAAGATGCAATGGCACCCTGAGACACACTAGTCGCAGTCAAAACAAGACAGACAAGCCCGTCGGTAGAAAAGCCGTACCGATCCATGGTCGTAAACGGACCTCCATTTTAAGAGTGCTCAGGAAAAAAACTACTCCCCTGCTTATTTGGTGACATGTCTCCCAAACCAATCACTTAAATGTGTTATTATAAAAGGCATTTTGGCATGTGATTAAGAAATGGGAGCTTGATTGCTTTGGGAGCCAGAGACGAAGACCCTCCAGTAATATTTAATGGGGTTGCCTCAGTCACTTTGCCAGTGTTAAAGTACATTAACAGTTTCTACTATCCGGCTCAACAGGAGAACAGGCACCCAACAGACTGTCAAATCTCTGACAGCCGTTTAATTGAATGATCCCAAAATCCTTAGCATATGTAGTTGCACCCATACATACACACTCTCTCCCAACACACACACACACACACACACACACACACTCTCCAACGCCCACTCTGCGGTTAATTCTCCCCCGGTGTAGGGGAAACTTAATGATTGCAATAAACCCTGCTGAGGTTGAGGCAAGTTCTGCTGATCCCAGAGATTCCTGAAAATTGCCTCGAGTTAATTATTGAGCTGCATATACATTTAATAAGCCTTCCTCAATTTGTTTTTCACCCCTCAGGATGCCGTGTCACGTCAAAGATGACGGGTGAAAGGGGGTGCTGAAGGGGAACGGGTCTTAGAGAGTGTGGCGGTGGGTATGCAAGGCCCAGCAAAGCAAAGAGGAAGCAGTCAAGTAAGGGCAACCCCTGCAGCCAAAAACACATTACTGACACCGTCATGAACAGATGAAACAGATGGATATTAACAACTAAGCCACGTCGCAGGGGTTACCTAGTAACATTATCTCAGAGGTGTGTCAGTTTGAGGCAAGAAGTGCAGATTGAATATGACTGCCAGGTCCTGACAGGATAAAACACCCACTCAGCGTGAAGGGACCACTGACACAGTTTGAGGACGATGTGATAATGAACCAAGGGAAGACGATGGCAGACAGAATGGTAGATTCACATTGTGGAAAAACAAAAAGGTGAAAGGAGCCAATCTAAAGTTGGCAAAAAAGTGATAATGCTTGTGCCAAGCTGGAAAGGCAGTGAAGGACCAGACAAGTGGAGCACCGTTGGACTTACTTGTTGATTTGAGCCAGGAACATGCCCTTCAGAGCGTAGAACTCAGCTGTCATCTCCTTGGTGAAGTACTTCAGGTTGGTTGACTCGATCACCTCCAAACCCTAACAGACGAGGAAGTAAACAACAGAGGTTTAGTTTCACACCAAGCTTCAGTGAAGACAGTTTTGCCGCTGCAAGGGAAAGGAATCACGGAAAACATACCACGCCATTCTCTTTTAGACAGGGTCATAATCACAGGTGGGAAAAAAACCCCAAACTGCTCAGTGTTCATTAAGAATTAAGAAAAAAAGGTTTGAGGAAGCAAACTTCCATTATGGTGAGCCTCTGATTAGGTGTCTCCTATGTACTGCTGTGACAAACGATGTGTAGCGGGAGAGAGACAGAGGGAACCAGAGGAGATGAGATAGAAAAGAGAAAGAGAGAGTGGAGTGTCTACTGGCACTTTTAATGACTTGTGGTGTGCTGAACTGCTTCTATTAATCAGAGTACTCCATGGGCTTAAGAGCAAGCTCCAGAGTTACACTCCCTTATAAGTCTCCCTGCTAGAACTTGTCACCTAGAGCCACCCCCAACACTTGTTTGCTCTTGATACTTCTCCCACTCAAAGTAACACTAACTCCACCTCCGGACTGAAATCACAATAAATGCATTAAATGTTTCGTTCTTCACTTAAAGGCCATTTCATATTGAAGCATGCATGACCATGATCCAAACGTCTTGCAGCAGTGCTGCATCATGGTGCAGGTGTTATATATGGGTGCAATATGATCTGTGCTCTTGCTAATAAAGTAGTGCATGGGTCACTTACAAGCTTATAAAACCAAGAGAAGCTTTAAATGTGACAAACACTCGTTAACACACTGACATTTGTAATATATGATTATTTATGAGCAGAGTCCTACCAAAAAATCCTGGGGCTAAAATCTATTGAAATCACACCAATTACTCCCAACTATTGTTAGTGGTGATTCCACATTTACTTTCCCTGCAAGCATTTTCTGAAATAACATCAGTAACCAGTTACCTGCATGCACTCGTTCTTGCCCATGACGCCAGCCAGCTGTAGATAACATTTGACCTGCTGTCTGATCTTCTGGAAGCAGTCAACAATGGGCACGGTGGGTATGGTATGGATGCGACTCAGAATGTCCAGAGCCACGTTCACCAAACCCTGGGGAGACAAGTGGGATGTGGTTTCACAAACACAATTAAAAGGTTGAAGGGATCTGAGAAAAAACAAAAACAAATGTGGAACTAAATATTGTTTATTTCACACTTATACTACTAAACCAGTACCTGTTTGCGTCCTATCTTGCCATACTGAATGATAGCGGAAGCTGAGGCATGAACTCCCAACATGGCATTGTTGTTGTTCGGATCATGCTGTGTGTTGGTCTCGTATGCCGTCACTATGGCTGCGGACGGAGACAAAACAGTAAAAAAAACATGTATTTTTTCTCCTCATACAAGTGTCATATTTAAAGAAGTAAGCGGAAAAAGAGCAAAGCTTGGTGCAATATGAAGATTGGATATCTTCTACCACTTTGAAAGCTCTGCGGTCATAATGCAGAAGAGGGCACCGGGGACACTGCAAGTATTGAACAGTAAATGGGCCATGGTGATGAATTTCATCGAGAGCATTCCATTTCACTTCAACATAAGTTTGAAGGCTGTCACGTATAAATGAAGTGGATTTTATCGGCATGCTGCCGCAGAACCAGTGCTGTCATTATTTCAGCGCCTCGCAGTGCGAGTTGGAGCTCAAGTTGCTTGAGACATCATATTTTGCAGTGGCTGCCTCTGAATGGTTTCAAAGTCACTGCGGGAGAGAGCACTGAGCAAGGTAAATACATGTGTGTGTGTGTTGGGGTGAGAGTGTGTGTGTGTCCTGCAGCGAGAGAGAGAGTGCTTTAGTGAGCTGACATTTGGAAATGCACAGAAACCCTGAGAGGGTTCTGCAACTCGTGTCCTTTTAAAGAAGACCCCTTCCTGGAACCAGCATTAACCTGAGCAGCAATGTGAGAGTGTGTCTGTGTGAGAGTGGCAGCCCGTAACACACGTACGCTGTGTAAAAAGACACGCGTGTGAACGTAAATGTGTGTTTTCAGTATCAGTGTTCTCAAGCTTACAGGCGGTACCGGGTCCGTCAGAGTGTTTTACCTTGGTAGTGGTGCTGGCGCCACATGAAGATGCTGCTCCAGTGGGAGAGGTCATCAGAAACAATGGGCAGGCGGTTTCTCCAGGTTTTCACCACAGTCTTCATGTCGTGGAGGCTGGTGTTGCGGCCCAGGTTAGCCGGCTGAAGCCCTGAATTTATTTGGGCCGCTTCTTGCAGCTCAATGATCTGCTGCGCCGCCTGGGGAGAAATTAGTGAGTGAAAATCTGCTCGTGGCCTTTCATAAAGTATCGTGAGTATCTTAACCACACTCACTTGACTCTTTGACTCCAACTTTAAACTTTAATGATGCTTTGCAAGGTGGCAGAACTGAAGCAGCAGCCAACGAGCAAATGCTTCTTACGCTTGCAATGACTGACTTTGTTGTTTATGGTTAACATTCCCACGCCTGCTTCAAAGATTTGGACCAGACAATGTTCCAGCTGCACTTAATCTTGTTCAGATTTTGTCTACACATCTCAGCAGATGTATGCCACTTGCCAAACGTCCTGCTTAGTTTGCATGGCATTACACATAAATGGTGTCCACCTGCTGTCAATCAGTGACTGGTCACTGGTTTAAAGTTTATGTCTTATGTCAATTGTTTGTTTTCCGTTTGCTTGCCGTGCTCCAGTTCCAAACACATTTACTTCTACTTCTACCTGAAGACCTGTTACATAACCTTCAAAAAAAGCAATGCATTCTCATGCTTCCTGGATTAAGTCTTTAACACACATTATACGATTATTACATTAATTTGTGACACAATTGATTTGTATTTTCCTCTTTTCAGGACAGTTTAAATTAATAACCTCTACAGCAGGGCTGTTTAACTAAATTGTTCAGGGATACACATTTTCAGAACGCCTAATGACCGGGGACGGGACCACCTCCACCCCTTTCTCGCATCATGAATTATCACCTTTTTTGTGTGTTTTTGCTAACTTGTGTTTATGGGTACAAGATCTGTGCTCCTAACACATGGCGCCTGGTTATGTTTAAAAATGGGGGATACTGAAAAAATATAATAGAATTTAAAAAAAAAATGTCTGAGTTACAGAGAGTGTGCACGTAACCATAGTAGCTCACTCCTACTCCTGCATGCTCACGTGTAAAAGGAGAGGGATAGATGCTCTGCTGCTGCCAGGGGAGTAGCTGACTAAGATTACTCTGATCAACATGGGAATGAATTACAGCATAAAAGATTTCTGTATATTTCAAATTTCACCCTGAATAATGTACGGTGCTCTGACTCGTCTCTCCGTGCCATACTGTTCGATCTAGCACCGTGCATGGCAGCGCTATCAGTTGTGCATTTGTCTGTCACTGCATGAGAAAATAATAATAATCTGCAGGCCGGTCAAGCTTGATCGGCGGGCCAGTTGAACAAGCCTGCTCTATAGCATCTAGTGAAAATGTCAGAAAGACAACAATATTTTAAACATTATTGAAATACAGCCCAGCAATATTTATTTTATGCCACCAAAATATATTTTGGGGAAAATCATTATATCTTCATACATTGCTAAAACATTGCTAATCTGCTCTGATGGCACAGAAACAAAAAGGACAAGGAGATGGGAAAATGGGAAAATGATAAGCGAGGGCTTCTATCTCATTCCATGAAAAAAGAGGCATTGATTGGCCCGAAGCCGCTTTGTGAACATATAATCAATCATTCCATTATAACCGTTCATCAATCAATATTAATGCCAGCCCTCAAAATCAATAATGTGGGTGATAATCCATTGATCATCAGTCACTGCTAAGAGCTGGGATTTGATGATAACTTGATTCAAATGGTATTTGAGTCCTTCTGTATTTGCAGAGTCTGGGCTTCTTATTCTCCATTCGTGAATATGAGATATAGAGTCTGGAATGGAGATTTACAACAGACCGCTTGGCTGGGTGGAGGAATAAATAGCTTGTTTTCCCTCGGCTAGGGTAAATAATTGGACTCCACATATGCGAGCACACGCACACTAACACACACACACACACACACACACACACACACCAACACACGCACACACACACACACACACACACACACACACAAAATAACAAAGAACGTAGTCACCCGATTCAAATACCCATTTTGAAAAGATAAATGTACTGAATCAGAGCTGTGCTGAAGACTTAACCCCCCCCTCTGAAGTCAAACATCCCAAAACAAAATAAATTAGGCAATACAATATTTTTCACGATTATCTGTTAATATCAGCTGATGGTCCATTTCTAACCTTCATTCAGGACTGTCCCATTCATCATGTAAATGTAATTCTGCTGCAGGTATTTAATCAAACGGTATCTGATGGCAGGGAAGTAATTACAGCTATTCTCAACTAACTCTCTTTCTTCCCTGCTCCTCTTCTTCTTCTCTCTATCTGTCCCCCATTCTGTTCACTCTACCTTTTTCAATTTTCTCCGTTTTCATCCCTGCCTCGTGTCTATTGTATTCTCTCACGGTGGAATCAAAGAGGCTTAACGATTTTTTGATGTTTTTAATCATCCATCTCAATTTTTACAAAATGGAGTGAGAGAGGAGACAGGGGCCATTATCAGTGTTACTCAACAACATCTCAGGGCTACTGATGATCTCTGGACATGCATCTCTTCATGTGCTTATCGCAGTTAACTGACCTGCCTTCACTTCTCATCCTGGTTTCCTGCCGCGTCAGTCTAACTGGACTTTCAATAGAAACACTCGTGCATGTTGGGCACTCACCTGCAGCAGCGGTGTGTGCACGTGGGAAACAATGTGAGGCAACCTCCTCCACTCCCGGATGGCCAGGCTGGAGGCCATCTCCACCAGCCGCTCGATGAAGTTGAGCTGCTGCTCCTCTGGGTGGCAGATGGCAAGGTAGCCGCGGTGCATGTTCACCTTCCACGCCATCTCCTTAGGACAGCTCAGCTCCACCTGGAAATAAACACACAATCAAGTTCCAACACACATTTATAGTAAGAAAACGCATACATACAAAACAATGTGCTGCCACATATGGAGATGTTCACAAGAGCACGGCTGCTGTTGGAAGTGGCAGTTTTGCTAGTTGACATTAATCTGAAGAGCATGAATGTTTTGTAAGTAGTGTCATTATTATTTTACCTATTCTACAATCTACCATCTCAATATCAAGCTTTACTTATATTTGCACTGGAAAACAGCCATTTTTAAGACTTTTAGTAATGTTGTGTCATGAGACATGAGCAGTACATCAAAAATGTATACTTTTGGGAAAAGCTGACTGATTCACTAACAGAGAGAAGCTGTTAGTTGCCGTTAAAAAGATTAATTAAAGAAAACTAGGCTAGAGGGAAGGCCCATAAATGTGTGTTCGTTTTTGAGATACCCCTATTGGAGGTAGATCAAAGCAAGTTTTCCATATTCTCTTAGGTCTCCTACATAAGAAATGGATTAATGTATAACAATATTTTACTGCAAAAGTGGTTAAATTGACAAACAAACCCCACAAATAAAAGAAGTGCTTAATAAAACCAGGCCAAATTGGAAATGATACACCTGAGCTCATGTATTTTCAGAATGAAAACGCCGACTGTGAATAACTTGATGAGGAAATACAGTACTACAAACAGCATGCTTTTAGGTGGCTTTAGCTGTGATTGTCCAAAGGCATGGATGTAGTAGTTTAGTTAAGAGCCAACAGGTCATAGTGATGACACCGGCTTTTCCAAAAATGGGCAAAGAGGTAGAGCATTGGGTTTCATGGACATTCAAGTTCCTGATATCCAGTTTCAAACATATGCATGCACGGAGGTCTTCCAGCACCAGCACATCATCAAGCACCAGCACGCTGGCCAGCAGGATGCCCATCAATTAACCACACAGGTAGCCTTATTATTTGTCTAATATTTGCTTGAAAAAATCTATAAATCTATAAAAATCTATAAATCTATAAAAAGGCAGCAACCGCGAGGCCCCGAGTTCAGCTTATTTATGCGAGACGGAGGTGACTAACGACTGATGTGACTTACGATTGAAGTGAGAAATGCCAGCGTTTACTTTTAGTTTAGCACAGGACACAAACGGCAGTCTCTGAGACGAAGTTCATGTGGTTGTTTGACCCATCCAACCTCACCCCCATCCGCCCTGTGTGGACCATCTCTCACTTAATACTATGTCGGTTCCTCTGAGTGTGTCATAAGGATGCAGGTGTGTTTACATTGGAGTTAGTTGGTTAAAACGTTCAATAAGACCAGTGTATGGGTGTATTCTTAAGTCTCTAGACTGACTGCAGAGATGTCATTTACAGTCATTTCATTTCGCTTGGAACATGTTGACATTTCTGCTAATTGTACTTGTGTGTTTGTATTGATGTCTTCCTCGTTGCATCAAGATAATGACATTCTGTTTTTCCCCCACATACCGCATCAGTCAGACTTCTCATTATGAAATCACATGTATTACATATATTTAGAAAAACATTGCTGAGCTTTGTTCCACCTCTGGTAGGGGCATCTCAATATTGTGGGTGCCTTTCCACAAGCCTGTGAGCACTTAAATGTGGAATTGGTGACATATTCTGTAGAAACGGATACACAGTTGGTGTTTACGATGTGTTGTTTTGCTGTGCGTGTTCGTCAGTATGATGTCAAGCAGAATAGCACACACTCTCCACAGCTTTGGGAGTGTGGCCATTTTAATTAAATGAAAACATCCGAAGGGGAAGGGTCTACGACACTTTCCTTGCATAATTTTGCACGAACGCACAACAATACTGTTTCCATTTCATTTTCTGAATGGTTTCAGCAGGACTTTTGCACTAATGACCAATCAACCAGGTCGAATCTGAAACAGAGGCGGGTGAGAAGAAAAGGCCCTGCTATTGATTAAATCGCTAAGCGCATTAAGACTAAACAAACAACAGCCCCGGAAGCCTGCTACTTCAAATCTGTGGTTTGTTGTTGCATGTTTAGAAATGTGTTAGACACAGACGGAATGTGAGAAGACCAAAAGGAGTAGCGAAAAGTGCAAGTGCAATGAGGATGCAACGATGTATATTTGTGTATTTCTGATGTTGGTTAAAATTACAGTGACGGGTCAGCGCACACTTATCGGGGGTGACGCTTGATGAATATCCTGGAGACAGGGACGCCCTTATCAAGAGCCAGCTTTAATCGAAAGCAGGGACATTTGGACTTCGCCTCTGAGCTGGTGAGCAGTGGGCAGGGCAGGCAGCTGAAAGCCTTGCTCCTCTCCTCCACCATAAAACAAATCACCCCGCAGCAGATGCCGGGGTAATTATTCACGCACGCAGCTGTCGTAAATATTAGCCGCTAAAACCAGAGCTGCAGAGCGAGGGATGAAGAGATGGAGGTGGAAGTAGAGGAGGTAGTAATGACAAATAGGAAACCAAGTAAAGAAGGGAAGTTGTAGAGGTAAGAGACAAAGGACAGAGAAATGGGTACACAGAGAGCGGGAGGGAGGAAAGGCGGAAGGAAGGAACGAAGGAGTGAAACAGAAAAAGGGATAAAGTGGCGTTGGTGCTGCCATCCAGACAATTTAATTAGGTGTCACCTTAGGACAGAGTGGCTCAATGGATTGGTTCCAAGTCCCCTTGAAAGAGCAAAGCAGGAGTATTTGTTATATGTCAGGTACTATCACACTCTCGCCGCCCGTCTACACTTTGTTTTAGGAAACATGAGGCCAATAAATTAACAGAGCAAACAGCTGAACTGCATTTCCACAGCTTTACGGCCAGCTCTTTCATTATCCCCAGGGGCATGGGGTGGTAGAGGGGCCGAATATCAAGTTACTATACTGAACACTGACACGAGGCCTGTGCTTAATATACAGCATTCTACCGGAAACCAGGAACACAATGAAAAACTAGAGTCAAGGCTCCACTGCGTCTGCAACCTTTAGGAGACACTGAGTGTGCAAATGTGTTTACATGTGTAGAAATACGTGTTGACTGCACACTCCTTACCTGCACCAGAGCCTCCTTCATGGCAGCCCAATTGGAAACCCTCCAAGCACATTCCAGCATGAGGTAAGGGTTTGAGTGGCCTTTAGATTGGCCGTATTCGGTCAAAGGTTCCCACTGGTTCAATTCCTTAGAACAGCTGGACAAGAAGGCGAGGGAGACGAAAAGTTTAGACAACTTTAAAACAGTATATGCTTTTAAATGTGCTACAGCTGCGCTGAGCAATAAATTGTGTCTATTTTATTAGTCAAATTCAGAGTGCATGATTTAAAACCTTCACTGTAAGAGTTTTTGCCTGAATAAAAACTGACTGGCCATCCTTTTTGGCTTTTTAAAATGCTGTCAAGGTTTTCCAGATTTGCATAGGCCCCTTGATATTTCTTAGTCTTTCCCATATAGTTGTTCGCCTCCCCTTAATGTCACAAATGATTTGCATGGTAAAATACACTCAATATTGGGAGGTAAAATATCCTTAATATTTGTCCCTAAGTAAAATAGCAAGAATGGGCTTTTAACAGGCATACAACTGGGAGTCATGTGTTCTGCAGGGAAGCATGGCGGTCGTCCCAGACTGTGGCAAGTTGTTATCAAGAACTGTATATATTTCCACTCTGGGTTTGTGCAGTGCTGGCTCTCGATGTGTAACAAAAGACTGCCATCTGTGATCCAGAAATCTTACCGTATCCAGTGGTCCTCCCAGAGCTGGTACTCAGGGAAGATGGCTGGGGAGACATTGCTCCGTTCATGCTCTTTTCTAGCCTTCTCCATTGCTTTCTCGTAGCTTTCTTGAGCCTAAACAGATATATGGAACGTTTTAAACACAAGCTTTTTGAGGCTTATAAAATGATCATCAGTGCAACATGCCAGCCTCTATGCAATTTATTTTCAATCCTCATTGATATAAATGGGGTGGGCAGAAGATTAGGAACACCTCTCAGTAAAATGCAATATAATTTAACAGCACCACAAATTACAGCCCATAAAGTTAAATAACACCTTCATGGAGGTAGGATTTATTTGCAGGACGGTGAACCCAATAAACTGGCAACAGTATATGCTAAGTAAGACCATACATCAATTTTAAAGTGACCACTGGTTTCCTTTTAAGCTTTCTCCCACCTGTTCAAAGAAACCATGCTGCTCGTAGGCAATGGCTGTGGCGGTCTCAGGAAACTTGCACCTCTTCTGCCATAGGCCGGCCCACATGTCCTCCTCTTGGAGCAGAGAGTAGAGCTCTGCTAGAGAGTCCAAAATCTCCTACAGAGAAGTAGAACAAAAAAAGTGGATGGCAGCAGAACAAATTGGAACATTTGCAGTGATCGAACTGCATATTGAATGAGAGCAGCTTTGCTAATGAGTCTAGTTCAAACAGAATAAGAGGCAGATTTACCCATATTAAACATGAGCTCATAACACACAAATACATGAACGAGAAGGATAAATAAGAAAAAGAGCAGAAGCACTTTTCAGAAGTGAAGCCTAAAAGATTGTTTTAGTCTGTTGGTCTACAGACTCACATTATGATCTATTCAGTTAACGAGACTTGACAAATAAAAGTCTTGAACGAAACTCTGCACAAAATTGTCAATTGTCAAGGTAATAAATATCAGTAAAAATGACACAAAACAAAACAAATGTATATATGACTCTACCTGCTGAGGTGGTGTGATGCTCTCCTGTTCGTAGAACTCTGTGCTCTGCTTGGGTTTGCTGTGCAGGCTGAGGCCTTTTTCAAAGGCCTGCTGCTCCAGCATTAAAGTGGAGCGCAGCCAGAGGTTGTGTGTCTTGCCCAAGTACTTCAGCACACAGGGGCGGATGGGAATAGGAGGCACACACTGCGACATGGCCTCAACAAAGCAGTTTAGGGCACTGGGCTGACAGTCCCTCTGGGCCTGGTGACTGCCACTGCACAGGAAAGGACTCATTTCTCCTGACAAAGCCTGGAGAAGGGAGAGAGAGAGAGCTGAAACTACCCAGTTTCACTGAGGGAGCAGTGCACTGATATGGCATATTGATAAAGGCATTCTGTTGCATGTATGAGATGCAACGCGCTTCCCTTTTCCAGTAACTGGGACTGGGAAGGGACCCGTTGTATGCAGTGTTTCTTTATTCAGGCCACAAGGAACATGACCCACACAAGTCAATGGAAGTCCAGTTAGTTTTGACAGAAATTAGCCATGTTACCTTTTAAATTGTTGGGATTTTTTAGATACATTTGTGCACATAGTTAATGTTGGGAAAATATTAATATCATGCAAGTGATGATAACATTTAATCCAGTCGCTGGAGAATGTTTAGCACTTGTACTTTTATTTACGGCAATAGCATGATTTGCTTGTTTGAACCGCACGCACGCACGCACGCGCGCACACACACACACACACACACACACACACACACACACACACACACACACACACACACACACACACACACACACACACACACACACACACACACACACACACACACACACACACACACACACACACACACACACACACAGTGTAAAGAGAACTAAATGATGCATTGGTAATGAATATGATTTCCGATGCCTGTTGACAGCATGGAATAATTAATAGCTTGATGGTCACTTTAATTAGGCTGGTGTTGGAGAAGGCATTACGTCATCAAACCCCTTCCTAAGGAGAACATGCTTTTCTATCCTTCCCATGTAATAATCCCCCCAGAGATACAAAGCCGGAGCCAGTAATGACTCTATTTTCACCCTAAATTGATATGGTGTTATGGTGGCATGACACAGAGCCGAAGCAGGCCTCGGATTAAACACATGTGACATATTTGTGACTTCATGCTTGTCACAGGAAGAAAATGTCATCACTCTGAAGCAATCTTTCTATTGAATGGATCTTTGAGATGTTTAAGAGCTCAATCACGTCAAAACAAGTCCCGAAATACTCTATATGCATCTGGTTCGTTAATCTCGTTATAGCCTTCATCTCTCTGCTTTCTCGTTTCCATATTAAGCATAAACCTGTCCTCATTAAGTGGCATTGCATGTTGTGAGACAGAAATGGGATGGCCAAGGTCAGAGTGTCAACTTGCGTCGTTGATAAGAAGTGAGAAACCGTCATTATGGGTTCACTGAACTGGGTTTTCCAACCAAAGGACATGTTTTAGATTATATAAAGTAGTACTTGCATACTGTATGGCTCATACTATGTGAGCTGTCATGCAAATGTAAAATCTTTTAGCAATACCTAACATGGATAGACTTTAGGTCAGGCGAGTGACGAAGAATACATTTCTTTCTCTTATTGAATATTCACAATATTTGAAAATACAACAACAATCACTGATATACTTCCACCATACTCCTCGCAATAATAAACTGTCTGTTTGCATACAACTGAAGTTAGCTCTGGTGTTCTCTGCTCTGGGTGTAACTAAATAGAGGCCAATAAGCTATACTCACATGCTGCTGCCTGTCAGAGAGGATCTTCCAGAGGCGAGGGAAGAGCTGAACCCAAGTCCTCTCAGCCAGCGGTGTAGAGATGTGACAAAGCTGGACCAGAGCATTCAGAAGTGCCCCCGTCTAACACAGAGCAGACAAAAATAAATAAATAAAAAATGACAGCTGCTGACTCAGCAAGGCAGTGGTTCTGACACCCTGTCGTCAGGACTCAACAGTACTGCCGATTTAATTATTGGGTGGTTAATTGTATTCACCTGATGTTCTACATCAAAATCAGTTTATCTTTTAATAGCTAGAATACAAATCAGCAGGGCTCTGGGTCATAAAAAAAATCTGCACATTATAGATGAGGGAAAATGTTATACAAATATGATGGGATTAAATATCTCAAACACTTTTTCTGCTAGCAGATGCCCCTGGGTGATACGGATAATTCTGAAAATTACTCAACACAATGGTCAGATAAATAATTCCCCTCAGACAAAACTGCAGTTTTGTCAGCCCCTTAATACACTGTAAGACAGAGAACATGCTTTTCCAAAAAGAACATCCTTACCTTGACCTCCCGTAGTGAGTCAAGAAACTTGTCATGGCGGTTCGTCAGCATGTGCAGCTGATTCCCAGCATCTCTCTCAGCCTGCTCCTTAGTCTTGGGGATGGCCGTCTGGTCACCTGGTGCTAACTCTATGTCGATCTCCACATCCTGCCAAAGAAGAGATAAACATTATTTTCTTTTGGGAGACCTTAACAACAAAGAAGTAATGCTTTGATCTCTGGATCACAATATGTAACACACCTAATGGAATAATGCACATTTATAAGAGCATGTGAGAGTGTGTGTGTGTGTGTGTGTGTGTGTGTGTGTGTGTGTGTGTGTGTGTGTGTGTGTGTCCCACCTCCTCCTTGGTCTCACTGTTCTCTCTCTCACGGGGCTCCTGCTTGACATGCGTTGCCATGGCGAAGGCAGCGCGGTCATGGCTGTCAGCCAGGTTGATGACGTTAGTGATAGACGGCAGCATGGATCCTTGGCAGCTAGTGCCGATGATGGTGTTTCGTTCACACACTGCCAGCAGCAGCTAACACACACACACACACATAGACCAGATGCAAAAGGTCAGTAAATTATATGACAATTGACGGGAATGAAAACAAGGTAACCGAAACTAAAAAACAAACAAAAAAAAGAAACAAACAATAGAAATACTTTCCTGAATCAGTAATGCGTCATTTTTTATTTGTTGGATAAAGGGCACGAAAGGCCTTGTGACCAGAGGCAGAACTCCATTTACCTCTATGCACTGTTTGATCCAGAAGTGGCTGCCCATGGCCTCCCAGTTCTGAGAGCAGCAGATGTAGAGCAGCCTCTCATAGACACGCCGCTTCATGGAGGAGTCAAACACCTCAAAGAACTTGGCTCTGATCAGTGGCTGAGTGCACCGAAGCCCCGAGAGGAAGGCTGGCTCCAACTTGGATGTGATGTCACTTCCTGAAAGGCTCTCATCCCTGAATTATGTGAAGGACAAAACATTTATTTGACAGAGATCGTATGCTGGCACTTACATATTGAACATGATTCACAAAAAGGTAGAATACTGACATTTTGTTGATAATAAAACGCTTAATGCACCTTAGATAATCTGCTGTATTTGAAAGTAGTCACAGCATTCATGCTAGAGCTTAAACTACATAAAGACAATTGGGAAAAACAAGTGACCATATCTATCTGTTTTTGGAAATATTACGTTTTGGTTGAGAGTACACGAGAGATGTGCTGATTCAGCGTTTAGTCAGTCTGGAAGCTCTCATCTGTGCTGGCGTTGTATTGCATTCAAATTCTCTGCCTCCGAGCTTAATTTTGTTATGCAACTTTTTATCAAGCTGCAGCTGCACTGACAATAATGACTGTGACATGAAGGGCTGAGTGGCATGTGTGTATGAGAATAGCAACACGCCCCAGACAGGTCGCCAGACTATCAGAGGGCTGACACATAGAGACAGACCGTTCATGCTCACATTCACATCCTTGGGCAGAGTAAAGTCAACAATGAACTTAACCTTAATGTCTTTGGAATGTGGGACTGAGCCCTATTGTACATTTTTGTCTGGTATTTCTGTGAAACTGTAGACTTAATAACACAACTACTAAATAGCAGAGTACAATATGGGGTTATTTACAAATATATAACAGGCGGTAAGATCCCGAACATATTAATTAGTAATCTCACAGCAACATTCAAACCAAAAGGTGCCAGCGTGTTTAAACAGCCGTGACGCGCAACACTGAAGATCACAGAAGTGTGAGGAGATGGCAGTTAACACTGAATACGCGGTGAAATTAAGCATCTTTGATGCGGATACTCCACTGTTGGTAAAGCACCAACCGTCATGCATTAAACACTTAAATAACAAATGTCATCATTCCTACATCATCCTGCTGCACTAAACGGGCCTCATGGGTGCGATTCACATAACAGAAGGCGAGAGAGGGAGGGTGGGATAAGAGCAACAACAACAAAAGGGAAAGGCTGCCACAGCTGCATATTACCCCTATTTGAGGCATTCTCTTAATCACACGTTGTTCTGGCACAGTTGCTTGTCATTCCATTATCATTACTCGCTGTCCATCAGGGCTTTACTGCTCATTTGAATTCTTCTGACATGAGGCGCAGATGGGGTGGAGGAATACGGGGTACATTAGGCTGATGAAATGTGTATGTGTGTAAGACAGAAAGACAAAGAGAGCCAGGTTTGATGAATAGCAGGCAGTAGGACAGTGTCTTTCCTCTGGCCCCCGCCTGCTGGGCGTCCTGTCAGGAGTGGGCCAAGTCCTGACACTACTGTAGTGCCGTGAAAGTCCCTGGCACATTATCTGTCTCTGTCACTGCCTGCTGTCTTTCTGACCCCTTCTGCACAATACCACACTCCTATTCTAACTTTTTTCAATTATTTTTTCTGCTTCATTTTTAATGAATTTTTTTCTTCCGTGTGCCACCGCAGACTAACAATTTGCATCAATCTACCGTGACGCATCTTTTCCTATCTTAACTTTGATCTTAAAAAAAAAAAAAAGAGTTAAATGGTACACTGCTCAAGATTCAAACCCCCTCTTCCTCATCTCCAATTTCTGTCGCTGCTTGACCCAACCTCCCATGTCTTTCCCCTGCCTCAACCTCTCGACCTTCATCCCTCCTTTTAAGATGGATGCAAGGGCGGCACGGCGTCGGCAGCGCAGCCATTTGGCCATGTGATGAATGGTGGTAATTACCTGTAGACGTAATTAACGAGGTCCAGGAACTGGGCGTTTAACTCAAGTTCATCGGGGAAACGCTTCTCTATATAGGTCATCATCTTCACCAGCAAGATTGACTTCTCACGTAGGTTTGGCATCTGGAGGAAGGAAACGAGGGATGTCGGTTAAAAGAAAGGATTGAAAAGGCTATGAACATTTAAGAGCGAGGAAGAGGGGGGGAAAAAACAGATAATCTTCAGTTTTGTTCTAATAATGGCTCTTCTCTGTGTTTACCGCATGCTGATGTCCTTCTACAGCTTAAAAGCATATGAGAACAAAGACACCTCTGTGGGTATTATGCTAATGGTAACCCCCCTGGGTTCAAAATGGGCTTCACATCTTTACAACATACTTTGCTGATTCCATTCTCTGATCCACTCCTGCTATTATCAAAGAATGAATACGATGATCTGCTGAATCACACATTCATATTTGTTTGTTCAAATTATATTTGTGTTACTTAGTAATTAGTATTAAGTGTCAAACATTCTCACTCATGTCTCGCTGAGAAAAGCATCCTTCTTACCTGATTCGCAGCCATGGGAGAGTTGTTCTTCACCCACTCTTCAACAATTTTAACAACAGCGCGGAGAATTTTGGGGTCAGGTGACTTCTCAATCAGCGAAGTGAGGATGACCTGGATGAAGTTCTTCCTCATTTCCATGCTCATGACAGAAAGCCGAGTTTTCACCAGGTCAAGACTCAGCATCACCAGTTCACTTGTCACTATGGAAACAGGGAGGTTATCAGTCAGGAGCAAAGAAACGGAGTTAAAATGTTAGCATCAAAATAGCAAATATTCATTCACAAGTATTTTGCATGAATAAACAATAAATACTGACTCAGGAAAAATGTACATTAACAGTCTGTGTTGTGGGAATTTGGGTTTTTTAGTTGGTTCTTTATTACACAGAAGCAGAATTTCTGGAAGAAACTGTGTGGGTTCAGGGAAACAAATCATTGGCATGCATTTCACAAAACATTAAAGATCATACTTAACATTGATCTGCCCCTGCAATGCGCCACATTATTTTTTAGGAAATATTGATTTTCAAGCAAGGCATCCTGATGAATATAGGTTTGGCATTTTAAAATCAACTTGTAAAAAAGCTTTTACAAGGCGTTCGTTACTTCCTGAACACTCACAATATGGGAGTGGATATAGTAAATTACATTTATGTTATGGGAAAGATTTCTTCTTCATAATAAGAAAACTGTGTTCATTTATTTCTGTACCAAGTGGGTGAAATACGTAAAAACTTTACAGCAAGATTTCGTTAAGGTGTCGAACCTCATTGTTTTTGTTTTTTTTAGACAATTAAAATGTGTATTATTGCTCTTGTGTGCATGACGGATCTCTCCAAAATAGACAAAGTTCTCAGCACAGCAGACGTCACAAAACCCCTGTGCTGATGTATGTTATGTGAAGTTTGCACTTGTATATTTTTAAAAATGATAGCAGCCAAAATAAAACTAACCAGTTTCAATTCAATCCCGATGGAACTACTTAAGTAGTTCATTAGATTAGTGAGACATGAACAATCCTTAAAGGCAAAGGCCTCGCTGATCAGATAGCCTTTGGTCTTAGTGACTATAACTGTGCCTAGTGGAGGGTAAATGTCTGTGTTTCCCGATACAGTCATTAGGGGGCAATTTAAAGCACGGATAGCATCTTGCAGCCATTACCTCCCATCTGAGAAGTAGCAACTGGAATTATGTACTGCCCGACTCCTATAATTCTGCTGAAGACAAGCTCAGAAAAGACAATGAACCTCGATGAATTTTGTAATAGCCATGAGAAAGCAAAACAACCAAAGCTCCTTAAACAATAACTCTTCTCTGACCATCTGTTTGCTTCATCAGGAGTGGAAATACAGGGTGGGAATGAGAGCTGGGGAACATCTGTAGTGTGGGTCTCCTCTGCCCACAACAGCTATTGAGATCACAGCTGCGTCTTTGATATAGAACTTTTGATACAGCCTTTGTTTCGAGCAAGGCACTGCTGAGATGCCTGGGATATCTAACCTCTAACTCGGTCTGAGGAAGCTCAACACATGAATGTGCATGTGAGCCGTGTACGAGTGACCTCACACACAGATAACACCTTGTTGGATCAGGGCTGAGGAAGTATGCACGCCAGCCTTCATTAGGGATGCACGTATACCAAAACCCATACTCTCTTGTCAGTTGAGACTAATTAGCCGCCCAGCTGCGACAATAACCTGATGCACAAACATGTTAAATCCATAATTTCTTGCCAGCTGCAGTATGTGAACTAAAAAGACAAGTCTAGTGCGTCTCCACCACATCACCTCATTTAGCTGTGAAGTTGTAAGCTGTGTGTCTGCCTGATATAATCCGTCAGGGTGTCCACCAATGTATTAAAAAGCCAGATGACTAACTAAAGTGAAGGGAGTTAGCCCTGAAGTTAGCAACAACTCTGGCTGAAGGTTGAGTAGGTGGCCAATCAAAAAAGTCGGGCCAGAGAAAATAATTGGACGGCCTGCCTGTCTGTCACTGCTTACTTCCTGATTGCTGATTGCACTCTGCTGCATTCGTGCACTCGTTTGGCATTCTGGGGGAGCGGCTGTGGACAGAGGTCTCAAGGGGGCGGGACCTTTTCTGTCCGGGGATGCGTTCAAAGTCAAAGTGTGTGCATGCGTGCGTGTGTGTATTAATGTACCGGTGCTGGTTTCAGTGACCCCTGGGTTGGCCTGCTGGGGGCTCAGATGTTCCCGCACCATCTTCTGTAGCGAACGCATGAACACTGAGATGAGGCGGTCGATGTAGCTGGCATTGTAACTGCAGGCTGACTTCAGGATCATCAGTGTTCCTGGAAGACGAATGAACGGGGAAGAGAGAATGAGAAATACAACAACATGACACGAACATTAACCTCTGTGGGGCAAAGGAGAAGAGACACACCTGCAGCCAGCCTGAGTTCATTTACACAACATGACAAGGAGCTTTTTTTTCTTTTTTGAGGGAATCCAACTGAAGTTTGTCACAGAGGCAGGGGTAGGTATGAGGAATGTTCCTCTCTCTAGCATCTCACTAGAGGGGAGACTAATGTTAAAATGTCGCACCCCACATCACATCAGCACTACTTCTCCTTGACAGCAGGATACCAAATGTGTTTTATTAAGCACAAATGCCATTTTGGGAAACAGTATAAAACAGCACTGCTTTTAGATTGCGCCCCAATAGTCATTTTTCACCTTGAGGGCTCCTTTATTTGGAAAGCTACTGCATATTTCAAATACAAGGAAGAAACATCTAATAACTGTCTCCTTGGAATAAGCTTTAAGCTTAAAGTTTTTCCCATAAATACTCTCTGACATCTGGGAGGATAACAGTAATGTTTGTACAGGGAGGGTGGCCGAAAGCAGCAATTCTTCCAGACACAACCTTCCCCAAACCGCTGGACTGTGGCCTCCGTTTAAACCGACCAGATGTTAGCCCAAGCAGCAGGGCTCATCGGCTTGCATTTTAACGACCCACTCACTGGCATAATTGCTAAAAGTGACTGAGGTGGCTTGGTTTTGTATGGATAGAGTGGGAGTGTGTCAAATTGTTCAAAAAAAATATAACAAAAAACACACACACACAAAGGGTTTATGAGTGACAAAGTGAGAGTAGGAGAGCACATGGGGATTGAAAGGGATAATGAGAAGAAGAAAAAAAGGGGAGGTGGTGAGCTGAAGGTCTTACCGAATAGCTGTGTGGGGTTAGTGTTGCTTGTGGCTTTTTCATAGTTGGTAAGTCCCTCATAGATGACCTTGCCCACAGCAGCATACAGACACTCCAATTCCTCATACTTAGACGCCACATTTGATGTGCCTGTGTCAAACAAACAAAAGCATCCACATCAATGCCTTGCTTCTAGCACACGGCATGACAAAAGCACATTTAAGAATTTAAGCATCAACCAACGAATGAACACAGAATACTCAGACATGCAGTAGTTTACGAGTATAACTGGTCTGCAAGAGTTCAGGCATTAAGCGGTGGCAACTTACCCGGCTCAGTGGGGAAGATGCTCATGAGGCGAGAAAGGAGGGAGTGGACAGCCCGCAGGACTTTGGTGTTGCCGCAGGTCATGCATGCAGCGATGCCCCGCTGGAGGGGTTTAAAATGGGCCAGGATGGCCGGGGACTGCAGTACCGTCAGCAGGAAGCAGAGGATCTCTAGTCCGGTGCAGATGTTGGAGATGTTAGCTTGTGCTGGCTGCTCCTGAGAGGACATGGAGAGAACAGTGAAACCAGGAGGTCAGTGGAGATAAACAAGTATATACATGAATCAAGCTATCGTGTATAAATGCCTTTATTTTATAATTTTGGTTAAACTTGGTTTGGCGATATGACAAGATATTTATTTAACACAATATTGGCTGGCTTCGATAACAGAACAGCCTGTTGTAAATTTTGTGCTATATTCAGTCTCTCTTTTTCCTGTGCTACTCTATTCACCATACATGTGTAGCATACCACCCCCCCCCCCCCAAAAAAAATAAATTAACATGTCTGATTTTGTTATTGTGTTTATAAAAATGTAATTTATAGTGCTGTTAGATTGCTGCTAGACCACCTCATTAATACAGCCATGTGATTGCAGTAAAAATGTCTTCTTAAAAGGCTAAACAGAAACAAATATGGATTGTTGCAGAATATTTTGTTGGATAAAAACATGTACGTTATAACTCTGTGCATCTCACTCATCTTTGTAATTTGATCATTTTATATATCATTGTTTTTCTAAAAGCAATATCGTCAGTAAGGGAATTTTAAAAAACTCCAACCCTACACATTATGATTCTTAATATATGTGAACTCTATATTAAGGGAAAATAACCAGGCTCATCCTTCTAGACTTAAGTCCACAAACCTAAAACAATGTCAGCAAAACTATTGTGCGAATTCATCAGTAGATGCATTCATCATTCCAAGATTCTATTCCACAGACAGACAACTCAGAAATCATTATTCCACACACAGAGGTATTTCCCACACAGAATAGGCAGTGTGATTGCTGCTAAACCAAAGATCAATGGCCAACATTGGGGTCCTAATTTTGTCTAAATTGCAATCAAGGTTTACACCGATGGTAGGGTCAAGAGGATAATCTGTGATAGATCCATACCACTAATCTTGGCTAATGAACAAGGTGACTGTAGTGATAAGGCTCCTGGTAGATTTTAGGGTAGTATTGATTTGGCACTGTATTAACAGAATGGGACCTCGTCTCTGGAGCCATGCAGATTAGGGCATATGCATATATGTGTGCCTGTAAATGTTTTGCATGTGTGTCCCCTGCCCCTCTCACGCCACTCTCCCCGACTCTTAATCGCTGCCACGCCAGTACAGTGAGATGATAAAAGGCGATCCGATTTAGAGCATTGTTCACTCGTCTGAGTAAGACGGCTAGGCAGGTGGAGCATGCTCTCTGGGGGAAAGGGCCTGTGTATGCACATCTGCATAAGACCTACAGAAAGTCCTGTTTGTCAGACCATCCCCATGGGATCTGGAGGGGCTGAGAGAGCAGAGAGAAAGGCGCGGCCGATGCAGCGATTCCCAAAGGAGAACAAGGGAAGTACGTGACAATTGCCAAGGCATGGCGATAACCTTGTCTGAACAGTGGCGCCGAATCCGACCAGGGAGATGAGCAGAGAAGGAGAGGAAACGGATAAAAAGGGAGAGCAAGAAGAGAGGCTGAGATAAGATGCTGAAAAGAAAAGAAGAGATGCGGCAGCAAGAGACAGAGGGAACGGCGAGGAGAGATGTAGAGCGGCACAGTGGGGCGGTAGAAGGCAAGAATGAGGAGTTTAGGATGGAGAGTAGTGGGGGTTGAACAAGAAGGCACAGGCCAACCCGGATAGACTCCTGTTATCTCACCACTGTCATTATTTTGTCATTATGGTGGTTGGCGCCTCACTTCATGTATTACTGATAACAGACAAAGGACTCGGAGGCGTTAGAGCAAATACGAAGGCAGAGCTTAAGCAGAGACAGGGAAACTTCTGCAGTCTCTGGGAAAGCCAACAGCACAGACGTATTAGTTATCCTTTACTGTTTGTTGATTATTGCTTGGAGCTCTAATAACAAGCCTGACTATTTCAAATTGTATTCAGACGTGTTTGTCCAAAACACGGTTGATGACACACACTTGCACTAGCAACTTCAAATAATCTGTGACACGCTCCCATATACAAACACTGTTTTTGGACTATCCAAAGAACACCAACTGTCCCCATCACAAAACCGAAGATAAGCCAGACTCTTTTAGAATGTTAATATTTATCAATGGAAATATCAAAAGGGAAAGCTATCACAGGTCTGGACACAGTGATCAGAGGGAAATGCTGTGCTGAAACGCATTAGTGACGACGGCTTACCTCCGAATGTGTCACCAAAACAAGCATTAATGCGGATTTATGAAAAATAAAGGCATCCGCACTCTTAGTTACTTACCACTGTCATAAGAAGCTTGTCAAACCACTGTAGTTTCAGCTCGGCACGGGGCCACATGTCAGGCCTGAGGGCCGACTTCATGAGGCTAACGCAGCGACGGGAGAGCAGCTCACCCGGAGACCCAGCCACATTGGTGTTGTCGTTCACCTAGACAGAAGAGGCGGAGGAAGGTCAGTATCAGTGGCATTATCAATAACATCATCTTCAATATCACAGCGATGTCCTGACAAGGTGGGAAATCACGCAGGGCAAGAAGAGGCAAGGACTGCACTGCAAAAACAGCCCTTCTAGAAAGAAGTAAAATATTCTCAAATTCAATCAAATGATCTTGTATCAAGCAAAAAAATCTGCCAATGGGGTAAGCTTTTTTTGCTTGACAAGCAATTCTTAAAATAAGCCCAAATTTCTTAGCTCCGAAAGACTAAAATGAGACTTTAAACTAGACAGAAAATCTTAAACTAATCCAAATTCTTCTAAAACAAGCAATGAAAAAAACACTAATTCAAGATTAAATTACTCAAAATTAGAATTTAAGTCTCTTTACTAATTTAAGAAATTACACCTTAATCTGGGATTGATAATGAGCATAAAAGTAGTTAAAATAAGACATAATTTCTTAAAACAGCATAACAAATATAAAAGTGATGTCTTAAATCAAGATACCAAAACTTCTCTCAGTTTTTTTTTTTTTTATGGCTGGAGTGCCATGCAAGCCTTTTTTATTTGTATTATGAGAGAGACAGTGCGGAAAGGGGAGATAGAGGGGGAAGACATGCGCGAAGGAGATTGCCGGGCCGGGAGTCGAACCACTGATCTCCGCGTCGAGGCTGAGCCTCCGTACATGGCCGGCTGCCTTATCCACTGCGCCACCGGCTGAGCCTCCGTACATGGGGCGGCTGCCTTATCCACTGCGGCACCGACCGCCCCAGTTAATTTTTTTTATTAACTTTGCAATACAATTGCTCAATTCAACATCCAAAAAAAAAAGGGCACTTCTGCATTCCAGATCCATCATAATCAAACAGATTGAAAAGCCAGTTTTGATTTGAACCTCACTATCAAAATAATAATACATCAGTTATTGTAGCAGCATAGCAACTAAACATCATGTTGCAGCTGGTTTGCAGCATAATATCCCATATGGTTTTCAATCTCACCAAGCAACTGTCCTGTAATGAAAATGAAAATATTAATAATAAAAACTTTTGTCCTTGTTTCATGGCATTCTTGAATTGAGATGTTGTGCAAATGGTCTTACTCTTAAAATAAGGCAAATAATCTTGGTGCCCCGCTGGGTTTGATCGTAAAACATTTTTATACTCTTTTTCTGGTTCATTCTAGCTCAAAATTAGCTGGAATATCTTATCAAGAAAAAGTAAGGCAAACTTTCTTAAAATTAGATATTTTTTCTAATGCAAAACTTGCTTGACAAGATTAATATTCTTTTTGGACAAAAAATAAGACTTATTTTCTTGATACAAGGCTTTTTTTACTTTCTTGAAATTCCATTTTTGCAGTGTGTCACCATGCATTGTAATTTCATTCATGCAGCTAGGGTTCAGTGCTACAGCGAGGAAGGTGACAATTCTTCAATCGGGAAGCCCTGCAGAAACGAGAATGTTGACAAGCCTCCACCATGCGGAAGCATCCGTGAGCAAGACAATGAAACCCTATCAGCCCTATCTGTGGTGTTCTTCGATTGACTGTGTGATCCCTGGGGGACAGTGAAAAGATACAATTTTTTCTACAAGGATCAATTTGGTATCACAATGCACTGTTATCGAGTGGAACACAGAGAGAAGATTATGTTTCTTTAGACTGTTCAGTGAACAGTGAGCGATCCCCAGCGATTACACAGGAGGTTATATTCGACAGAGATGGTTGAATGAACAGTGACAATGGAGCTTGGCCCAAAAAGGAAAGTAGGAAAAGTCAAAGTGAGTGAAATCTCTACAGTCTATTTGAAGCTCGTAACCAAGGTCATCTCTGCCACTAGACCAAGGGCCAGGTGTGTGGGGAGGCACATAATGTGTGTGTGTGTGTGTGTGTGTGTGTGTGTGTGTGTAGTGATGTGTTGAGGACAGCCACCAGGTGTGCCCTACCTTCACCACAGAGGGGTCAGGATTGCTGTGTCCTACCTGGCTATGTATGGCAGAACTGTGCCGTGTGTGTGCAGCAGTCATGGCAGGGGTCTTACCTGGCATGCAATCCTGATGAGGAAGTTGACCACAGTGTCCGTATGTTGTTTCTCAACAGGCTTAGTGAGCATGGTCTCTGTACCTGGCATGGACTGGCTGCGGCCAAACACCTACAACACACATACAAACATAACTTTACACATAAAAAAAACATTTTTCAGATCTTTTTTTTCTTTTTTGAATACAGAGAAAGGAAAGACGCAATAACCAAAGAATAGTCCATAATAAAACTCTGTGACAGCAGTGCAAACACTACCTAGTCTGAAAACAGTTTTATGGAAATCATCCTGGCAACTTTCTGGGCAAAAAACATTTCCTCATCTCAAGCAGAATCAAATGCTGGTTGTATATTTTTCTCCTGACATCAGGTAAAAGAATCCAGAAACTACAGTCATTAAGACTGCAACTACTGAAAAGAAAGCACAAATGGATGAGATAAAGTTTCACATTTCTCAATGAGGGTCTTCACATTCACATGGAATTCACAGAGAATAGCGAAATCCATAAAGAGAAAAATAATTGTACAAAAGGTAAGGCTAATTAATCAACTTCATCTCCAGATCTGAGATTGACCAGTGTCATTCAACAACGTAGATTTACATTTTCAAAAAGGCCCTTCTTGGAACACAGGCATCAAATCCAGCTTTGAGACTGCAACAACAGATCACATCATAATTTGACATGAAACAGATGTGAAGCTGCAATACTGTTGTAAGGAAAACTTAAGGCAACAAGAACCACGCTATAAGTTCCTGTTGGCAATTTTGTCTCAGACATATGTCAAAATCTATCAAAGCGTTCAGCATATATTCAGAGAAGAAGGTAAGAGGATGCACTTGTTCATTTTGAATGCTGTAAAAGATAATTAACTCCTGTCAGTGTTTACACCCATTCTACCAACACGACAACAACACCAAATTCCTTCTTCGAAAACAGTGGCGAAAAACACCATGAGCAAATGCCAGGAGTTGAGTATTCATTAAAGTAAATGAAGACTAGTGTGCTAACTGCATAACAAATTGATCAGCGCACACGAGGCCAAATTACTCCTCAATTCAAATATGAACTGGCATATGAATGGCTGACATATGCAGTGACAAACAATGCAGCATTTAAAAGGCTAATTAAAAAATGTGTTTTATATAAATGGAGTCTGGCACAGAGCTCACTCCCAATAAAACATGACAGCACTCATCAGTTCTAGCGACATGGAGAACAAATAGGTTAAAACAGCAATCACCAATCTGGTTTTTAACTTTGATATTCTCTGGTCTAGCGCAGCTCAAAAACACAAAAACACTGAATCTGTCAGCACGTTAGCATGTCATTCACGACTGAGCCGGTAGAAGCAATGTTATCTCTTGCTTCATCAGTTCCTCCTCTGCTCTGTGTGTGTGTGTTTACTCTGTTAAACATGACAGAAGCAGAGATTTTAGCCAATTGGAAACAACAAAAAATGAACCACAATCCACTGAGCTCACCGCGGAGGCAGCTCCGGTTGCTGTGCGGAACCTCTTGACGTCCTGTCCAGTAGTGGAGGCCGCCGCGGCGGTGGCGGCGGAAGCAGCACCTTCCAGAGACAGTCCTCTTTTCACAGCACCGCCACTAGTCCCTTCACCGCCAGTCGCTGCTTCGGCCTCGGACTCCGGCTGCCCCCCCAAAAGAGTGACACAAGCAAGGAGAAGAGGGGTGAAGTCTACAGAATAATACGTATGTGTATCTTATCAAGGTTTCTGACTTCAGTATGAGTCATGAATTTGGAATATGACAAAAAGAAAACATCTTCATCTCTATGATAAATGGCCTTTTCTTTTGGATTACTAAGCAACAACAGTCTGCAGTGAAGCATTAGCAACATTTGGCGTCCCTGTAACGTCAGCAAGGAGGCTAAAACTGGGCACAATACTGCTGTTACAATCTAATCAGGTTGTGTTTAAGTTAATAAAAACTGTGTGAAGTTCAGATAGACTCTTTGTCTGGATATTCATTGCAATTACACATTCATGGTATTCCATCAACACACCTGCTGGTCTTTGATTCTCTGTAACTCCCATTTGATAACCACCTCGGCCAAGTCCACGGCCAGTTTCCTTTGCTCTATGGTCACACTGGGGGTGAAGCCAAGACGCTGCATGGCACTGATCATGTGTTGCACAAGGTGGTGCCGCACAGGGTAGTACACCTGGAAAAATTCAGCAGAAAGCAAAAAAGTTCAGTAATATTATTAAAAAATGTAAAAAATAATAGTGATTCAACATATTTAATATCTACTTTGTAAAAGCTTCCATATTTGGTATTCTCAACACAAAGTCTCAGGTAGGATTTGGCTGCATATTCTTTTCCTAAAGCACCAATGGCAGCTATATATATATATATATATATATATATATATATATATCCTTGAGTGGGAAGAGTAATTCATTTTGCAAGATTATAAGCATAAAAACATATTTTTTTATTATATAATTATAAAAACCGGGAGTTTTGTATATTAATTGATATTGGTTATTAAATGAGTCTATATTTGGCAAACTTATTTCAGAGCATTTATGACGGATGAGAAGAACCTCTGCCTTCCCTCAGCTTCATGTTAAATGGACTGGCTTGCTTGTATTTTTACATATAAATGAGACTGGCTTCTATTGCCTTAGCAACCATTCAAAAGCAATTATGAGAGTGAGTTGTTGTGCAATTCTTCCCCTAGAACTAAATTTACGGTTTCATGAGATGTCTAAATGCCGATGTCTGGGCCAACGACAGCCCTGCGAACTGACTACTGTCCTGCCTCGTGTCAGAATCAAACCAAACTACTCTTTTTTAAAATGCCGACACTTTGGTCTAGATTTTGGGGTGATAACACGTGCATAGTTTAACGAGAAAGAGTCAGAAGTGGCAAACTCTGAAGTGGCATTCCACTTTAGTCTCAAGGACATGATGACACACACTTAGCCACGAGAGTTCGCACTCTCAAACGTCACAATCAAGAGTCACTTAGCTTCATCGCGAACTGAACTGGGTCTCACAGACACGCAGACAAAAAAAAAAAAAAGAGAAAGATGAGATGTCTATCTGAAGGCTGTTGCCAGTGTCAAAGAATATTAAAGCTTTTCACTTTGAGGGTAATTATAGTCGATAGAGCAGGGCTCCACAGCCCCTCGATGACAGAGTGGCTAAGCCCTGTCCATCACGTGTGCACTGACACACACAGACACACACACACCATCTCTTTATCAAACGCTCACGCATGTCACACACACAGAATCTCTCATCTGTCTGTCATTATCTCCTCCCTAGCGTAATTATGCTGATGTGATTACATTAGATTAGTCATCTGGCCCAGTGAGAGCAGCCTGTCAGTGAGATAGAGAGGGCTGAGGAAAATGTCAGTCTTCTTCTAAGAGACTGTTGCGTTCTGACCGGCGAAGCGGCGAACATCAGCTTCGGGAGTGAGAGGGCAGAGAGTGTCTTCTGAAGTTTAAGGAGGAAGGCAAACATAAAGGCCAATGATCCTCCGCTCTTAGACGCTGCCGATCAACAGCAAGAAGGGTGTGCTTGGACTGCGTCTGCAATACAGTGATTAAGGCAGCGGGCGGTAACCATTAGCTCCACTGCCCAGTGATGAATGATCCAGCTTTTGACTGGGAGGCAAGAGAGCACAACACCATTGTCATGCCTACCGTCAATATGAAATTCAAATTTAGTAAACTAGTATCATAAAGCTATTAATTGGGTCATACAAGATAATCCATCTTTGAATAATGATGCTCCATTCCCATTAGAACAGGTTAAGAGGCATCATTTTATCCAGGGCACTCAGATAATCAGCAAGAACAGCTTCTCAGCTGTTCTCCCCGAGTGGTTCGAGCAGTTGCTGAAGACACACTGAGCAGGGAGAAACAGCCGTGGTCTGTTTTACTAGAAGGCGTATAGTAGAAATTACTGATATTTGACAGTCAGTAATTAGTCATCCTTAAAAAGGTGGTCTAAATTGGGATGAACAGCACAGAATGTAAATTACCCAAAAGTGTTCTGACAAGTCCCTCATGAGTATTGTACATGACTGGGGCAGAAAGCAACTTTTGTTCCGTCTGCCCCACCCTGCCAAGATGAGTAAACTGAGAATCAACACTGAATTCTGTGTGTTCTTTCATTATATCTGCTCACCCTGAAGTGCTGCACAATCAGATGCAGTATGTGAACCAGCTGCGGTACAGTGTGTCCCTCCTCCACGATGATTTTGCGAGTCCAGTGGGTCAACATCTGATGGCCGTCCTCCATGCGGGCGGGCACAGCTGGGGTCAAGATGGCCATAGCCTGCCGTACGATGGCCCGGGCCTCCATGGTGTGGGCCTTCAGCAGGCTGTGGAAAACCTGCACAAAGAAAAGGTCATCAAACCATACCCTTCCTTGTACCACTGATGATTGATGTGGAACATGGGACGGAATACAACTACGCTCTTAAAACCAGCGTGCGCTCTCTGTTTTTGCATGCCTTCTCACCTGCAGCACAATCTTCTTGTGAATGGCAAACTTTGCGATGATGTGGGCCAGAAGTAAGTGGCCACTGTATTTGCAGGCGGGGTCCACGCAGGCTTTGGGCAGCAGGCATGGCCAGGCGAAGGTCATGAGGCGTCGCAGTTTGCTGTTGCGTGACTTGTTGTTGTCGTGAATGTGGTGGGGGGCATGCTCCACCAGCAGGGTTGAGAACTGCAGCAGGCAGATTCGCAAAGAGTCCAGCAGATCAGCCTGCTTCTCAGGGTCCAGGACCTTGGAGAAGATTGGGAGAGATTTGACTTTAAACATTGTTGAGGGCGGGGAAATGAGTGCAGTTTTTGCTGCTCCAAGCACAGAGTAAGCACAGTGTATCTGCAGAGTCAATAACAACGAATCAACTATTTTTTTTTTTTTTTTTTTTCAAAAAACGATTTTTGAGTGTAGAACAAAAACACCTGAGATCTGTATGTTTGGTTTGTGTGGCTGTAATTCTTACCAGGTGCCAAAAGAAGTCAATAGAAGTCTTGGATTAGTTAATGCACATTATGTGCATACATAGGAGAATAACATTCAATTAAATATAGTGTTTGTCTGAATTGCCCAAATATACTGCAGTTCTGAAGAATTCCCTAAAATACATTTGAATGACATCACACCACAAAGATAATAATACTTTTTCACATTTTCCAAACAACCATCACCATCTGAAATCTCTGGAGAGGGTCATAGGAGAGAACGCTCAGACAGAGGGATGTGAGTGAGGAAATTAGTTTTAACCAGACCGCAGAGGATCCATTAGCAGCCATTAGGACTGGTGTTAGTCAGTGATGAGATCTGCCACAGCACAAACAAACATGCTGACCTTTAGCATGGTCACAGCATGACATTTACACCAGGAATTATAGCCTGGCCTGATGAATGAAACGTGACGTAAAGAGGGATGGAGAAAGGGGAAAAAAAGCAGATGAAAGAGGCAAAAAGGAAAAAGAGAAAGATGGAGTGACAGCAATTAAGTGGTGGAGTAATGTGTGGAGGCCATGGAAGACAAAGAACCAGACTAAGTGGGATGTAGTGTATGATGACTGAGAGTATGGAGATGCTCTGGACTGATAAGACATTATGAGAGGAAATGCAGCAGGTAATGAAATCAGGGAGACTGATGGAGAGACAAAGCTGGTGAGTAATGAACAGAGGAAGAAGGGGGGGTGGGGGGTGTTAGCAGATTAAATGTGAAGAAGGAAAAGAGTGGAAAGAATTTCTGCAAGTGTAAGTGTACCTTTGTGATGAAGACACTGGTAATGCTTTCAGGATTGTCTCCTTCAGGGTTGGGCGGTCCAAGCAGCTGCTCACCTTCCCCCTTCTCAAAGCTGTGCAGGAAGGCTAGATTCAGGATGTGCTGCAACACCTACAAAACAGAAAATAACACAATATGATTTTACTGCTATTTCTTTTAAATTGCATTTACTTCAGAGGAATATGCAACCTTAATTTCTTTTGGCTTTTCAAAGGAGTAACAATCACTGATAGCACACCTTCTACGAATGGAGACAAATCAGTGAAATTACCTTTTGTGGTTTTTCAAAAGCTGCATAAAAGAAACACCTGCACACCCTCAGCTCTCCAAGACAGAAAATTAACAATGAAACCGTAATTACACTAAAATCAGGGGGACAGGGGTCCTTTTCAGATTGATTACAGGGGAACAAACTCTGCTACTTTTGACAGGAAATAATAAATTAAGGCATAGCATTGTGACCCAAAACAAGGGTAATAATTTCAAGAATCTGAGAAAAAAAACACTCCTAAACTGTTCTTCTATTACCATTGGAAGTGAAAATAAAATAAATTGCTGGTGAAAGGTTTAAAATGCAATTGATAATAACCCTAAAATCGGCAGGGATTGTTACCAGGGGTCTGTGAAAGAAGACAAATGCTTGATTAGCTAGTAAAATGCAGAATAACCCAACCACAATACAGCTAACGACTGCATTTATTAAAGAAGCTGCTATCTGTTAATGAACCCCTCTGTTCAATCCATCATTGGAGAGGACAGGGCATCGCTCAGTGGAGAACGAGCTGTGGCAGCATATGTTCAAGCTCCTCCATTAGCACATTATTCACACACGCTCTGCACAATGCACATGCATGGTTGATAGGCTTGCACACGCATGCAGAAACATGCACACCCCCAAATGAAGACCCTAAGAAAATGCATGGAGCACCAGTCTTTTCTTCAGTCTCATCTTCCAATTGGGACTAAGCTTCACTTCGTCAATCACTGTGTGTATTTCTATAATGCCATTAGATGTTAAGCTCCTGCAGGCTGTGTGCATTAGTGTGGACCCCGCCAACCTCCCCCCATCTAGTTCTGCAGGTGTCTTAATTACCTTAAATCCCATTTCCATACCCTTGAGCAAATTATGTATTATTATTATTACTTCTTTGTCAGTAGATTAGTTTTATATACAGTTATTGTGAAGATCTGCACTTCACTCTGGGCAAAACCAAAACATATACACATAATAAAGGTAAGCTGCCCATTTTCAGAACTCTGTATCAATAATGTGATTTAATTTAACTACATCTGAATGTTTGACAGGCCAACTAAAAGTAACACACAGCCGTTTTTTTCCTTTAGCTTGTAAATTTGGACTCCTATAATAATAAACTACATTATTGTTTATAAATGGAAGAGGTGTAAAATAGTACAAGTAATAACAAAAATATATATTTATTGTTTCAACTTAACATTAGTTTGATGGGAAGATGAAACTAGCACAGCAGGAAGACATATTTAGATCACTGCATCATCATCATCATGATGCGGTGTGCTACATACATTTCATATGCGCTGTATCTTTGTCTGCTTGAAATCTATTTCATGAATAGTCAAACACTTTTGAACAAAAAAGCTGCGCAAAAGCAGTTTTCTGTCAGAACTGTTTGGATAAACAAAAGAAACAATACAAGAGCAGCATGAGATCAGTCTGTGCCATCATAGATGATTCATTGCTGCTGCTGTCCCACACTCTCCCTCTCTTTTACACACTCCTTTCTGTCTTGCTCAGAGTGAAATATACTCGGGGACCCCTGTGATGCATGAACCTGGGTCTGCTTCGAACTCCCAGGCATACTGAGAACGAACACACACACACACACACACAGCTGTGATATTACGCTTCGGGGGGGAAAGTATTTAAATGTCAGACTGTCACACTCATTCTCTTGCCCGACTCACGACTCATATACCAATCAACGCAAACAGATTCATACAAACACACTTCCTCTCGTTTTCCGTCGGCCTCTCTGCCACACATGCACAGCAAGCATCTGCTGTGCAGAACCAGAGGAGGACAATTAAGGGAAAAACAACAATATGAGCAGAATTATGATGGGGTGGCGACGGGGATATTGCAGCTATGCCATCTGAGAGAGTAAACTCTGCTCTTCTAAAAGCCAAAACATAGCATTTGGGCCTGTAAAGGCAATGCAAACTGAATATGAGCTAAAAATCATAATAAATGGAACAGCGGATGAGCGGCATCATGAATACCAGTGTATGTCCTTGAATTTGGGAGTCTGTACTGCAATTGCCAGCGTATTGTGTGCATCTGTGTGTGTGTGTGTGTGTGTGTGTGTGTGTGTGTGTGTGTGTGTGTGTGTGTGTGTGTTTCCTGCCACACAGCCATTTGGCTTTGTGCTACAGTGTGCCAGCCAGGGCAAGCCTTCCCCACTGACCCGTTTGTACTTAACAGCAGCGCTGTTGCTCTTCAGTGCCAGGTTGTGTGCCTATTACAGCTGTGCAAGGTATGTGTGCGTGAGTGCGTGTGTGTGTGCGTGTGTGTCTGAGAATATGCGTGAGAGCATGCATGCGAGAGAGTGAGCTTAATTAAAAAGCACCCCGAATGATTGTAATGCTTGCAGCAGCAGGTCAGGTAGAGAGGACAGAAGCATTCATCTGTGAGCCTCTGAGGGTCTAGAACCAGACAATGACCTTCCTGATTCTATCAAAGAACTTCTGGTACAAAACACACCGACCATAAAAGTCACAGAGATCAGGTCTCACACTGAGGAGTTAGGAAGCTGAAGAGCTGCCCAAAGAATTGAGAAACATCATGCATAACCCATCATTCAGTCTAAGACTGAGCAATATGTCCAAAAATATGAATTCTAATATATTTGCAAGCTTTTGGGACGATCCAAGATTGTAATCCATTCTTGCAGCACAATGCAAAAAGTCCAAAACATATTTTATTTTTCCAATTAAGGCTCAGTCTTAAATTAGCATATATGTTTAAATGTGTTTTTCTTTAGCGGGCCTTATCTGCTGTGCTAAAACAATACAGAAACATATTAGGAATGAAGCTGCAGATAAACCTATTAATCCCTCTGTTGAAATATTAATGTTTCAATGAAAATAAATTATTTTCCAAATGCAGACATTTTACAAAAAGACATTAAAGTGTATCCATCAATTAAAACTGGTGGAAAGGTCTGCTGGTTGGGGTGGTTTGAAAGGAGTGTGTGTCTGTGATGACTAGAATATATGAATTGTAATTGGGAATTCCAGTTCCCTGTGGCACGAGGTCATAAACTGACTTTGCTGTTCTGATTGGCTCTGTATGTACCTTAGCTTTAAGCTCATCGTTGAAGTGTGGGTCATTGAACTCGACGAAGCGGAAGAAGAGTGCCCGTTTCTGCGCGATGGAGTAGTTCTTAGGGATCTCCTCCTCCATGTACTCCTTCAGGAAGGTCATGTTGCACAAGAAGCGACCCGTAAAGGCACGGAGCAGCTGGAACAGCAGCTCAATCTCTGAGTAGTTACGCCTGTTGAGTAGACAGGGGGTCAAGAAGGTCAGTATACAGACATGTCTCATGTCAATAACACTGATAATGTACATCAGAAGTTTCAAATAATCTTAGATACCAATGTTAATCGGGCAATTAGCCAGTTTAACGCTTAAACAACAACTTTGTTTATCATTAGAAGCCCGACACTGGCTGGTCATGGACTCACTAACTCAAGGATCTGAAAAGGATCTGCTATGTGTTTTAGCACTTTCTCAGCGCTCTGACAGATACATGTGTGGAAGAAAGTAATTCATGATTGGAATGTCATTATGTTAAGTTAGAAACTGCACTTGATATGGTACTTAAATGGTCACTTAAACCATTTAGACACTCTACTGATAGCATTGTTACATTTCAGATTAACAGTTCTCATCAGCAGTAACTGTTATTGTATCTCACTTCCTAAAACAGATCTTCATATCAATATCTTATTCCAAATTTGTCCAACATTAAGGCAATTTCCACACCCATTACAATTTGTATGAGTATACATACTTGCAGTAGCTAAGCAGGCAGTAGGCCAGCAGCTTAGGCTCCTTCCAGTTAGTGGCAGCCATGTTGTCTTTGCGATGTCTCTCCTGGAATGCTTCACTGACCCACACTCGCCTCAGCTGACTGACTAGGGAGTGCTGCCCAGCCAGCCAACCTTCATCATTCTTCACGATGATGCTGATGATCTGAGCAGAGGGGATGAAGAAGGAAACGGTTAGTTAATATGGTTGAAGTATGTAGTATTCAATAGGATTCAGAAACACTGATTAACCTGAGGGTTAGCTTTACACATATATGCATCTGCCCGAACACTATAGGTATACCTTGATAGCCTGAAACTGCAGGTCCAATCTGGCTGTGGTGGTGGAGGGAGATCCAGGTCGAACAGTTGCTGCAGTGCCAGCAGGAACCAAGAGGGGGACGAAGCGGTTGGGATTAGAAGCCAGCACATCTCTTAGTGGCTTGGCATCTTTGTGTTTCAGGAAACTCTGTATATGAATACATACAAATACTGTAACCATAACACAAAATGACATATTACACAATTCAAGAGAACCACGTTTACTGTATTGGATAAACATCTGTAACAACACATTTCAAGAAACGTGAAAGTGAAGATTTTTTAACTGGGGGTGATCCGTCTCAATTTAGTGTTAACAGGACCACTGAGCCTCGAAAGACCCATTATATTCCTGATTACGGCTGATTACTGAGGCAGCAAAATGCAGCTTTAATGGCATATGTGTCAATAAAAAGACTGCAGGGAGTGCTACTTTGAGCTGCCAGTCTCTGACCATGAACATGCGGCTCCACTGGGGGTCGTTCAGTGTAGCCTCCATCATAAACAGCTCCACTGTCTGAGACGGGTGACGCGTCAGGAACTTGATCAAAGGCTCCCTGAACGGACTGCCGGCCTGGCACAGGAGGGATGAGAGAGGCAGGAGAAGAGAACAGGAAAGATGGGAATGTTTTAATGAAAGCAAACTCTCTTGTGAAGATCTGTGCAGAATAATATAGCTTAATAAATAATAACACTCTACATCACATGTTGATCAAACAGGATTACAATACAGGATGCTGCTAACTACGGTCATTTTTTATCTTTAAACCCATTTGCCCTTGTGTATCCAAGGAACACTACAACAAGCAGAAAGGTTGGTGTGGAGTTGGTGTCCTACCTCTATGAGCATGGCCCTCTCGGTCTTCATGACCACCTCCAGCAGAGGTTTGACCAGAGTCTGAGGTGCGGCTGGGATCAGGTGGAAAAGGTTAATGATGGCAGAACAGATCTTCATCTCCTAGAGAAAAAGAAAGGGAGAGGAAAGAATGGAGTGGGTGAAATTTTTGTTAAGTTGATGGATCTAGAAACGGACATCACTTCTGACAGACAGTCTTGATGGAGAGCCACTGTTGAGAGACGAGGACAAATCTTAAGTCAAATGATCTCTGCTCCGTTAAATTCCCACAGGAAAAGTGCAGAGCACCACACTTGCATGTGTGCTTGGATTACATTTGCACAGGGTACAAACACGGGACAGTATGCATGATCATTTTCATAAACCGTGTATTATCCATATCATAGAGATGCAAAAGTCAAAGGGAACAGGAGTGGATTGTACATTTCTAAAAAACAATGTGAGGTTAGAGAAAGTTTGAGATGACAGTAACATTTGTAAAGATGACCACAGACACGGACACAGAAACACGGGGAAACTCCACCAGCACCACTACCACAACATCGGTTCAACTAAGTTGAAATCACTGACAGAGAGTCACCAACAGAGGGCGCAACACCAGGTCACATCTCACCTCAACGCCCTCCAATGCAGGCTGTACCGGAACGGGAGACAATGATAACAGTCAGCAAAGCAGTATGTGTGCATTTTTGTGTGGCTTTGTGTTGTCTGCCTTTGTTCCACGTGGAAGGTGAGCAGATAAGACAGGGTGAAATGGATGGGCAGAGAGCAGAAACATTTACCAGTGACCTAGAGAGCAACTTTTTCAGCACTTTGTGGATAGCGCGGGGCTGCGGCCATACAGGAATGCCAGTCGAACACGTCAGAATCCAACGCATTTGAAGGAAAAACCCTCGACTGACAGATCATGAATACATAAACTCTCAGTTTTTTTTTTCCTCGACCTGACTCCTCCTCACACCTCATTACTCCACTCAATACTTTCATTTCATGCCTACATTCAGACCACCCTCCTCATTCCTGCTCCACCCCCTTTCTCCAGTTTCTATCTTTATCAGGCTAGGCTAATTGACCTCCTGACCCTGGCATTATTGTCACTGGCAGCATGGCTGTCAAAAAGCACAAAGACCACTGGTTGGAGGATGGAAAAGACAAAAGGGCTAATTTGCATCTAATTAAACACACCATTTTAAGATGGGGCAGGATGAACTCCCAGAAAGAGAAGGGAGGAAAAGATGTGCTTTATTTCTGTGAGGGAAAGGCAGCTGTACTTCCTCCCTCCTTCTCTCTCACCTTTTCTCTGCCTTTACAAGGTTATCTGTCTGGGAGATAATGAGGAGACGCAGCGCTGGGCCCACCACCGCCTGCCTGGCGCCTAATTAATCATTGATTGTAATATGGCCACTCACAACTCATCTGGGAGGAGGCCACATTGAGGAAGTGTTGACTACATGTGACTATGGCTTTGTGTGTTTAAGGGGCTCTGCCCTTTGCTGTGTGCTGTTTGATTTAGGGAGGACAGATCAACCGATCAAAAAGGAGGTGCCAATAGACAGCTGGACTAACCCGCTCCTACAGGCTATGACTGCTTCTTTATTGCATTCAAACTAAATATATACTAAAGTAAATGGAAGGAACAAGAGACATCTCCATGTTGTGAATGTGTATTCTACGTCTCAGTGCTGTAAGGTGTACGTATGGAACCATCTGGTCCGTCTGAACTATGTATACTTACGCTGCCATCACTGCGCTGGCCTCCCTTGTGTGTTATTACAACCACCTCCATCCACTTCCTCAGGTGTTGCTAAGAGAAAAAGACCACAAACAAAATCTCCACATTAAAGCCTTAAAGTTGGCTTTACTAATCATTAACCTACCAAATATTTAATTATTTGATTAAACCTTCAGATTATTGAGTAGAATTTACTTTAAAATCAGATATTCCGATACTTGGGAAATAATCTGTCGTTTAAAGCCCAGCACCTACTGCTACAGTTAAAAGGCTGCCGTGCTGATGCCATGATAAACTGCATTCTGTGCTGTCGGGTCTAAAAAAAGATGTTGTGAACTGAGGAGGTCGAACGTTCTCACCATCATCTGATCACAAAACTTGTCATTGAAGGAGTTGGGGAAAAGACGTGTGACGGAGGTTAGGCGGTTCACCACGTTGAGCGTCAGGCTGCGGTAGTCACCAAGCATCATTAGTAGGGGCCGCATGTGAGTGTGGATCTGGTCCACCTCAATGGTTGCGCCTTCCAGGAACTAAAATAGAGTAGAGGCAAAAATGTGTTATAGGAAAAAAAGCTTTTAATGCAACTTGAAAATGAATATTGTAAGAATAAAAATATGGAGGTAGTTTTACAGGATTTTACACATTATAATCATAACTCAGAATACAGGCTTGTTTTTCCTCTGAAACTTCTACACAAAAAGCTTTAAAGTATTATTGATATCTGAGACCATCTTCTTTCCCCAGTGCGTTGCAACAAATCATTTTCATTTCGCTTCCACGAATATTTTTTTTTTCTACATTAGACCTGGCCTTCACAGGTTTGCTCGCCCCATGAACTGCTCGCCACCCTTTGTATCTCCATCAAGGAACTAAGGCCACTCAAATGAGGGCATGACCAGCCATAAACAAGCACACATGCCAACACCAAACACTGATGACGCTCACACACACACACACACACACACACACACCCTCACACAGACGAGAGGGAATGATGCACGGCAGCCACATTCATTTTCCTCTCAGTGCTGAGAACAAACACTCCATCCTGTATCGATTGGGCCATGGCAACGCTCATTAGTGCTAGCAGGGTAGAGATGAAAGAATGGAGAAAGCAGGGAACGGCTAGGCTGAAAAATAAATAAAAAAAACCACAGGATAGTGAAAAGGAGTGATGGTGGTAAAGAAAGAAAATGAAGGACACAGAAATGGAAAGAAAGAGAGACAAAGAGCATGAGGCAGATGGATAGAGGCAAAGATGGTATGGATACTTTGATGAATAGAGGCAGGACTGGTTCATGGACAGTGTGATAAAGCAAAGGGAGGTCCCTATGAAGATAATTGGGTGGGGGAAATGGTATGACGGGAGGATTAACAAAGGACCTCTGAGATGGCAAATGACATGAGTGATACAGATAAAAGATTAATGAAGCAAGAAGGAAGAGAACCATTGAAAACAAGATAATAAAAAGTGTACTTAGAAAACTAAACAGGCAAAACAATACCCATAAGAGCAAATTATACATTTAGAGGGGAACGCATTAGGGTAGGGCCTTATGAAATCCATTTGAATTTTTTCCAGATTCCATTTTATTTTTACCCAATTTTCATCCTTTCCGTTTTAATTTGTCTTTTTTCTGTTTTACTTTTCTTTTCTTTTTTTAAATTGTGTCTAATCATGTGGTTGATAAATGAAAATTAAGACATTTACTAAAGAAACATTCTAGTAGTTCTAATTCTAATGTCTAGACCATACACATGTGCATAAAGGGTATGTGCAATCATTTATGGAGGAGTCACAATATACCACCCACTTTTTCAAATCCCTTTTTCCCTTTTTCAGCTTAGGAGCGGTGACAAACGCTTATAATGTTAGAGAAAACATCGATTTTTATAAATTGGATCCAGAGTTTGACAAATTCCATGGAATTCCACGTTTTACAGTTGATTCCATTTTCATTGTCAGATTCAGCGATTCCGCCGTGTTTTACGCATCGCGGAAATCATAAGGCCCTACATTAGGTAGAGAAAATGTGATTTTAGAAAAGATTTCAAACAGAGTTGCAGTTGAAGAGAGTGATGTAACACAGGTCTGAGCTCTCCAAGCAATCAATACAGTCTTGAAATTAATTCTAAATCATGTTTTTTTAAAAAGGGAGCCAAATTAAAGGACTAATGCTGAGAAGTCATAAATAAAGGCTTATTTATTTATGTAAACATCTTGCAACAGATAGTCGATTTTGAAGATTATGAAAAGTTCTAAATGCGACGCCCTTTAAAGTGTAACAATTTCAAGTGGAACACTTCCTGTGATTCATGAGTCATAATGTAATGTGCTACATCTACATGGCAAGCAATAATAAAAAAAGGATGAGAGATCTTACACTGACCTTCCTCATACATGCCTCGCCCGCTTCCTGCAGTTCATTGTTGGTGGAGTTGAGGGCTTTAAACAGGGCGGCGATAATCTTCTCTCTGGACTGTGGCAAGTAATTACACGCTGCAAGAGCATCTGAACAGGAACAAGAGATGATCAAATTAATAAAAGAATTTAAACATAGTAAGTCCGATTATTTTAATACTTGCATTTTTTGCAAGATAATTATTCATTCAATTCACAAAGTGGTAAAACCAAGATATAGTGACAAAACAAGGCCAGCAATAATTATCAAATCAGTGTCAGCTAACATGACAGTCAGACATTTAGATGATAATATACGTCTTATAAATCTTCCCTAGGTTGAGGACTATAGTTTGCATGAATAATGAGCAGTTTTCAAATCTTCATTCACAACACAAAAGATGAGTATGCATCAGTTCAGTGTTTCCTGTTAATTACGTGGACTGTGTGGCAGCCTGGCAAAGTTTCACAGTGAACTGGAAATACTTCTGGCCAGCCTCAATGGGTGGGCTGACCGGGCTTTTCCTCCCCTGTTTCCTCCACAGCGGTGAGCAGCAACCGGCTCTAATTCAGCCCAGAAAGTAAAAGTAGCTCGCAGCTCTAGCTGCGTCAGCTTCACAGCAACCCTTGCTCAGACTTCCCAGGGCCGTGAACTTCAGTGCTCACTGCACCTTCTCTTGCTGTACGAAAGTACAGTACTAGAGTAGACTAAATGTACTTAGTCACATTCCACCACCTCATTCTCAACCACATCTACCATGTTTTTCTTGTTGTGTCTTATAATGTTAAGTTGTTTTAACTACACCCACCGTTTTAGAATTGCCCTTTTTTTTTTCAAATGTAATTTAAACACTGATAGAACAAGAGCACAAAATTGTTTACTAGAGCACCAAGTTCTTCATAGACCTAATCATTCTGCTCTCAAAGTGCACCAGGTAAATTACTTTGACTTTAAAACAGAATTTTCCGCTAGGGTAGCATTCCCATGGACCTGCCTAGAGGGTTCAAAAGAAAAATCCCGTGGTAAACAAAATTCCAGCAATATATTTGGACCAATATCAAATTGCAGGTCGACTCACTGAGAGCAGCGATGCGGAGGGGAACCAGGGAGGGAAGGCTCTTGTAACAGGGCAGCTTCATCAGAGCAGCATCCTCCGTCTCACACAGGTTCAACAACTAGAAGGAGAGGAGATTGGAGGAGAGACAATAAGGTCAGAGGTCAATAATCAGTGCTAGAAGTAGTGATTTCAAATATTTGTCTGATAGAGTCCATTGTTCGTAAAATGTTTAAGGTGACAACATAATTAGGAAATGTAGTGTAGTGCCAGTGCCTTCTACATCTCACATACCTCTGTGTAGAAGACCTTGTGTTCCATGACATTGAGGTCCATTGTAAAGAGGCGAGGCTGCAGGGTGGTGCAGAAGGTGTTGCCCTCCATCAGGCCGATCTGGGCGTTGGCAGGCTGGTGACGGAGCAGGTGTTTCTTGGGGGGAACCATATCTTGCAACACCTGAAGATAAGGAAATCCAAATTAAAAACATTAATGTGGATTATTCTGTATTTCACTCACAAGTTTTGTTTTGAAAATTGAGAGATTCTGAGGTTATCAGTCCAGAGTGATCAGACACACTCATTACTTGTAGCCCATTTTGTGTTGAAGCTAAAACAACAGGTGAATTTTATATGAAAAGTTTTGTCTAGCACAGTATTTATATACGGTAGAGAAACCTCTACAGTCCTTGTTTCACCTCTTTGTGTGGTTCCATGATGACGGTTACACTCTTGCCGGTGACCTGGGCTAGCACCTGCAGGGAGTGCATGGCCTGCTTTCTGACAGTTGAGTTGGGGGAGGTGACTTCTCGCACCAGGTCATGCGTGACCATATGGAAAGACTTGTCCTGGGCAGCTAGCAGCTCCTCAGTCTTTTCTTCATCTTTCAGTGGAGTTGCACACCGCACAAGCAACTGCTCCAGGGTGGTCTTAGCCATGGCTACAGCTCCATTTGACACCTAATTGTGAAAATCAATAAGTTAATGAGTACAATGCCACTGCAGTGCGTAGTGTGACAAAAGAGGAAAGTTAAGTTGTTACATTGCACCTCATGCAAGCCTTTGTAAAAAATAATGTGAACACAAAAGCTGACAACTGGATAAATGTGTACTCCCTTTCAAATAATGTGCTAAATATTAGAGTATTGAGTCATTTCCTCTCACCTCTCCTGTGAGGTCCATCATAACAAAGAGCAGGGCCTTGAGAAAGGTGAGTTGGTTCTGCAGCACCCAGATCAGAGGCAGTCTCTCCATTAAGAACTTGATGGATACCACACCGCCAAGCTTGGCATACCAGGCCTGCTCATAGCAGCAGGCACACAGACGCTCCACAATGTAGGAGAACAAGGGCAGCTGGCATGCCTGAAGTGGTAAAGGACAGGATGATTAACGGATTCCCATTGAAAAACTATAACATGTGAAAACATAAATAAATTAGCTTTTTTTTTTTATTTGATCAATGGTGTATCATATGTTCATTTCAAATTTTAATGTAAAGCAAGTGGACAATTTGTCAGAATAATTGTATTCAGAGTGTTGATCGAGTACAAGATTGAGTTAAATATTTCCTAAGTTATATTTATGGCCAGCACAGTTTGCCAGAGTTACAAAACAATTGGCACAATGAGCATAATGTCGTAATTAAACTCAGAAAATAACCGAAGCATCTAACACGCTCTTCCCAGTGACATACCCTCTCCTTGGAGCCAAGGATGATGCTGGCCACGTCGAAGATGACGGCCAAGGCCACTTCTCCAATCTTACACAGCTCCTTCTCCTCGTACGCCATGCAGATAGCGATGGCATCGATCAGAACCAGCGGGTCCATGCCCTTTGAGCCGTTCTCCTCACTGTGGAACATGGCTGTGCTGGGCTGGCTGCCTAGCTGGTAGCTTGGGAGCAGGAATGGACCTGGAACACAAGGGAGCACAAGTGGAAAGGGATTATGTTTAAGATGAAATATGTGAAAATGAATAAAGATTAAAAGATGAGACCTATGTGTAACAGTGCATGCAACCCTTTATTTTGTGTCAAATACTTGAAGAAAAAAAGCCAGAATTTTAATAAAATATTAAGAAAGGACAAAATTTGTTAAGTTACTGATATTCTTGTGCAGCTGGGAGTCAATGCCAATACTGCGGCAAAAGAGAAAGCTAATATAGAGCAGATATAGAGTAGAATGAGCACCAGTCCCTCACCACACTGCTGAGCCACTGCGACCATGGTATAATGGCGTATCAGGCTGGCCACAAAGGGAAGCGCACTGGGCCTCAGGTCCTTTATCACAGCAGACATGAATGCTCCTGTCAGGGCCTGTTCAAAAGTTCTGCGGGCAGGCGTGTCTTGTGCTTTGTAGCGGTGAGAGATAATAACATTGGGGATCCACTTCTCAGCGAAGCTAATCGGGGGAAGAAAAAAAAAAACACAATAAATTAGAGGATTAGATATCGAGAAGGACAATACAACTTGTGACAGTACTACTGAAACTTTCTTTCAGATAAAAGTCCCATATTTAATGATTTTTGCTGAGCCCATTTGCAAATTTTCAGGTTACAGATCCTTGTCCATTGCCTTAAATGTTCTCTCTCTCCTCTCAGCTCCTTCTGCATTTCGATTCCTCTGTCTCCCTCGTCGTCCCCCGTTGGTATTTTTGTTATTTACTGCAGCTGAAGGCAACTGGGCCTTGGAGTGATTGAGCAGCTGTTTTCTCCATGCTTGAGCTTGTGTTTTATAATGCCAGGCGCCAGGAGCAGACCTGATGGATCGCTTCATTTCATTATTGCCATTTAAAAAGTGAGAGAAGTGGAGGGGGTGCGAGGAAAGGAAAGAGGCTAGCAAGGAACATGGCGGCAGGAAAAAGAAGCGGGCAGCGTCAGATTGCCCTTCACTGCTGCAGTCTCCCCACTTGATTTTTTATTTAAAAACTGAGAGGGTATTTTTTACAGTAACCACTACAATCCTAAGGCGAAGATGTGTAAAGAAGATGACAGGAGGTAGAGAGAGGGAAAAAGGAGATTTTCAAGAATGGAGACATCTTACAAGAGGAGAGGGCAGGCCCCCTGATCAGAACTGACACACTTCATTATCCCAGCAGAAATGTGCACACGGATGTATTCATGTGCATGCGTGTTAGAGCATAATGACAGGAGAGTGTAAGGGGCATGGTGTCGCATAAACAGACAGGGGAAAGTAATTAGCCCCTGCCTGGGGATCAATGATGGTAATGTGACGAACCCATCCGACAACCAACCCCCCCCCCCCTTCCTGTTTGTCTGTTCATGTATGTGTCTCCGCCTCACAGTGAAGCCTGTGTAGGGGGCCTGTGAGCGCTTAATTAGCAACTCCCGCTCTTGAGACGGAATTGATGAGGCAGTGCGTGGTGGGGAGAGAGTTGAAGACGTGACATGAGAGACAGAAAGCAGGGCATGTCAGCAGGTGGCGGGATAAAGGTGGAAGTCATACGATAGACACAGTGCTGGTGTAGTGGGTAGACTTGGGAAAAGGCAGACAGGAATGGCCAGATAAGCACGAACTAGAGGGTACAGGTCAAGGTCAAGAAAAGGTTCAAAGAGGTGACGATCATTGACGTGCCATCCTATCATTTGAGTCAACTTAAGTGGACTGTCCACTGAATGGTTGTCGATAAATGAATGCACTGTCATGGATGTTCCTTAAAATATATTTGCCTTTTTTTGGCACTGAATACTGCATTAAACACCAAAATATGTTATTTACTAACCGTAATTGAACATCAAAATAAGCACAGAATGTGTCCTTACTTGGGATGGGACAGAAGCTGGTAGAGAGCGTGCTTGTTGTCATCCAGACTGGTCATGGCCACCAGGAAACACTTAATGACCTCCCAGGCCTGGCGTCTGTAGTAGGGCTCTGTGTTGGCACTCTTCAGACAGTCTAGAGCCGTTTCTATTGCCTTGAAAGAAATATACCAGACAAATCTCACTTCAAAACATTCACAATTTTCTAGTCTGAACAGGCAAGTTACTATGTTTCAAAATGCCAATGTTCCATATTATGAATGCGGGAAATAAATTGCAACATGCGACGATATACGATTCATTTGCAGGAAGTACCATCTGGCCGAGCAAAGGTCATTATGATTTCTACATTATGGGCTGACAAGCCACAGCAGCGAGGCACTTAAAAACCGAGAAAATGAACTAATTAATGCCACTCAGAACAGAGGGGAGAAGATGAGGACGACGACGCAAGAATAGAGGGTGAGAGGAGAGATGAGGGCACGGCAGATTGAATTGTGGACCTGTCAGTGTATTAGGATATCAAGATATTTCTGTCAGGGCTGAGACTCAGACGAACACTCTATTGTTACTACTTAGATATAATATTGAAGGGAAAAAGAAGATTTTGAATGCAAACTTCTGAGAAAAACACAGCTCTCTACTTAAGCGGACTACAGACTGAATAGAAAATAGTTCAGTCAGCATAAAATAAGAATCAAGAGATAAAATGGAATTTGAAAACAGCTTAAAAAGGCAAAGAAGTAGAAGAAGATCAGAAATACGTGCGAGTGTTACCGTACTACCTTGGAGAGATTCAGCTTATTCAAATCACTGTTATTTGATCTCTCCATTTACTTTACTGCACTTTAAACTCTCTCTCAATGTGCCAACTATGCCTATGGTTGCATCATGAAACCTGCGATTGATGCCTTGAGCCCGTGCATGTGGCTGTGCAGCACGTGAGAGTGTGTGAGTCTGTGTCCTGCCATCGCCCCTGACGATGGCAAACACACAGATGGATGAAGAAGAAGGAGCAGCCATTAGTGAGAGTAAATAATGCCGTCATGGTGGCCCAGACTAGATTGATGATTACTGACTGGGGATGAGTAGGAGAAACAGGAGATGAATTTAATTACCTGGAGGACACACACATCTCCACACTAGCACACACACACCACACGCCCCTGACAATGATATATTGCTCAATGTAGCACCATAATGAGGAATATCCAGCTCTGTTATATTTAATTCTCTCTTTCTGAAACACAAAGGTAAAAGGGGAAAGAAAGGGTCTTCTGATAGAGTTCAGGAAATGTAACGACATGTGAAAATATCCAAAAACTTTTCTCCTCAGAGTTCTGCAAACAACTTAACAAAAATGGAGACCATCATGCAAACATGCACTACCAATACCGGCAGTGAGGTCTTACCTTCTCCATGGGTAGCTGTATGGACGCCTTGCAGTCAGTGAATTCAGCCTTGATGCTCGGCCCCTGGATCTCAGTCACCACGTAATGCAGCCTCTGAGATTCCTTCAGCATCTTCCTGTTGCTGCCCCCAAACTTTCCCAACACCCGGTAGGCTACGTGAGAGATGCTCTCAGCCGGGTTACGAAGGGTACGCCACAGGGCCTGAAGCCAAGGAAGAGAAGGGGCAAAGTTATGAGCTCTACTGTAGATAGGCAATGAGAGAAGCAGCGAATTAAACAGTTTCACTTAAAGAGACACTGGGTGCTGGCAGCATGGAAGGACATTGAAAGTGGCTTCCTTTTTAAACCTGTTTGCTGTTAAAAGTGTTATTACAGATTGCAATCAGTACTGCTACATTAAACTAAACAACAAAGTGTTGGGAAAGCTGATAACTCACTGTAGGTAATAAGCTACTGAATGTTGAAAGTATTAAAACACATAATTCAATAATAATCAGTTACATCCATCAGGCTATATTTTTTGACCATTATGCTTGGATAGTAGAATGACTAGAAAGACCAGGACTTGGTGTTGTGGATGTGAATGACCCCACACAGTTAAGCAGTTTTGAGCTGAAAAGGTGTGTGTGTGTGTGTGATCCTGGTTCAGTGTATTGTTTGCAAATATTGACATGTCCACTGTTGACCACTAGAGGACAGATGTGCTAAGTGATGTTCAGAGGATGGTCTACTGAGTGGATATCAATTAGTTACTTTTTGGACTGAAATGGGTTCTGACATGCAGCACAGTAAAATTGAATTGGGCATAATGTTGGCAATAATCCCCCACCTGCATGAGCTCGGCCCTAACAGGCTGGATGTGGTCATAGAGGAAGTCAGGCTGCAGGTTGTCCACACAGAGCTCCAGGGTGCGAAGGCCCTGGCTGACCAGAGTCTGAGAGCCATTGAGGGCGGACACCAACGGGTCCATTAGCATCGGTAAGTAGGGCAGCAAGGAGCTGAGACGCACTGGCACCGTCAAACACAACTCCACAAATAAGTCCTTCATGTGCTGCTTGTGAAGGCCGCTTTGTAGCATGTTGAGCCCTAATAGCATGGAAGGTAACATTTGGGAATTAGATGAGAAGAATATATTTGGGGAAGAGTTAGGCTATACTTTTTTTTTTCATCATTTTCAATTGAGAGTAACAGCGTGCGAGGCTCTACCTTGCAGCAGGTTAGGTAGAAGGGGAAGGAACTCCTGGTAGAGAAGATCATGACTGCCTCCACCAATGGAACGAAAGAGAGCCCGGAGAAGCAGGAAGTAGTTGTAGGGTTCCTTCGCTGATTGGGCCAGCTCCATGGAGCTGTTCACAATCTTATGGAGGTGTGGCTGAGGAAACGGGGACAGTTTTATTAGTCAAGAGTGACAAATATTTTTTAAAAAAAGTAAAAACTAGCCTTAGAAAAAAGGCACAAAACATCAACTTACCTTGAGCATCTGTTCGTTTTCGGCAGCAAATAGTGACACTGAGCCAAATACTAGTTTGAAGAGCTTGAGGTAAAGGTTAGAGAGCTCAACATTGGAGCCCATCTCTGGTAGTCTCTCAAGAAGATACTCCACTAGGATGGTGGCAAATAGTGCAGACGTAGACAAGTTGGCCAGAAAAGAATTTGCCACAATCTGGGAAACAACAGAAAACAACCAAAATGGAATTTGTGATGAAGGAAAACCCTTTTAACTGAATTGTTATGTATTGAAGTGCAAAATTTCGAGCATCATCCATGAAACAAAACTAATTCACATGTGACATTTTTCTACATACGAGACAGCATGTACCTGTAGTGCATAGTTCTTGGAGATCCTCTCCACCATGTATGGCACCGTTGTCTGAAAAATCTCCTTGAATGTGAGGGGGTTCATCATGGTAAACACACCGGCAAAGTGCTCCAGGACTTCTTTCTCCTCCTTCATGCGTACAGTCTGACAGTTAGCCACCCTGATGTACGTCTGCTGGTTGTTGGCAACCTGAACCTGGTCAGAAGACACATGAGCTGTTACACTGGGCTGGGTAGTTGGGGTTAAACCATTCAATCGTGGCTTACTGACTTATTGTTATGTATTTTATCGAGACAAACTCATTTCATTTTTGTTGTTTCTATCACTACAAACAGAAAAATAGTGAAGGTGAAGTCATTGCTGTACCTGGTAGATGTCCAAGGCCTGCATGGCGTATTTTACCAGCTTAATGTAGATTTGGGTCTCTTTTGGCTGAAGCTGCTTGTTAGGAATGAATTGAGCCTCTGAAAAAAAAGACATTTTATCCAACAGTTATTAAAAGAAATGCATTAATAAGCTATGCCCAATGATATCATGGATCTGTGTCATCTCACCTCCTGGGGCCTTGCAGGAGGTGATGCCCCAAGTAATCGTCTTCACGCCGCACACCAGTGTCTTGACTAAGCTGCGGCAGTCCGACACCTGGAAAGTCTGCTTGTCTTCCTTCTCACTAGCTCGGTCAAAGGAAGCTGTTGGGGGGGCTGGCGCAGCGGCAACGGGGGTGGGAGGAGCGGCGGGTGGAATGGCAGGAGTGGTGGATGGAGTGGGTGTGGCCGGTACACCGGGCAACACCCCTGGTTCGACCACGCCCATCTCTGACTGGGGCTTGCACTTTTTGAAGATGGAGACAAGCTGGTAACGTGCGATGGTGTGGAACTTCAGAACAAACACCTGATTTATAGGAGAAAGAGAGGGAAAATGTACTCAATGTTTATTTATCAATGTGTATTAAATCAGATGCGGGACTTTTCTATTAATCCAAGATCTACCTCCAGCATCCTCATCAGGATATCCCTTCCATTGCCGTTCTCCTGCTCTGACTTTGAGCGGATGCAGTCCACCAGGTTGAGCAGCAGCTTGCAGGACATGGTCTGGATGTTACTGGGAAGTGACTCGTCATCAATGTTCTTGGCGAAGAGCTGCACAGCTAGGGACAAATCTGTCAGGGGCAAGTTCTGGCGAACGTGGTGCACCAGGTCTGCTAGTGTGCTGTAGGCCAAGGGTCTGGGAAGAAACGGAAACATGTAACTATGACTATTTTGAGCAGAACTCTCATCATATTTCATGACTCAAAAGGAGTGGAAAAACAAGAACGGCTGTGCTCCAGTGAACTGACAGTTCACAGTAGAAAAAGTAGAAATCAGGAGCAGCCAGGAAAAGTTTGACACATATGGAAAGTAGCTTTAGGATGCAACTGAAACTGAGGGAGATGTGAAGGAGAAAGGGAGAGGGGAAAGTGAGCTAATGAGTGACACTGATGCTCCTGCCAGGTCTCAGCCAACTGCCTTGTTTCTTATGCCGTACTAATGTGAAATGACAGCTATTTTGTTGATGAGGTGAGGTACTTTGGCATCTGAAGGAGGGTCAACAAGGTTTTGCAATCGACTTAGGTGGGGGTGTTACTGGCAGCCCGCCCTCTGGAGATGCAGGGATACATGACAACTTGACAGTGCGATCTGGGCTTGAGTGTCGGTGTACTGAGCGTTTCGGCAGCGCTGAGAATTGCCTGATTAATATGCCCATACACTTAGCATGCACCTGGCTGAGCAATCAACCACCGGAGAGACAGCGGATATGACACCAAGGAGATCAAGTGATCATAAACACACACAAAACTCACCTGAGAGTCTCCCGAGCCGTGTAACCAGAACCAATCAGAATGGACTCATCAAAAAGTTTGTCCATACAAGGTATAAATTCTGAAACACAAGGAGATTTACTGTCATGGCATGATTCAAAGACTTTAGGTGTGCCACAGAAAAAGAAGTTAACAATGGGGGCAAAAACTGAAAAGGTGAAAGACAAGAAAATAATAAATGTACAAAAAACATGTATTTGTTTAATTAAAATGTAATAACTTTATCACTGCCCCTTCCCATGCTTTAGCAACTCCACACTGTCAAATCTCTCTCTGAAAATGGTTGGAGCCACAGAAGCAGAAGTAACTCGCAGTATAGTGCAGAAAATCATCCAAAATGTGTATCGTTGTCTCAAGACTGCACTGATGGGTGATTGAGCTTTCATTCGATTTCATTCAGCCTCACTCTTCACCGCTCAGTCACCAAATCAAAATGAGGTTCTACAGCTAGTCTGACAGTCGAGACCTTTTTTATCACAGGTGTGAAATGTGAAAATGACTGCAACTGGGCAAAATTGTAGGCTGCTAATGTTTTGAGCAGGAAGAACACATTAACCTACGATTACTGTTCCTCATGGAAGGAAAATAAATTGTTTGAAAAATGGATTTGCATTGTTAAAAGAAATATGAACCATTAGTAATATTAATCATAAGAATACATTTTTATGAATCACAAAGCCAACTTAATTTCCTTTTGCACACTATATGTACTGTGTGTGTGTGTGTGTGTGTGTGTGTGTGTGTGTGTGTGTGTGTGTGTGTGTGTGTACGCGTACGGCTACGTAGATCAGTTGTGAGGATGTGCTTGGCTGCAATGAGCAGTTCCTTGCGGAGGTGAGCCGTCTCAGAGGGACAGTTGGTCAGCAGTTGCAGCATTCCTTTTACCATCTGCTGAGAGTACTTCCCGACCAGGTCCTGATCGGGTAAAGAAACACACACACAACATATGATTAAAAGCACAATTACTGCAATTCTTAAAATAACAGTATACTAGGACTGACATCTTCTGGCTGGTAAATGTGGTCTTGTCTGACCAAACAGTCATGAGACAATCGCAGGTGCTACTTTAATAATAAGAAAGCGCTGCTTAATCCCTTATTTTCAGAAGCGGGAGGGACGCATGTGTGTCGGAGACAGAGCTTACGCCTTGAGTAAGGTTACTTGATTTGCTGCAATTGTTATCGAAGAACAACATCACTTAGACTAGATCTTCCCACTGGTGTGGGCAGAGGAGAAGGGAGCCCTCTAGAGGGCTCCAGCTGTAGCTGCGCCTCAGAGAGCGCTGCAGCGCCTCAGTGCCTGTGCCCTCGTCTCTCAGACCGCCAACTGTCCTACTATTATGCATGAAGTTGGAGGTTTGTGGTCGGGATTGGTTTGCTAATGCATATTTCTGTGGGTTGGGCGGTGCAGATTGTCGTTTATGTGTCAGGTGCCCCAGGGATTTAAAAAAACATATTTATCACAATTGGTATATTTCAATATGTTTGGTCTAATGTTTTTGTTTATAATATGACTGGCGGCGCTACAACAGCTTTGGCAGCTTGTTCTATTTTTGAATGAATGTGGGCAGGTGCGCTGGGCTTTATCATACAAGTACAAAATGATTAGGTTAACATGATTTAATATGCTGAATTGTATTGCTTTTTTATCTGTATAATACATTGAGGCCACCAGGTAGAGAGAACAGTCTCCTGTGGCTGATTTAGTTAATGTATAGTAATGTGCAGACTTTAGAATTAGAATATCAGTCGACCAAGATTTTCTTTGGTTGACTCCAGTCCTCCCAAACACTGAGGTAAGCCATGTTCAAAAATTACAATATACCTAGGACCTATACAACCCACATTTTTGAAGTATTCATATTTTTATTCATTGAATTTAATTTGGACAGGCAGGGTGTCTGTAGCAGCACAAATAACAATTCACTTAATCCCCCAATGTGTTTTTTCCTGGTGGGTAAGAAGTTCTTATTATGGTATTATCAGTATTTTTTTTATGTTTTTGCCAATTGTCTGAGTTTTTAAACCGTCTTTAACACCGTTCCTGATAGTATTTGCACACAGCCAGTCTAGCAGAAGATAATTTCAGAGGAAGCTATGTGTCATTCATTCTTGCTCAGTGTGAACAACTTTAAATATAAAAGGAAAGTGAATATTAAGTTCTTAATTAAATGTTTCAAAGTTGTCTGTTTTATCTTCATCCTTCCAAGATTTTGGGCCTTGATATCAGTGATTGCATCATGTTACACTTAGCTTCCTGCCAATCGCCTCACACCCACAAGAATAATAATATTATATCCAGAAACAATCCTCCAAAAATGTCTGATTGAGTTACTGCATCTACATCTTTATATTCTGGGGATCTTTACTGGAAGTTAATATTAAGCCAGGATTGACAAGAGGGTGCATTTTAACATCAAATAAACAAGCATTAAAATAACATAAACATAAGTGAAAGGGACTGAACTGTAAATGTTTTCCTTTAAGGCACGATGGCTCATTGAATCTACTCATTGACAGTGGAACTGATGCAACACACACTCATCAAACAAGTGTACCTGGTAGATCCGGATGATGTAGGCCAGGAATGACAGAGTCTTGATCTGTGCAGCAATGAAGTCTGCATACAACTCCTTGTTATAAAGCTTGTGTTGCCTGCAAGGAAACATGATTTACATATAAAAGCCATTTAGTCTCATCAAAGACATAAATGATGTCGTGTACCTGCAGAAGGTGGAGAAATGTGGGTCTACATGTGGTTTACCTGCCACAGACTGCAGAGGTATTTTCTCCAAATTAACTCTTCCCCATATCTTTCCTGTTTCAAATGCACAACACAAGCCTCTTCCTGCCCTGAGAGGTTTCACCACCTGCTAAGTCAATTTCTACCATTTCTACCAATCCCCCAAATGGATTTTAAATACAGGTTTGGCAGGCAAAGTGTCAAGCAACAGAATCAACAAACTTAGAGCTCGATAGAAAGATTGGGAGGGGGAAAACAATTCTATTCAACTCTTCCCAAACTCATTTAGATGGCTGTAAAGGGAAAATGAAATCTACCCTCAAATTCTATCTGAGACACAGTTGACCACAGAGAGAGAGAGAGAGAGAGAGAGAGAGAGAGAGAGAGAGAGAGAGAGAGAGAGAGAGAGAGAGAGAGAGAGAGAGAGAGAGAGAGAGAGAGAGAGAGAGAGATGCATCTCACCTGGCCTGCGGAGACACCTGGAGCATGATTGTGTTCATGATGAGGGGTACAAACTCGGACACCACGTTGTGAATGTTCAGCTTATATAGCTGACGGGACAAAGCAAACACACACACTCTTAGTAAATGGAAAACAAACCTCATTTTAATACACACTCATTATTATAGCTGAAGTGCTACATTGCTAAATCCTAGTATATGTCTTTTCAGGGATAATATGCTAAAGTTCCTATCACTACCTCAATTATCTAAAAATGCAGTTGAGCCAATTCAGATAGAGGTGTCAACATGTTTTTAATAAATGGCAACTTAATTCCCAACCTTAAAAAGAGCAGAATATTCAACCTTAAACTTCAAATTTACTGCCATCGTTATGTTTTCTTTGCAAGTAAATTGCAATGATTAAAGGCAAAAAGGAGACGTATACATTTTGCAATAACTAATTTTATTTATTTATTTGACCTGTTATTAGACCACAGTACCAAGGGTTAGTGTGTGATGGCTGTATTTAGAAACGATGGGGAGTATGTCACTAACCTGATACATCAGCACCACTATGATAGGCAGCTCTGCCAGCACCTTGAGAGACAAAGACCCCCGTGGGATGATGGTGTGCTAGAGGGAGAAAGTGAGAAACACAATGAGGATAACTGAAATAACTGGATGATATAAATGCTGGACACTCGCCACAGCCCTCCACAGTTGAAGCCCTAACAAATAAAGTGATTCTGACAGATCCCCAAAAGCTATCCCTACTTTACTAGATTATATGATGTTATGTTTCAGTACAGCCCCTGTAAAATGACAAACTGCCTGTCAATAAAGGACTATTGTCCTCAATTTCAGACTTGCATAATGTTATGGTAACAAGTGCATGCGTTATAAAAACTAGTTTGAAAATGTATGCTGAAAAGGGGCATCAAGTCCTACTCTTTGTATATAAGTGTTGTGGTTTCTCCTGTTAACCGTGGCAACATGGTGCACTACTACCCTCCTGTGGTTACAGACAGAACTGCAAAGGTATGTGATATCGATTGAAAACGGTGACTTATAAACTACTTACTGTTCGTGTTTCGCTGTCTTCCCTCTCAGGTGCGGTCTTGACCAACACTGATGTGATCATCCCCACCATTTCAGGTGAGGGAACCGTGTTCTCTGCTATCACCTGTGGGTTCTCAAAGTACCTGGCCTGGTAGGAACAGGAAGAGACGGTGGTAAGAGGAAATGCATACACAGGTCGAAAGACAATAGCAAGTTAGCCAGTTCGCCACCAGTAAAAAACACAGAATCAAGCTTGTACTCACAACAACTTTTGGTAGGTCTTTGTAAATCTGTTTCACAAAGTCCAGAAAGTGATGAATCTGAGAAACCAGGATTATAGAAAACACGTTACTCCAATATTAATATTGGATTGACCTTCAAAACATCTGGCTGAGATTCTCACCTCCTGAGAGATCGGAGGTCGGAACTGTTTGTGCAACTCAATAATGATGCGAAGGCATATCAACACATTTTCCTCACTTTCAATCTGTGGGAAAAAAACACAAGAAAACAACAGATATGTGAAATGGATACATAACAGCTTTTGTATCTATGCTTAACTGCACTTATTTTGCCCGCTATTTTCTCATCCACTGTTTGTGTCACAGCAAATGTTCAATGTATTCTTTGTAAAGATGTACTAAAAACAAGAGTGTTACTAACACAGGCATGTTGCAGCTTTTAGGAGGGGCTTAATATTAACATCACAGCACATTATGTGCATTTACAGAGATTTGGAAGCGTATTAGCTGTATGAAGAGATCAAGGAAAATCCACTACAAGTAGTAAAATAAGGGTTTAGTAGTAAATGAATGATGCAAAACAATAAGAAGAACATGTTCTGTTGTAAGAGAATAGGACTTTTACCTCCAGGAAGCGGAACATAACTGACAGGACGTTTTTGGTGTGTGGTCGAAGGTGTTCATTTGTTGGAATGCGATGGATGATTTCCAGGACCAGCTTCCTCAATTGCTGTAAAGGAAAAAAACGATAATAATTCAAAACAAAGATTAGCATTAGACCATTAATACCATTAAATAATGATCAAATTGATTTTTCAAAAGTTAGTGTATAGGATTGTTATCAAAGCAAGTCTGCAGTCATGCTTTTTAAAGTAACATAACTTGTGAACATCGATGAATAGATTTAAATTGGTTAGCTCACTCCAGTCCTTAGCCACATACCTGTGTGGGTTTTTCTTGGAGGAATTGAACCTCTCCATCCTGAAGGAACGTGAGGAAGCGAGGGATTATGTGTTCCAAGAAGGTGGAGTACTGAGGCGAAGAGGTCACATTCTGAAATGAAAAGTCCCAGCCAGGTTATGTATTATAGTAAGTAACTCGGTATGTCCTACAGTGATATTTCTGAGCTTTGTACATTTTCATCAGAGATGTAACTGGTATTTATTTTTCCTAGGTTAGGTTACAACTCAAAATTATTTTGTGAAATCTATCAAACTTCTTAAAGTCCATCGTAATGCATCAAAAGAGACAATGAAAACGAATCCCCTCCAGGCAAGTGATCAACATTCATCAAACTTACCTCAAAATTCTCGCTGACCTCCTGCATCATCTTCAGCTTTGTTTCATCAGCTGGAAGTTGAAGGACAGATTGCCCGCCATTAATCAAACTTGTTAACGATTCAGTTTCACTTTTCATAGCCACCTCCATGTGCTCAGCGGGGATTCTCAGATCTTATCAGTTTTACTTTCAGCGTCCAGGTTGATCAGAAGGTACATCACCAATCACACGCACACACTCACACAGACAAGCACTCTCCCAGACACGCGTACCTCTGACTGGACTAAAGCATATCGCTCTCATCACATTGTCCACGCTAAGCACAAGTTCCTCGTCTGAACCATTATTTATTTTGCTCCAGCTAAGCAACAAAAAATCCTATGCAATAACAAGGTTCATGCAATTAATGGAGTATGAGAAATGTGTAACTTAAAATTCCAAAGATATATTATAAGACAATTTCTATTGCATGGGGATAGATGCAAACAGTTCATTAAAATGAATGGGATACGTTGCATTTATACTAATCTATACTGCATGTGTTCATGTTCTAGTGTAGAGTGTGATCCCAGCAAAGTTTTATCATAACAACGTGATGAAATAAAAAACCTCTGGTTCTAAAGCACTTTGTTATATAGTTGGATAACACGTTTTGGGGTGACACCACACTCAAAGTGTCCTTTTTGTGATTTGCATAAAATAACAATATGCACTTGATGCTTTATATGTTATTTATTTGTTGTTGTTGTTGGAGAAATTGCATGATTTCCATTTTTTAGACATCTGACATAACTCATAAACATACCTAGAAACACACTGATAGTTGTATGAGCTTACGTGTGTTGGCGTCTGTGAGTGCTGCCACAAACTGCAAGTACTTCTTCATGAGTGTCGTCTGGTCGACCACAGTGGGGCTGGGCGCGGGCACAAAGGCCATGGTGGGAGATGGGACAGATCGGACTGCTGTGGGGAAAAGGGGCAGACAGCAGTCTGCACGGATCTCAGCGCGATCTCATGTACGCTGCGTGAGATGAAACGAGAGGAAATGGAGAGAAACTGACGTTAATTCAAATTAAGAAATGTTATGTTTGCTGCATATTTAGTCAAAACAACAGCGTTGTTTGTGTTGGACAAGCATACCGGTAACAGATCCACATACATGCCTGTTAACGGGCGCACAGTTAAGACATCACTGCAAGCATCAGCTAGCACAGTTGTTGTGTGCTCTGATAGTTTTTGTGAATTAAAAGGGTTTTTCGGTGTCAAAGCGGACATTGTATTATTAGGAGGTGTTATACATGCATGCCTCCACCCAATAAATGCACACAGGGTACATAGAATATTAGCTAATTTGCAGAACACGCTGACAATCGTTAGCTAATACGCTAGCTTCCCCAAAGAAAGAAAGCGCTCCCGCATCGCCCAACATTACATACAAACGAGAACAAATGAGCAAATAAACACCGGGTACAGGAAGAAAGCACCTTTTGTGGAGAAAGAACCACTTCGAAAGTTCTTCGTAAACATGAAGCTGTGGGAAACATCAACTATTTCGCCAAAGTTTAAAATAAAACGAGACCATTTGCACTTACCCAAGACCACAGACAGGAAACGGTCGGCTAGCTCCGTATCCGCCGCGCTCGCGCTGCTGCTCTGAGCTTGCGACTAGCTAAGACGTGTGATATCCCTCCGCGTATTACGTATCATATTTTTCATATTCATTCATGAATACAGCGGAATAATGTTTGATTGACAAATCTTTATGCAGATGAGTAATGCAATCGATGTTCAGTTTTGTGAAACCAATTCCGTTGGTCAAAAAGCTTTAATATAGTTCCGGCGGAACGATACACAGTGAAATCAGTGGTTATAAGACCATCGTTTTCGATGGTCTTCTGCTCCCAGGATTGTTTGCAGTGGAAGTAACTTTGCGGATACCTGCGCATGGCCACATTGGCGGACTATACTGGACGGTACCCTCTGGGAGATGGCTCTACTTTATCTCATATAGCTATGCTTGCTAAATTATAAAGAATAGAGTGTAGTGTCATACCTGAGGACAATTCAGACCAGACAGAAGGATAGTTTACAACCTGGCAAAATGTCTTAATATTAATGGAATTTATAATGGAGAATTACTTATTTATGAAGAACTACGAGTGGAGGGCCACAGGATGGAAGGACACTGGAACATTATGAAAATAATTAAGTCATTGTTTGAATTAATTTTAACACCATTAGATAGCATGGTTTGTTTTTACCACAAGATGGCAGCCCACTGAAGGAGTTTGTGCTTCTTAAATCCTCAGTACTCAGAGTATAACAAGCATGGAGCCAACCCTGTAATACAACACAAGACTGCATTTATTTATTTTTTGGCCGACATGGGCTGCAGGACCCCTTTGAACTAACTGGTAATTAAGTTGGCATATGATGCCTGGTATAAACGTACAGTATGTGTTGTAGGACATTGGTCTCAGATCTTGAATGTTTTTTAAAACTTATTCAGACCTTCATAAGACAGCCAAGAGGATGGATGTGCAATATTAATAGAGGTCAGCCAGAAATCTGGAGGACAGAATATTGTGGTTTTGTCACTCATGTAAGGCTCAAGAAACCATTGTACGGTGTGCAAATATTAGTAATCAATCTTTGTTTTATTGTTTTGTATGTCTTATTTGTTCTTCTATTGTTCATGTTCGCAAAAATGTTTGAGGATGGGTAGCAATATTAAAGATTTTGCAATGGCAGTTCTGGTTTTCATAGATCCTAGAGACCGTTTTTTCCCCCTCTTCTCTCTTACATTGTGTTGGTTGAACAAGCAAATCAATCACTATCTAAAATTAGAGTATATTACCTTTCACAATCAATTTAAAGGTTGTTCCCAAGGTTCATTGTCCCTATATTAAGTTGCTGTCATACACACTTCTGTGGTTCACGAATGAAAATGTATGGCAACAAGCCTTGAGATGCTTTTTGTCACAGCGCTTTTTTTTATTAGCAGCTTTAGAAATATTAAAATCAAGTTGAAACGTGGTCATTATTTATCTTGATCCATCTCCGCCTCACATGCTTTGCTAATGGGTTTTAATTCATAATTCTCTCCTTCACGGCCCCTTCCTTCCGTACAGTGAAACCACTGGCATGAGACTGCAGAATGAGATATTCCTTTCAGTTTAATGTCATATATAATTTGGGAGATAATTTGACATAAATTGTGACATTCTCATTCTCCTTCTCGCTCCCTGTTCCCTAAATAATAATGATCTGCTAAAAGATGTTTGTCTCAGGCTTATTGCACTGCTCTGTTCGTTTCATTAGCGTTGTGTGTGTGTGTGTGTGTGTGTGTGTGTGACAGGGGCTGCATCCTGAGAGGGGAGAGTGGATGTCACACCGGTTCCCCAGCTTTCCAAAAACCACTCATGTGTCCATTAGATTTGTGTTTTTTTCCATGCACCGCTGCTGATGCCACATCACCCTTCCATTTTTCATATAGAAGGAAGTGCACTTTCTTTGAGACTGGGTCTGAATCATCAACAATACCGTCATGCATCTAAAGCTTCCATGTGCATTCACTCTTTCTATCTCTCTGCACTCAATAAGAGGACATGTTCTCCGTGAACCGACCAGATGAACCTTCGTGGAAACGACTCGGACAGACGGTCCTCCAGCTTTGTGAATCTGGTTGTTATTGCTTTTTGGAAATCTTCACTTCATAATGTGAGCGTTGATTTCTCCATTTCCCCGGGCGGATTTTAATCAGCTGCAGTTTAAATTGGACTGGCAAATGCTGTTTGTCTTTGTCTCCTGGTAAGCAGAAAAAAAGTGTTATGTCAGAGTAAAACATTCTGGGTTTAACTAAGAGAGGCAGAGTCAACCACCATTGATGGTAATTGGTTTGCACATTGGAGAGCTACCCCCCGTATACAGCAAACTGAAGGTGTTGATGGTCAATCACTGAAGGAAACATCCTGGTTCCTACTTTCTTTCTTTTCACATTCATGTATTATCATGTAGCTGTTGTGTTGCACAATCCAAATACACATGGTCAGAATGAATAAATCATAATGAATCAATGTGTGACAGCAAACCTGCTTAAGTGAAATATGTTTAATTTATTGCACTGCCAGATTTGAAACCACATATCCAAATATCATTCATCAGCAAAATCAGTCACAGCCTTAAAGGTTTCACATTCATTTTGCTTTCAAATGTACCAAAACGAACAGTGGTGGAAAATAAATGTATGATTTATTCAAATACTGTGGTACAAGACACTTCCTGCATATAATATGAAAAGGCCCCAAACTACAGTTATTTTGGAAGAAAATTGTATTTAATTGATCTAAGATCATTAAAGAGAATCCCCCCAAGAAAATAAATGATGTATTTTCAATTATATGGATGACAAAAGTGGGCCACAGTTTAAGAAAAAGATTGTGTCTGTTGGATTTATGAGCACAAAAAGAGTTATAGCTATTAAATTGAACATAATTTATAATATAGATGAGAAATTATAGCTGCAAAGAAAAAAATATTAAGTTTAGAACGATTCTCTAACTCCATAGACACTCTCTCAAGAGACCCAGAATGATATCTTGAATATATGGAATGAAATATTGAATATAAGGAATTGCATCTTGAACACATGGAATGAAATATTGAATATAAGCTGAACTTTTGCATCCTTTGTGCCTAATTAATCATTTTATAACATAATACTGATTTCCCACAACCTTTTGTTCGGGGTCTGACCCTAGTTTGAAATCGATGGACTAAATTTTATGCATGCAAAATTAAAACTAAAGTTCATCTTCAACGCTATCAGAGTCTTCTTATGCACTGATGCATCATTACTGTCCAACAATGTTGTTGTATTAGTACTTTTACTTGACCAAAGGTGCTGAATACTTCCTCCACCGATGAAAATATGCTTTTCATATGAATGGGTTTTAGTTAAAGGTGCTGAATAGTCACAGCATTGATCAGCTCCTTTAATCTAAGTGGGAAGAATCTTCTGCTTTCCATACAAAATGACGGATTTCTGCAATATGTTATGGACACGTGTCAGTCATGACAAAATGATGATGTGCTGCATTGACGTTAGTCTGAAGCTGCCCGTAACTACGGTAACCTAGTAACAGACAACGTTTCAGGTAATCACCAACAGGGTTTTCTATTCAAAGATGGTTCATTTAGAGCGAATCCGAATCCCGACAGCTGAGATCCTTGCTGTTTTAAAATGCCAACTATTGAACAATGTGCACTTGGTAAATAAAACCAAACTGTTAACTCTGTCATTAAAAAGCTCCCTGAGTGACGATGTGATTCGGAGCACGGTGGGACGCCGCGCTCAAAGCACAGTGGTGCGTCTTCCAGTCTGCACAACTAGCCTCATTGACCTTTCACTGCCAGGCAGGCAGCTGTTGCTAATTGTTTACCAGCACATCCTGTTTATTCACTGCTTCATTTATTGAAGAGAATCACCTGCATCTATATTGATTTGTCATGTTTTTGACGGCTGGAAAACTCTGCCTTTAAATTGGCATTCTCTGATGTACAGATAGTATAATTACTTGCTTGCTGTTCTTACCGTTCGGAATCTAAATCTCACTAGAGCAAATGTTACGTCACTTTATTTTGATTTAAAAGCCAAATTAAGTACATTTCATGTCATATTCCTTATTTATAATTTGTTATTATTGGTATTATTTGTACAAGATGATATTGATCTTTGCAAAAAAATATGTTTAGTTGGTTAAAGTTAAGTTTTTGGTTGTTTAATCTTATTTTATTATTTTTTTTAATTGTAATATTCTTCTCTGCTTTGCATTCCCACCTTTTTACTAACCAGCTGACGGTTTGCTTGATCGCCGCTGCTGTTACAATCAATGGACCAATATGGCAAAATATATAAGATTACCTTGCATTTTTCTTAGATTTACATTCTATAGAAAAGGGCACCACTCTCCCCGAGGCCATTTCCCTCCACATGATATTTCATGTTTGTATTTGTCATCTAATCAAGTTGCATCCAACAAGAAAATCAAATCAAATGTGAAGCACTCTTAACCCACTCAGTTCATTAATAGATATAGCAATATTGTGGCAATACTGTTTTATTTATTTTATGTATTGTTCAGTGGCATTTTTTACATGTCAATACTATAAATATAATAGACAAGAACAAATGTGGGACATGAAATGATACTGAGATGCAACAAACTCACTTATCAGCCTAACTGCTGTGAGATAATTAACTCCTCGAGTCTTAAATGCTTAATTAACTTTCCAAATAAATAAATCAACCAATGGTTTGACCCAGCTGCTCAGTGACGTCAGCCTACTACAGCCAATCCAGGAGCCTCCGCAGACACCTTTTTTTGGTAATCCTCTTTCCTAAGAGGAGCTGTCCGATCAGCACCACACTGCGCTCCCCGTTAGCGCCAGAAATAGTTCCTTTAACACGAGCTTACAGTGATCGAGTCACCCATGATCGGATTTTCTGCTCACAATTCCCTTCATTTCGCCGGAGAGTCATGGCGCTACTTTGTAGAAACAGTTACACCTGAGGGTTTTGGGGTAGACCTACTTGGGGGCGCACTTTCACCTACTTAACCCGGACTTATTTAGACAGCGTTACGGGTTTAAGTGCCAGGCTTTCCACTTTCTCCTTCTTCTGAACCGCCGCCGGTATGTTTTCACTCTTGTGCGGGATGCTGTGTGTTTGTGCGCTGGGCTGCGGTCAACTAGCGAGCGGCCAGGAGGACGATGGAAAGCGGTACATCTGCCGGGCTATTCCCCTCAGCGGCGACGCAAGTTGCCCCGTGACGTTGTTACCGGAGCTGAGCGCGGGAAGCCAAGAAGAGGAGCTCCGGAATACTGTCATGCAGCTACGAGAGACCATTTTACAACAGAAAGAAACTATTTCCAAACAGATCGGCACCATCAACGAGCTAACCACCAAGCTGTCCCTGTGCGCCTCCGCCACCGACGATAGGAAGTATGAGAAGGGGGCTTCTTGGGGCAAAGAAAAGCAAAATACAATGGGGGATGTTCCCAGAGATCCGAATGACACCATAGACAGTCTTGGAAAAACCATGCAAGGGCTCAAGGACCGGTTGGAGAACTTGGAGGTAAGTCGGAATCAAATGCGTAAAAGCGTAAAAAGCCATGCGTAAAAGCTCTTGGACCGGCTTTGTGGGACACCGGGTCGATTCACCGCTCAGCAGTAGACTGTCACTTCTGAATATAATGACGCATCACGGTGATCAAACATGTGAGAACGAGATAATTGTCTAATTGGTCAGCTTTAATCTTCCTATGCATGGCCAATTATTCTACTGGTGTCTTAATGGCGAACTGTTATGGCCTCTGACCTCTCATGATTATAATAAGGCCTATGAAAGGCACATGGGATCATCTATAGCCACAGTTATTTTAACATAGTCCAAATAAACTCATCTAAGAACAGGAATGGAAAACTGACCAAAACCTTCTACAGCCCTGAAAGTGAATTTGCCTAATCCGTCATGCAGAAGGATGGAGCGACAGAGCAGCGAAGTCCTGTGTGTCATCACTTGTCGCAGGTTCATTGTCCTGGTTCGTGCTCACGCTGTCCTGTCCGTCCTTCCTTCCCCAGCAACAGCAGCTGCGAGCCAACGTGTCCGGCGCCTCGTTCCCCAGCGAGCTCCGCAACCTCTTGCAGCGTCGGCTCGGGGTGCTGGAGAAGCAGCTCCTGAAGAAAGTCAGCAGCCTGGAGGAGGAGAAGAGCATGCTGTCCAACGCCACGGCCGCCTACAGGCTGAAGACGGAGAGCACGCTGAACGCCCTGGTGGACAGGATCAGCGAGCTGGAGAAAGGTGAAAGGAAAACACCGTGTCATTCAGCAAATGTCAAAATCTGTGCAGAAGAAGTCAAGTTGAAATCGTGTTTCGAGATGATCAGGCAGGTAACCTCGTAGAGAGGATGAATTGGAAAAATGGTACATGGTGCTCCACAGGGGGGGATGAGACTATATAAAGCACGCAACCTATTGTGCATCTACTACACTAATGGAGAAGAGGCAGAGGAAAGCAGCCTGGGGAATAAAAGACTTGAGAGGGTCTGATGATTCACAGACAGGCATGGATTTTTTTTACATAAAAGAGGCTTTTGTCAAGGTTTTACATCACGACTGTGTGTTAAACATAAAGGGAAGTGTTGCCTCGCTTTCATTCCATAATTAGTCAAAATAAAGCTCACGGACACCTCTCCCTCTCCCTCCCCTCTCTCTCTCATTAGGAGCAGGCGACTTCAAGTCCCCAGAGCAGTTTAAGCTGTCCCTCCCCCAGCGGACCAACTACCTGTACGGCCGCATCACCAAGAGCCTGCCAGAGATGTACGCTTTCACACTCTGCATGTGGATCAAGTCCAGCGCCAGTCCTGGCATCGGGACGCCCTTCTCGTACGGCGTACCGGGGCAAGCCAATGAGATCGTGCTGATCGAATGGGGCAACAACCCAATAGAGCTGCTAATCAATGACAAGGCGAGTAGTCTCTTTATCCTTAGAACGTTAACTTCAACATCACAAATCTCTTACGTGCACCATACAAAGTGCTTTTATTTCAACAAACCGTGACTAAGCAGATTGTATTTTCACCCATCAGGTGGCCCAGTTGCCTTTGGAGGTGCGTGATGGAAGGTGGCACCACATCTGCATCTCCTGGACGACACGGGACGGCCAATGGGACGCTTACCAAGATGGAGCCAAGCTGGGAACTGGTGACAACCTGGCGGCCTGGCACCCCATAAAACCCGGGGGAGTCATCATCCTGGGGCAGGAGCAGGTAAGGAACTGAACCGCCAGCCATCGACATTTATTTATGTCAGCATTCTGTAATTTTCACAAGTCAAACACCTCCAGGTGTGCCAAGCAGTTCAGCTAATAAGCCGTGTTATTTATGGAGCACCTTCACACATCTAAAGCAGCACTAATAAGCTATTGGCAGGCTAACTCAACAAAACAATTCATAAGATAATGTAAGACCTGCCACTGCCCACACATGCCGAGGTCTCCTCCTGGACCAATCAGGGAACATTGTCAGTCTGTAACCTCTTGTGAAAATCTAATCAGTGTTGTTCCCATCAGGGGATATTTTCTAACACGACTCAGAGCAAATTGTGAAAACCAGCTAATTCAATAGGAAATGTTGTTTCTAAATGATCAAATGTGGTTCAACCTGAAATAAATCAACAGCTGGATTACCATGACATTTAGATATTTGTGTTCCCCAGAGGATGAACCCTAATGATTTTGGTGATGCTCAGACTTTTTTTTATCTAAAGCCACCAGTTGGTCAAAGTTCGTCACCATATATTGCACAGAGATGATGTTCCCTAATGATACTAGTGATCCCCTGACATTCATGTCCCCCTCAGGATGAGCTTTATTAGACAAGCTTTATTAAAGCTTTATTAAACTCCTGTCAACGGCACATCAGACGTTTACACACGTGTCAATTTAGATGCTTCAACATTTACATCATCCAACAGAATAAAGAATAAAACATTCATTTAGTCCGGAAATGTAATGACTAGTCCATCCATAGGCCCGCTGACCACTTCCTCCATATAGATGTGTGATGATATTGGTGTTAATACGCTTTACATCCTGCTGTTTATGGCCCTTACAGGACGTGGTGGGCGGGCGCTTTGATGCAGGACAGGCCTTCGTGGGCGAGCTGAGTCAGGTGAACATTTGGGACCGCGTTCTGAAGCCGGTGGAGATCCAGTCCATGGCTAACTGTAGTTCCTATCTGCCCGGGAATGTGGTGTCCTGGCTGGCCACCAATGTGGAAGTGTTTGGGAGGGGAGCGTTCAAGAGGCCCTTGGAGGTGTGTCAGGAACGACTGCCAGACGCTTAAAACTCATCTGTCTGCCTCTCTGTAGTGTTTCCATCATTAGCATTTTTATTTTTTTTTCTTACTGTGGGGCAGTTTATGGACTTTATGTTGCACAAAGGCACATAGGAATCTTATTTGATCTGTTGTTCTCAGAGATAATTGTGACCAGAGGTCATGTGGAGGCTGAACACCATCACGACTGGTGGATATTTAATTTCAAGTGGCGATCAGAGAGCGATATAGAGTATATCCCAGCCTTTCTTTACCATGACTAATGTACTTCAATCCTCCAGTACACCCACCACCATGGTAGAAGGTCCCCTGAGGTATCGGTGCAAAAACCTAATATACATCCTCGTCCTGAAATAGTCTCCCACACACCAAAAGCTGGGACGTAATGAAAATCCACTCTTGCCCGTCACAGACGCACGCATGGAGCGCTACGACTACAAATACCCCGAGGTCCAGACGAGCCGACAGTTCAGCGCCGGCATGTGAGCCGGTATGGCGTGCGGTGGGAATGAGGAAAGATTAAAGGTCTGGCTAGTGTTGTGTCTATTCCTTAACTTGGAATAGGCTTAGAGCCAACACCAATCCCACCTCGGATCTTGACATGTTCAGTCATTTCAAGTGGAAAAGTCGTTGGAGCATATGGATAAATATTACTGTTCACCCTTGGCTTATGTAACTGATACCAGTGATACTTCTGAGTCTATCACAGTGCTTTTTCTCTTTGCCTTTCATGTTGGAAATATATTCATAGCTTCAACGTTGTGATATATCTTTCCTCGTGATTTGTAACATTGTTGCAGTGGATTGTCTAACCGAGCATCCCAAATATAACAGATTAGATTGTAACTACAATGTGGTTTTGAATGTACATGAATCATTCGCATGTGTGGTGTAAGTTTCCATTATTAAGTGTCGCTGTCCAAAAATATATATATATATTTATTTTTTAAATGTAATCTCTGTTTTAAGCACATGTATGAGGAGTTGTTTGTTTTGTCTTGTGGCCTTCTTATGGAGAATTAAGTGCAATTAAATGTTTTATGACTTAAAAGTCATTTGTTTTACCAGTAAATGAAAATGTGGAAAATAAAGAAAATTAATACGGCAAAATGTTGTTTTTGTTTTATCTGTCATTACATTGCAAGTTTAACTTTTAACATATGTATCAATCAGTTCACCTGTGGTTGGTTATGTCTTCCATCCACCTGGTCTCTTGTTAGTGATATTGGTCAAGCTGCTGAGGTGACACAACATGTGTCAAACACACAGGCTGAGCAGGATCTTGAGGCTCAGCTGGCTTGGGCTAAGACAACAACAGGTGTCCTGGGTGGCATTAGCAACACTTAACAGATGAGAGAGGCCGAAAGGTCAGGGGTGGCGTCACATACACCCCCTCCCTCAGACAAAGCAGCTCTTTCCATCCGCCTGCTGCTCTGATTCACCTCACATAGGGTGAAAACTATACATGTATTTGAGAGACCATGAAGTATATCAACTTCCATAGAATCCTGATAAATGAAATTATGTTTAATGCGAGATGAGTTGCTGAAACTGAGGGAAATGGAACAATCAGTTAGAAAAATTTGCATTTTCCTTTCATACATGTGATGATATAAGGCCTATAACATCGAAACAACATTGTCTCTGGACACAGGAATCGTGTTTACGTAACGCAGCCTTAACACTGTGATCTTTGGTGAAGTCGTCGGGTTCATTTTCATACTTCAGTGTTCTTCAGGTGGTCTTGTCTGAGGATTTTATTTTGTTCCTCTATTCACAGCATGACATTTTCAACAGCATGAAAAAAAAGCAATTACATAAAAAGTCTCCATTTGGTTATGCAGAGCTGAGTTCAATCAATAATGATCACGGAGATGGAAAAGAAGATGTCCAAGGCCAGTCTGTATCTGTTGACTTTATTCATAACAAAGTCGGTTGGTTAATTGTTGGTGTATTTGTACCGTGGCAAAAAGAATACAAAAGGGATGATTCAAAAATGATGAACGACAAAGAGGCGAAATGAAGTAAATTACCTTGAACCCTCACAAACGAAATGACAACCAGGTAGCAGGATGTGACAAAAACAAGTCCTTCCATTAAATTAGAAATAATTAAGTGGAAAATGCTTTTCTTCTGAACGGAATAAAGGCAGGTTTCACTGTTTTTCTCAGTAACCAGGGAATTACACGTTCTCTTTATTAGCAGAATGACATAAATCTACACTAATTAATATTCTTTATATTAAAAATCGATCTTATGACTTTGAGTTTGTATGTGAAAGAGGTTGTTCATAATGACAAACCCACCGACACAGTAAACAGCCAGTGAACATAGTATTTAGAGCCAGATATTTCTCTCTGGAGTTGGTGGGGACCCAAAATGAGCTAAAAGGAGGGGATATTAAGCCCTATGAATGATTCTAATCTTGCTAACGCAAAATGAGAGAGCACCTATGTTATTCAAACCACATAGACAACTTTTTCAATTTTAGTGACCCCACATAAGAACCATATGTAGCCTCAGTGGATATGAGTACGATTAAAAGCCACGTTCATTAAACGTTCTTCAAACAGCAGTGTTTCAGCTCAAGGTCAATCTTCTGATGTACGTGAAGTATTCCTCTTAGCACCCGCCGCTCCCCATCGCACCTCTGACAGCTGGCATTCATCAGGAGACGCACAATTAATAAAGTTGTGACATCTCTAACGGCGGACGAGCTGTTTTTAAACACCGTCACGGAACTCAGACGTCAGCACAGTTGGAAAGATTCCAGGATTTTATAGAAACAGACAATCTCTTAGGTTTTCTTATTCAATAATTACCACATTTTCTGCTTTGCTAAGAAGCTTGAACCTTATAGTGGAATATGTGTTTACTGCAGTGAGGCTCTACCTTCATTCTGTGTCTTTTGGGTGCAACTAATTGATGGATTTCCATGAAATGTATATCCAGAGGATGAAACTTAATAACTTTGTTGATCCCCTGACTTTTCCCCTGCCACAGGTAATAAAACATTTAACTTTCCAAGTGAAAGATATTCATCTATAAATTGGATTGGTAGAAGCTGCTAGCAGCTCCTATCACATCCCATCAATATCACATACTGCAAGATTGTAGTATATAGTGTGTTAAACTGCATAAAGCAGACAATATTATTCTTATTGTATACCTTTGATTTGTCTGTGTGTGTTTGTGTGTTTGTGTGTGTGTGTGTGTGTGTGTGTGTGTGTGTGTGTGTGTGTGTGTGTGTGTGTGTGTGTGTGTGTGTGTGTGTGTGTGTGTGTAAGGAAATGTGCATTAATTGATATCTTTGGGAAATGTGACAATATCACATTTTTCACCATCTTTGCATCATTTACTCCACAATCTGTACAGAAATGTAAAGTATGTTGATATTATTGTATCAGTACATAGTACATACTATATATGTGCAAGAATTTAACCGTCAGGAGGTCAAAACTGAGTTGAAAAATATATTATGCATTATTTAAATGACTATATGTAGCACTGCAAGGGGAAAAAAAACTTCTAAAAAAGGAATAATGTTTTATTGTTTTTCTGGAAAGCAAAGCGAGGCTCAAATTCATACTTACAATAATACGAAAAGAAAAACATAATAAACTGATCCATTCACAGCATGCTCATATTAACAATCATTGTTTAAACATGACCTGCCGTCGTGCTATTAATTTATTATGAGTTGATGTGAATGTCAGGCTCCGTGGCTCATTAATTGATCACCCTTCATGGCATACTTTCTGAACACGGGTGACTCCACAGCTTAGACCGTAGTCCTGAACACACACAGGCTGTGTGTTGTGCACTGACCGTCCACAGATTCATCCACAACATGGCGACATGCAAAATGAAAAGATCACAGTTGACAGTAGACAGAGGAGCAGCGGGATTGTTAGGAGGAGTATTGGTTCCCGTACTGCAGGAGGAGGAGCGGCTCCTTCTCTCCCCTCTCCATGTTGGGGAAGTTAAACACAATTCTGCTTTGACCTTCAGAGTCTTGGTTCTTCAGGAATATGGCGTTACTGGAAGTAGCAATCTGCAAAAATCAAACACATCCAGAGTTTCTTTTAAAGGGGTGAAAGTTAAATAGAGCGACACAAACCATGAAGAATTTCAGGTGTGTATTTGTTTCTGGGCACAGACAGCCTCCTTGTGGTCATGAAATGAATTCACCAAAGCTCTTCATGAGGGTTTAGATTCTGTTCATCAGTGAATATGTTACATGAATAAACATGATTAAAAAAACAGGACTTTTAGCATCACTATACTGAAACCTTCCCCCCTTTCCCCGTTTCCCCGTGTGTCATGTGGTCGCGTCAGTGAGATGTAGTTTTGTTCTGTACCTGTGATCTGCTGTGATGGCGAGGGCGGCAGGCGATGACCGTGATGAAGGAGAAGGTTGCTACAAGAATGGCGGCGCACGACAGCATGAAGAACAAGTGGGTGTTAGCTGCAATCCACACCGAAAAGAGAAGTGTCAGTATTCAATTCAATTCATGTTGTATTTATAGTGTCATATCACAACAGAAGTCATCTCAGGACACGTTACACATTGAGCAGGACGAGAATACGCATGATTTTCAGAGTTAATACATTCTCAAAGTCCCAAGAGTCCCAATGGTCCTTTTACAATCAGAGTCACAGAGAAACTTAGTTTTGGAGAAGCTTCCATAGTCTAATACCTGTTGCTATCGGTGACAGAATGTGACATGCATGTGCAGTCTCATTCCGTTTCAGGAGATATGAAGAGAGAAATGAACTTTGATCAGTGATGGATGAAGTTGGGAAACATTGTTTAGTTTGTGACCACGCCGCCTGGACGGCACGGAAACAGAGGTCAAAGTCTTCAAGATGTTTCTGTCAATGAGCACCAACAGCTGGTTATTAGGAGTTTGAGTCGGATCACACGACAGCGGCGAATCGATTGAGCACGGCAGACATGTGCCGAGCGGTCGGACCGCTCTGTGCTCAGATTCCTCCATTTTCACTGTTCCCTCTCCGTCCGTGGAACTAACGCAGCTCGACGGCACGTGGTGATTTCCATCAGAAACACCTCATGACACAACTTCTGTTACAAGAGCCTTCTTGATTATGGAAGACCATCCAGAGGAGAAAGGATAAATGAGAGAGTAATTATTAGAAATAACTATGGAACTGATGAATCATGGCAAAGATATATATATATATATATATATATATATATATATATATATATAAAGCCATGACACTTTGGTGTGACTTTAGTTTTGTCCCCTATTCATTGCACTTGTATAATGAATGTGTTGATTGGGTGAGGGGTCGCCAAGGTCACATCTCCGTTATGTGGGAGTTGCCACGGTGACGTGATTCAAGGTGCAATTAGGTGTAAATACGAGTTAGAAGGATCGGTAACACTTTCTGTGAAGGGCATGTATATAATGCATTATAAGCACATTTATAACACATCATAATGCATTTATAAGGCTTCATAAAAGTGTATTAATGTTTATAATCATGCCTGACACCTTATAACAAGATCTATAAAGTATTATGTAAGTGGTGGACATAATGTATTATAAGTTCAGCATGCATAACCATAAACCTTGTTATAAGGTGTCATGTATGGTTATAAACATGTATAACCACTTTTATAAAAGCCTTATAAATGCATTATAATGTGTCATAAATGTGCTTATGATGCATTATATACTTCATAGAAAGTGTTACAGAAGGGTCTTACACAAAAGCAGTATGAATGAGAAGAACCTCTGCTAGAACCTGTCTTTTGGTATTATCTAGTAGATTTTGGAATTATGTCATAACCCTGAAAGGGCAAAACCCTCCATTCAGAAACTCCCGTTTCTTTTCTCGCCCACATAGTTTGTGTCTTTCTATCTCCTATTGCCTTCCATCGTTTCGTTGTGGAACGTAGCCTGTAAGGCTGAGTCGTGTGTGTCGCCACTCACTGCTTCTCTTGACATTAAGGCTGAAGGAGGTCTGCAGCTTGCTGACGTCATTGCGGACGCTGATGTCCAGGCAGTGGACGCCGGCGGAGGTGAAGGTGTGGTTCAGTCGCAGGGTGTTTTCATACAGCATGGTCAGCGTGCAGCCCCCCGTCATGTCCGGCACACAGTTGTGGAGGAAACGCCAGCACACCCACATGGGAGGACTAAAGACACGCAATACGTGCATTAAAATATGGATTATGAAAGAGTCAGCAGATGGATGTTACTTCTCATACTAATAATAATCATTTTTAACTTGATCATATCGGTGTGAAGACGTTATCTTTTGCAATAAACACAAAATGCAGCTTACCTCCCATCAACGTGGAAAGCCAGACTGCTGTTCTGAGACACCTCGTAATCCGAAGGTCCCTTCAGCTCGATGTGTTTGATGACATCTACAAATTAAATTCAGTTATTCATCATTTAATCACTTTCTAGAATTAATGCTAATCTATAGCACAAACCTCTATGAATCCATGTTGACAGTAACTTTACCACTGAACATCCAATGAGTCCTATTTCTAGGATCAATCTCAGCAACCTGCCTTGTTTTATTGACATTTGAGACATAACCTCATCATCAAAGTTCTGAGGCTGAAAATGAAGCTTTTCACTTTGGTAAACTGCAAATGAACAAAAACATAAAATTACAAACCGAGCACTTGGACATCCGTGGAGTAGACGTCAGTGATCGGAGGTTCATATTGAGTCATAGTCGCTCCTACTTTCAGCCGCAGTGTGTAATTCCCCGACTCAGAGTAATGATAGCGGACGACCGGCTCGGTCCCTTGGATCACCTCTCTGCATCAAAAGAAGCATTAGAAGAGAAAGAGAAGCATCCCGCCCTCGTTTGTATTTTCCAACATGCAAAGTCCTCGTACCCGTTCCCCAGGTCCCACGTATAGGTGAACTGTGCTGTGCTGAAATTCTGGTGAGGGTCGAAGAGTTCAAACATGGTCTCAGTGGGAACATCGGAAGCCAGTTCTCCTGTGTCCCTCACGTAGGTGGCATTCCCCTCCATCTGATAGAAAACCAACTTCCCAGCGATGTTTTCTGCGGAAAAGAAAAGATATTCGGAGTAATGAAGCAACGATGTAAGAAAAGCATAAATGAGAAATGCTCGACGGCCTACCCAAGTCTCTCAAAGGATCCGTGGTCTCTGCCACACCCAGGACGGCCAGGGGAAGGAGCATCAAGATCCACGCCACATTTCTTCTGCAAACATACATCCCACAGTTTAAAAACAGGGCCGAGAATGTCCACATGTCTGAAAGGTGGTGGGAGATGTTACCTGTCCATATCTGCTGGTCCTCTGGGGGACCTGGCGTGAAGATCAAGTCGATCCTCGCAGAGCGGTTGGACATGGGGAAGGAAGGCTCCTTCTGCCTGTGAGACTCAGAGCATGAGAGCTGTTAAAGGCTTGAAATTGTCACCATGCGTTTCAATCATGTGGCTCCGAGAACAACAATCAGCTTTTGAGTAGCTTTTGAGGCTCTGGCCGAGTCACATTCCTCTCAGAGATGTGGGGCAACTCTTTGAAAACAGAAATAACATTTTCATGAGGAGAGTGGAGGGATATTAATATCCACATGGTGGTGCTAACAACTCAAAACCAAGCTGTTCAAAGCCACTGATTGCTGGGACTGTGCTTATATTATGTTTAGATGATGTAATAAAGACATTATTTACATTTTTGTTGGCCTATATTCAGATTTGATTGTAAAGTCACTGTAATCTCCCCCTTTCTCTCTTACTTATACAGAAATAAAATATGATTGTATGTAATCAAAATAAAGCCTACACATGATCATTGAAGCTTTACTTTGTGGAAGATGAGAGGGTTAGTGAAGACCCAAATATGTTTGGATTTGTCATCATTTGATTCATTCATGTTAATTAGAAGGCAACGCATTTGTTCTTCTATGGTAAAAACGTAAATTTTGAAATATGGAATAAAACTATATTCTTCACGGTAAAATCAGCCATTCTAATATTCTTTTACCGTACTTGTAGGAAAAACTCTGTCGTATTTTTTAGCGTAAAATTCTGGCAACCGCAGTTGCCTCTTTTTTGAATGGTCAAAACAGTGGCACTGTATTTATAAATAGTTTCTTTGTCGGTGAGATAAAAATACTATTCCAGTTCCACACAATGAGGCGTGCTAAATTGACATTTCTAAGAAAAAAAAGAAAGAAAGAACTAGTGTCTGATTTGAGCACACATAAACAATATGTTACAGCAGAGGACTGCACTATTGGCCATGCTTTCATGCAAACTGTACAATACTTAATGAGAAGGATGCACTTTTACCCCCATCATGAGACCCCACTGAGACTCTGTTTCCTGGATCCCTGTCTCATGGGTTTGGATGCTGACGACCAAGACCAAGAGTTTGTTCACTCGAGCACAGATTTTGAATGATTCTTTCGCTCCGTAGTCACCAAAGTCAATATTGGACCCATTTTCATAAGCCACATATCAGTCAAATATTCTCATAATAAGAGAAAATTGTGTTGGACACCTTTCTCTGTCTAAGCAGCAAACTCTTTGGAGGTCTGTCAACTAAAATTCGTGAACATCACACTTTCATAAATAAAAAAGGCCACTGGATGAGAAGGAACTGTTTAATGTTCTCTGATTGGTTGTTTTATTGGAAAGTAGCTAACCACCTATTTAAAAAGAGATAATGTTGGTTGTTTGGCTCGTAGCTTTTTGTTAGTTCCCAATTAGGAAGTATCTAAGGATGCAGCTGTTTATTGCCATGATTGAACTGAACTACAGCAGCTGTGCAGGCGGTACTAATGAAGGTATGGTGTGTATGCAACCTTACCTTTTGGGTTAAACACCATACCTTTGTTTATTACCTTTTATTAGGAGTTATTACTCACTTCCTCTAAATGCCAGGCACAAGAGCCATTAGAGATCATTTGGGTTATTTGGGTTATTGGTGGTTTTGATCATACTAGTCTTTATCATATTTGAGTTAATTTACGAACAAAGGATGATCTCTTCCATAGTGTGTTTAATTAGTAGCTGTGGTTGTGAATAAGAACCACACCTGCCTCTCCCAACACACCTTTGTGGTAAGAATAAAGGAACTGTTCAGGTGGAATGACCACGTGTGTGATTCCTATTTTTTTCCACAAACACAACCCAATCTGCTTTCACCCAGCCGGGCTGTGGAGGTGAACCTCGCCCACTTAGGTGACCAGAAGTGTACAAATTCAAAGCATTGGTGAACCTTGTGACGTGGAATCTTTGGCCTGTATGACTTGTCGGTTGGATGGGATGGACCGCCTCCATCGGGTCACAGACGCTCATGTTTTACAGTCAGACCATGACATTGACTTTTCACCAAGTTTCTAAACCTCATGACTTTGTTTGGCCGAGCCTGATGCATGTTATCACCACAAAAACAGCTTTCCATGTGTGAAACACCACATGTGACCCTTTCGTCTGTGACTTTATCACAAACTCAGTGATGTAAAGTAGCCTTTCGTCAAGTACTATAAGATCTTTAGGGTTCGTGTACTTTACATTGTCCCCATATGACTAATACATAACAGTATTATGATGATAAGGTGTACAATATCAAAGGAGTGATCCTATTATTGCATCAGAATGAATAATATATTATGAGTATATAATTAAATAATAAGTAATGTTGCTTTTTAAGTCCTAAAATATGTTTAACTTTGTATGTCTTGCCATATATATTACATATTGTAGCATACTTTTACTTGAACACACATTCCATTGGTATGACAGCGCCCTCTTGAGGCCAACGGGAGCATTTCATTCTAACAGCAGAACACAGTGCCAAAACGAGTCACGACTTTCTCTTTGTATAAGAGACACGCAGAGTGACAGCACCTCATCCCTTTTTTATGAGCATTATTATTTCACCACAGTAGCGCTACAAGTTGCGTCACACCTACCGTGACGTCACGGGCAACCTCCCTCGCGCTCCTCCCTCGCCAGAGGCTGAAGAGTCGCTCCGCTGTCCCGGTCCGTCAGTCAGTCAGTCAGTGCGTCCTCCGCCGGCGGCTGAGCGTCTTTCTGGCCCGCGTGCACGCAGCCAGGGTGCAGACTAGTTGCAGGACCGGCTGTGGGATTTATTCTTCAGTGAGTGGACACCTGGATTGTATTGTTTTTTTCTTCTTTTTTGGTCTTTTGGGTTTGAGAAGCTGCCATCATGTCTCGGGCTCCAGAGGATGTGAGCAAGCTCACTGAAAGCACATACAAGGTAAGTCTGACAGCAAAGAACTCAGTCATCAACATAGATGGTTTGTGATGAAGGTTTAGAGGAGCAGCTGTTCTTATGGGCACATAAACATCAACGATAAATGTCCTTTTATTGTATTGGAACGTGATTACCACAAGGGGCTCACACAGTAACTAACGACACTTAGTAGCTGCTAACTAACTATTCGTGTAGAGCTTGTAAAGTCTAACAGCAGGAAAGAAAAAAATCAAGATTTTATTATTCAAAGATACATAACAGACAGAAAACTACAGTATCTGACGTGTGATGATGAGTGAGAACAAAAAAGTTTCACCCATCAGTCAAAGTGCTCTGTTGACTGATGATTTGATCACTCGTCAGTTGATCATGGGGTTAAGCTTGATTAGTGGGTTTAGAGCTGTCTAATCAAGTCTGTCTCACGTGATAAGCAGGTGAGTGAGTGTGTGTGTGTGTGTGTGTGTGTGTGTGTGTGTGTGTGTGTGTGTGTGTGTGTGTGTGTGTGTAGGGGGGGGGGGGGGGGGGGGGGCTGTATTTACCTCTCTGTGAGGACCACACGTCTTCATAAACCAACAGAAGAAAGTTTAAGTGGAGGTTAAAAGGTTATTTATTTTCTTGGTTATTTAAGGGTTTATGAAATATGATTGTTTAGTCGAACGTCCCCGCTGGATTAGCAGTACAATGTGTGTTTTGTGGACCTGTGTGTGTGTGTGTGTGTGTGTGTGTGTGTGTGTGTGTGTGTGTTTGAGAGAGAGACAGACAGAGAAAGTCTGCGTTAACAGTGTGCCACAGTTTCTGCTGGGAGAGAGAGGGAGAGACGGTGAAAAAGAAAGCAAGGAACCTGTTTCCCTCTGTGTTCCCTGTGTTTTTTTTTGTTTTTCATGTAAAGTCATACCTGCCACTTCATTGTTCTACGGAGGGCGTGCCAGGGGAATAGAGACAGGGAGGTGAACAGCACTTGATTGTTGGGGCATTTCAATAGAGAGAGAGAGAAGGGTGGGAGGGGGGGGAGAGTGATGAGGTTGGTGCTGCAAATAGCTGCGACTTTGTGAGGGACTTCGCTCTTCTGTGGGAGTTGTAAAGCGACAGCGAGGGGGTCGAGTTAAAGATTGAAGGTTTTATTGTTCTGGCGGGGTCATATTTATAGAACACAAACACGTGGACTTGTTTTCATGCGTCCTCCACCCACTCCCACAGAAATAGCCTCATGAGTTTTATTGTTGGAAATAAACAAAAATAATAAAAAGTGATCTTTGTGAGAACGTGAACGAGTTGTGATTTGTTGCTTTCCTCCACCACCTTCAACCTCTGATCTTTGTCTCAGAATGTGATGGAGCAGTTCAACCCGGGCCTGAGGAACCTGGTCAACCTCGGGAAGAACTATGAGAAATCAGTCACAGGTAAACAATGAGAAGCACCTCTATGAACTTTGAATTGGCCCCCTAGTGTACCTCATTGTCAACAGCATCTCCCAGTCATTGGATGACGTTTGTCTGTCTCTCCCATGCAGCGATGACCCTCGCCGGGAAGGCCTATTTTGACGCCGTGTCAAAGGTCGGGGAGAACGCGATCATGTCTCCGGTCTCCAGAGAGCTCGGTGAGTTTCAAGCGAGCGCCGGTTCAATCCGCCCACAGTGAGTGAAATCTCACGGCGGGCTTCTCGATATCGATGTGGGTGAAGCTGGAGTGATTCATCACCCTATTTCTGTTGAGATGTTGAAATAGTTTGCTTCTGCACTTTCTTGCTGAGGAGATCAACATCACTTATTCCTATCTGTACGGGAAACACGACGCTAGAGGTAGCAGCCAGGTAGCTTAGCTTGGCACAAAGACTGGTTTTACAGGGGGATACCGAAGGTTACCTGGCAACCTCACTGTGACAACCAGAAGTCATTGTCCCAAACAAGTCATATCTCCCTGTAAAACCACAAACTAACTGACTTGAAGTGCTTCCTCTGTCCGTTCACTCGGGCTGCCATCCAGCTCGTACAGATTTTATTTTTCATCAGTCCTGTGACTCATATCCACATAATCTAAAATTTGGAGCTGGCCCATTTCATCCAGGGGATCATTTTCAGGTCGATGAGACAGGCAGCGAATCAGGGTAGGGCGGAGGAAATGGATAAATAATGCTCTGTCATGTAGCTCTTGGTCTTACTTATTAAAAAGTATTGACTTAGTTTTGGCATTCGCATCGCTTCATAAAGGACGTTTTATGAGATGTCAGACTAAGTGACGTGACTTTCCAGCTGTCGACGTGTGAAAGAGACAAAATGAGTCGTGTGTGTAAAAAAAAAAGAAAAAAAAGGGCAGCACAGCTGAACATCAGCGGAGTGTGAGAGTCTGAAAACGTCTTTGTTATTACCCATTATGATACGGACAGTAAAGGCAACGCTTGGTCAAGCGCGTTGGGCCACGCCCGCCAGGTAACAATGCCAGTACATCATCGCTTCATTAAATCATACCTTGACGCTCCACATTTTCACTGCATACCAAAAACGGCGAGGTGGAACGGCTTCACACACACACATGTCACTCTGGTGCTCCGCCATCTTTACATCTCAACACGTGGAAAGTTTAGGAAAAGAATGAAACTTTAAAGAACAACTGATGATGTTGGTTAAGTAAAAGGGTCTATTTATAGAGACTGGCCACGATCATTAAGAAATCCATTTAAAAATGAAAAAGACTCCTCATTAAAGGGCGTTCAGTCTTGGCAGCTTGGCGATCGTTCCTTGAATGCCTGGAATGGACGACGGGGAGACGAGGGTGAGTTCTCTCACACGTTGCTGTGAGCGGAGCTGCAAACACGCTGAGCAAACAGAAGACGGGCAGAGGAGTCCGTCTTCCCCTGATCCTCCATCTGCCTCACCAAAAACCCACCGCCGGGCTTTACTGTCTGACTGTGGAGGCTCAAACTCACAGAACTAGACAGACATCCGCTTCCTTTCTTATTTATGCTGTATGGAATAAAACAAAAGACATAAGACAGAGTTAAATATTGATAGACGTGTCAAAATGCACAGACTTTCTCCCTCCTAATGCTTCTACGGGATTTAGCGTTGCTTGGAGTGAATTTTTAATCATTCATGGATCATCATTTCTTTTAAACTGCGCCGCTGTCATGAATGACAGACCAAATACCTCACTGTGTGTTTATGAGCGGACCTCGGCTGCAGACACCTGCAGGAATGAGTGATGGCTTGTTGTTTTTGCCCTCCCTCGGTGAATGGTATGGTTTAAGAGCACTTGCGTCACTGTGGTCGGCAGGTTAAAGCCACCTGAGGCTTTTACTTCGTCCTGCTCCTTTTCTGGGGAGTGGCTCCAGTTCGTCCACATCTTTAAATTGATGCTGAAATGGAGGTGAAAGTGTACTAGTGACAGTAAACATTTGCACCAAGAAAGTTAAATACAAGAAAGAATTCGACACAGTTAAAAATGATCAAAAGCCCAGATTTGCTACATGAGAGCTTAACATTCTAGAGACTATACTGTTTATGAGCTATACTTGATAAAAGCAACTGTCTTGATAACACTTAGATGAGATGTTTTTCCATGTCCTTAATAATCACATTGTCTGTGATCCTCTTCTACCACCAGCCTACCCAAATATTTGAGAATTTTAAAAGTGAAAAAAATCTACCTTAAAAAAGTACTATGCAACTTTGCAAAGACGAAACGATACACTTTTACTTTTACATATTAAAAGTTGAAGCTATACATTTCAATACGCTCATAATTCATATTCATTTGACATTTTTCACAAAAGTAAAAATAATTGAACATTGTTCAATATGCAGTTCATTGTTGAGGCCCCGGTGGCCACCAACAAAAGTGCCAATTTAAAGCTAGTTTCTCATGAGAAATTGCACATGATTATAGCTTGACATCAGTAAATAGATGTATTTTTGTTGTCATTCATCTATAATCCAGTGCCATGGCAGCTGTGCCGTATATTTAAAAGTCATAGTTTGCAGTGGGAGTACAATTAGAAACTTCCTGTGCATTAGGCCATGACTGACTCCACGGGGAGTTGCCATTCCACTCTGGAAAGCAGCAGGTATTGAGGGACTGGAAACGCTACGGGAGAAAGAATAGCACCGTCCCCACCCCTTCCACCTTTTCTTCGTTTTCTTCGTGCTGAAGTCCAAATTGTTTTCTGAAATATTGAAGTTGACTGTCAGCGGGAGAAAAATGCTAATGTCAGCAGAGCGATTGTCTTCCTGAAGGAGGCTTCATTGCGGGGAGACCGCTGAGTGTTTCCTGCCGATAGCTTCTGGAACAGGTTTGGGCTTTTGAGACGAGCTATTTATTCCGAAGGAGAGGGTTGATGATTTGGTTAATGAGAGTTTGTGACGTTTCAAACATCGGGCTTTCGAGACACCACACACAGCATTGCCTGCATTATTACAGACACAGCATCACCAGAAGCTTGGGTCAGTGAAGATGCAGATCCCTTCATTTGTCTCCCTGTGTTATAGTTTGTGTCTGAGAACACCTTCTATTTTGCAAGAGTGTTTAATTGAAAGAGAGGAACTGCACGTATACACTTCATATGTGAACTCATTTGAACAGGTCTGCTTTAATAGTGATCTCCTTGGCATTTGGGTTTAAACGTGTTATAAGAGTGCTTTTCTCCTAATCGATGAGATGCATCAAATCAAAACTTTCTCCTCATTTGCTCAGATAACGAAGACATTCTCAAAATGAGTGTCTTGGACAGAGGCAAGCGTGCTGCGTCCTCCTACTTCCATATGCCGAGATAAGCTAACGGCCACATACTTAGTTTATAGACAGAAAAATGGATTTCTTCTGGTGTTTAAAGTGTTAAAAACCTTTAAAAAGTGGTATTCTGCTCTCCTGACACAATGGTCAGTTGCTGAGGACACTTATCTAGACCATATGACCATCTGGACCACTAAAATATCCGGGTCAGTTACACACACACACATTGCTCTCCCCAACCAGGCACAGACTGTTGAAAGCAAATAAAACAGAGGAGGGTGGAGGTTGTTTTCAAAAGTCCACTCATTGTTCAGTCAGTTATAACTCCTTTCGTCACACTCCACGACTCTCTAATGATCCCAGATCTCAAACAACTTCCTTCTGCTTCCGGCATTAAACGAAACGCTCCCCAGTAATCTGGGAGTTTCCTCCAAAGAGACCGGAGACCCACTTACAGCTCAATAAACCATGACGTCGGAGTATCTAAATACCCGTCACACGTCGGTCCTTTCATGAAAATATCCTTCTTGACCCCTCCCTCACGCTGCATCCGTAGTCGTTAATCAGTTATTCTAGATTTCAGCCAGTATTTGGAGAAAATCACCGTTCCTCTTCCCGTAAAGAACACAAAACACACACATGATGCAGCTTTGAAGGTGATTTGGGCTTTGCCTTCACGTTGTTGTGTGAACTAAATTGAGATGTATTGCTGATGCTCGAGGCTGCGGCCCCTTTTATTTGCTCTGGTAATAAATTGTGTTATGTGCCGTGTGTGACGGCAGGTAATCGCTCTATTTGAAGGAAGCTGGCACAGCTATTGATCTGGAGCACACAGTAGACTGAATGGCAGCAGATGCTCAAATCAACAATAATAAATAAATACATCATTAGTTTTTATAATCTTTTATTGGTCATAATGACTGCAGTGTGCCGTCCAAAGTGCTCCAATCACGTAATGAATCAATTTGTCTGAGGTGATTGACATTTTATAAACGAGGTGATAGTGCATTTCACTGAAAAAGAAAATGATTTGGTAGATTAATCGATCATATTGAAAAGGGTTGCCAACTTTTGGAGTTAAACAGTGCAGCCTTGCCTTCTGTTTGCAGGTTCGAGTTCATGCAGTTGTCGTTGACAAAGCTTATCACCTCAGCTTTCGATCACATGACATGATCTTCATCGGTAGAGGGGGCTTTGCCTGTTTTGTCCGTGTGGATTTGGCATTGATCGCAGTGACGGCATTATGACAACATGAAGGGAGCAGCTCAGCTGTGGCAACGTCTAAACACGGGAATGTGTGTAATTAGGATACTATCCGATCCTGAGTCACGTAGGAGGGGGCCACATTTCACCACACACACACACACACACACACACACACACACGCCCAGTGATGCGTCGCCATAAGGAAACGTTTCACGAGACGATGACCAACCACCGTTGCCGTATTTCCAAGCTCACTCAGATGCCAGTTAGGTAAAGTGGTGCCATAAAGGCGAGCCTCCCGGTCAGCTACTGTTTAACCTGCTAACAACATCTTATATTGTACAGCTCTCTTATCTAAAGCCAAATAGGCAGCGGTTGGCAAGGCAGGGCACTCCCAGCTCATGGATGGCATCACCCGCTGAGAATGTCGAAGGCGTTGCCCTGCTTCTTATCTGCACCCTTGTACAACAAATACAGGTCGCAAACAAATCCATACAAAGTATTAATTTGTTAGTTCTTAAATTAACACCAAAATAAATGCGTGTTCTTTGAACACTTTTTCAGTTCTCATTGTGATCTTTAGTCGACAGCACAGTTGGATTATGAATGTTTTAACCCCAGGATGTCTATCTTCAATTCAATCAGGCTTACAGCTCCTAATGCTTTGGCTAAAAAGGTCAAAGTTCATCCAGTTGTAAGCTACAGAATCAGTGCACGCTATATGAGAATATGAGTGAATCGTGGATAGTCAGTGGGATCTTTTATCCACCCTGTATTGTGTATTTGAGATTAGATTATCTTGATACTTCAAATCCTCCAAAGAGAACAAATCGCCTGCACCACAGATAGACAGGAGATTAGATCAAAAGCTTGAAAAGGAGACCAATGCTAAAAACTGTCACTCCTTTAAGTCTTTTTGTTCTTCCGTCCTGGTAATTTTCACACCTCGGCTCTAGCAGCTGATTTCCACGGAGAGAAAGCGAGCATCGGTTATCTTGCACTTGGCCTCCCTCTCATGTGACACATTAGTGATTCACCGTCCAAACCAAGTTGTGATAACATTCTATAGCCTTTACCCTCCTTCCAACAGGCGTTCACACCTTGTTAACCCCAAAGGTGAAACCTGCAGGTGTACAACAGCCTCTTTGAACCCCCCCTCCCCCCATGGCCTTTCTCAGCCGCCCCCCCTTCCACCCCTCGCCGTCCGTTTGTCGGGTGCTGTACAAACAGAGCCCAGCGCCACCCCTCCCCGTGGAAGCACAAAGGCAGCATTTACCAGTACGTTCTGGTGACCTTCAGAGGGCAATGTTGTTGTAGCTGGACGCTGGCGGGGCTGGATCACAGAAGTACAGCTCTGTATCAGTGGCTCATTATGTTTGTTTGGCCCCGAGTGGAGGCGTGCACCGAGGAATGTCAGGTGTTGGGTCCAGTGTGTGTTTGGGGAGAGTGTGCTGACAGGGGCAACTTTTAGAGAAAAAAAATCATTAAGTGAATCGTACACCTGCGCTTTCTTTACTTTCTTCTGAAGGTGTTAAAACTCTTGCAGGTTGTTCACTTTCCCTGTTCTCCCGGTGACACTATCACATGTCCAGATACGTTTTTTTTCCAGGTTTCACCAGAACACCGTGTCCTATAGTAAACCTTGAGTCTAGATTTCACCCCATTGTGACAGAGGTAGCACTATAAACTGCTTAGCTATGATAGTCCACTTCTGTTTACAGTATTGACTCACTCCCATTGTCCCGTGTCATACGCTGCTCTATCTGCGCTGTAGCCTGTCGCTGAATGGAGACTGTTCTGTATTTGACCGCACAATACCAGAACGTTTCATAGAGATTACTTATTGACAGCTGTTCAAATATTGAAAGGAGATAAGTCATCTGTAAAATATGGGCTGTAAAGACGGATGTGAGGTCCGATGAAAAACAGGCTGCGTTGGAGATTTGGAAAGAGATTATTGTTGAAAGTTTTCATAAATTAGCTAAATCTACATCTTGTTATATTTCGGGTGGTTTCCAAATGCTCTCTGTCATTTACCTCCTTTATACTTCGGTTTGATGAATACGCTTCCTTGCTAGCTGTTAGATGAGAGGATTGATACCACTGTCATCTCCATAAGCAACATATTAGGCTTAGCTAGTTAGCTTAGCGAAGCACAAAGACTGGTAACAGGGGGGGAAAGCTAGCATGGCTTTGTCTCAAGGTAACGAAACCAAACACCAGCCGGCGCACACTTAACACTCGTTCATTTTACACATCATATCTTGTTTATTTAATCAGTTTTAAAAATGTGCCAGAAATAACCACATTGTGCTTAAACTATAAGATAAACTATAGGAGTTACGCGTCATTGTCCCTGTGGTGGTATCACTCTTCTTTTCTAACTCGACAACAAAAGGAAATAAAAATAGTTAAGATCTCCGAAATGCTAAAAGTTGTTTGTGACGTCTTTCTAGGTGTGGTTCTGGTGGAGATCTCCGATGCCCACAGGAAGGTCTACAATGAACTGGAAGAGAATGTGAGTACCCTTAAAGTCTGTGTGGTGGTGTCAACAAAATGACCGAGCCAACTATGAATTGATCCTACAAACAAGTATATCCTGTAGCCAAAGCCCAGTTCTTTACTCCTCCCACATTAGTTTATTTCGATTCTATCCCACATACACTGTCCTGCTGCTGTGAACGCTCACTAGTCTACCAAACCTGCCGCTGAAGAATGAAAGCAACACAATGCATGAAGAATGAAACGGGACAAAGTCTTCCCTGCGTTGCAATTATGTCACTGAAACAATTTAGTGTGTTGAAAAGTCACCTGTCTGACCTCTAAGAGTGACAGATGGTCATTCTTAGCCCCGTGGCCACCGACGCTTATCTCCAAACAACATTGGAGATTGAGATTGGCCTTTTGCTACACAGTCCTTTCTGAACCTTTTGAGCTAATTCTTTTCATTTGAGAGAGTTTGTAATGGTAACAAAAGGTGAAAGAATGTTTGACAAGAGTGACAAAGCCAACAGAGTTTTCCTGACCCCGCCGCCTGGGGGTGAAATGCATCGGATACCTGCGACTGACAAGAAGTAAACTAAAGTCAAGCGTCGTGAGTGTGAATACAGAGACACTTAGTCTGATGTCAAGAAAAGCTTTGGAAATAAGCAGAGAAAACTCTGTGTGAAGGAATAACAGCCTCTGGTTTCTGCTTGTGCCTACGCCGGACTGACCGTAATGTACCTACAAGTAGGGAGTTGTTGTTAATCTTTAACCATAACAGGCTGATAAGGCATCCCTGATGGGTGGAATCTCATCCTCTCAGAAAGCCATTATCATGCATTCCGCCAGGTCGCTCCAGCCTTATCGCAACGTCGGCATCGGGCCATGTGACTGAACGGTACACTGTGTTGAGAACAGCGTGCGTGCAGCATGAGGTGTGTCGCAATGAAGTTGAGGTGTGCTCGTGTGTTTGCCCTCTGCAGTTCAAGAGGTTCCACAGAGAGATTATTATCGAGCTGGAGAAGAAGACAGAGATGGATGTGAAATACATGAATGTAAGTGGCGTCTTTCCATTACTTATAGACTTTAGAGTACAAACATATTTCATGAAACACAGAGCTCAGATTTGCCGGATTATTTTCGCCTTCTTTGCAATATTAATAATGAAAGCATGGCTCTGTGGTCAAACATCTTCTTGCAGGCCACCTTCAAGCGCTACCAGTCAGAGCACAAGCTGAAGCAGGACTCCCTGGAGCGCTCTCAGACAGACCTGAAGAAGCTCCGGAGGAAAAGCCAGGGGAAGCACTCATCCAAGTACGAGATCAAAGAGAACGAGGTGAGCATTAAACCAACCCCCCCGTCTTTTCTCCCCTTCATAACAGAGAGTTTGTGATACTTTGCATGACTTTTCCCGTTGCATGCTTACGTACTGATGCGCGTGAAAGGAATATGACAAATGCACAATTTATGGGACGGGGCGGAGAGATGTGGCGGAGGTACTTGTCATGATGATTGCATTCCAGTGTGAAGGAGAGAGGAGGAGGTTTGAGGAGTTTCATTGATGACAGACAATTGGGATTGTTTTTTCAAACACTAAAACATTCCCTTTTTGAAATAAAGGACAAGGGGAAAAAACATCAAAACTGTTTGCAGGTTCTCTGTTTTTACATGCAGAGATCAGTAGGCCTCGGCTCACTGCATTCAGCTGCAGATGGAAGATCGTGTTCTTATTGAAGGTGGACACACCCAAATATGCACAAATGCACGAGTGAATGCTCACACGTATGCCGACACACAGACCACGCTATTGATGCAGTGGTTGATTCCCGGAAGCCACAACATGTAGTTTGTAATTATAAGTCAGAGGTTACAGATCGACTTGTATTTTGAGTGTTACTAGTTGGATGCAGGGCTACAAAATTAAAAATGTAATTCTCCTAAATTCTCCTTCCACAAAAAATCAGTTAAGATGTTTGGTATGAAGCTGAAGAGCAACATCCAAAACCGGTTCCTACAGTGACAGCATGCTTGTTTTTCAATTAGCAAATGTTAGCATGCTGGCATGCTAATCTAAGATAGCGATCATAGTTAAATCATACCTGCTTTTCACCAGCACCAGGGGCGACTCTAGGAAAAGAGCTTTAGGGGGGCCGAGCACCCAATGATCCCCCCCCAAAAAACATTTTTTAAACCAAAAAAATTTATATTTTAATATTATTTTGGACTATCATTCCCACATTTGAGAATGAAGAACACCAGACTTTTGGGGAAATCACTGTGACTGGAAAAAAATACTTGCTGAGCCAAAAAAGCCACTACAAATTAAATTGTATTAAAATGAAAAGATAATTAGGTATAACGGGGGTGAACAGGGCAGCTGGGAGAGAGAGAAAGTTGATCATACCATACCATGACACGGTGGGGTAATTTCATTAATATATATCATGTTTAAGCTTGTCACTTGTAACACTGACTTGCATTTAACATGACTGTTATTTTTATATTGCATTCATCCATGCAATATTTTTCAGGGTTGCTGGGACTCAATTTCTTAAAAATGGGCTAGATACGCCTATGGTGAGCACGTTAGCATTCTGCCATTAGCATCTAGCTCAGTAGAGCTAATACAAGTGCCTTGAAGATTAGTCGGAGTCAGTGTTGATGTTGCCTTTGCCTGAGTAGGTCTGTCATGTTGACGTTGAGTGTCTCTGTTGAAGTCCATGCTTCCAAGTAACTGTAGCACATAGAGCTGCAGAGTGACATATTTATGTTGGCCAAGCCCAGAAGTTAGCATCCCACTCAGAATGTTTTGTGATTTTCACAGAAGACGTTTGACCTTAGGATGAGAGCGGGCTGCACGTCCTTGTTATTGGTTGGGGGCCACACCCCCCACGTGGGCTCCAAATGCTGTTTGAGGGCAGGATCTCTATAGATACAGACACTGCTAACACTTAAGTGATGATTGAGAGCGTATAAGTCTATACATTGTTGTTTAGGTAATTGTGGCATATTATATCTGACACTTAAATGTTTAAAAATTTGTGAAACGAGAGGGTTATTTACTAACCCTAACAAACTCGATCACATACCTTATTTCAGGCATTGAAGCACTTGGAGAATAGGGAACCAGAAGTGTAAAAATGCAAACTCATTTATGGGTTATAAGACTCATTCTTGCACTGCACTCTATTGTCAGGCGTTTACGTCCTGCTATCATCCTTCAACAAGCATTCTTAACACCTCAGACAGTGATTTGCTTTTTAATCAATCAATGTGGTGAGACGAAGGAGGACCTGAGCAATAACGTCTTTTATTGCTCAACGTCTTTTTCTTGATTTAATTTATTGACTATTTCTGCGTCCTCACTTTGATGACGGCTGATGTGTCGACGTGGTTTGAAAGAATTGTCAAAGGAAATCTTTACATCAAAAGTCAACATCAGAATCAGTCTCCAGTTCATCGTTGCACTTGATAGGAACCTTTTAAAGGACACAACGGGTCATCTTATCTGGGGTCCCTCCTGTCTCAGAAATGTCTCTTTCCATTATGTGATTGAGATGACGCTTGTGGACTATAAAGGCTAACACAGCTACCTCCAAATCATGAGCAAGCGACTGCCAGTGAAGACCTCGGGCCTCTCTTTCTGCTTTCCCAGCTGTTTGCTGCAGAAATGGGAAATCAAGTGGCTTGATTGTGAGTCTGACATGCTATCGTGGAGAGAGGAAGAAAGCAGACAGTAGAGGAGGGTCTTTGACAGAGCCCTTAGAGACAGACAGCTTTACCTTCACCATGGCAACCTGGGAAAATCAGAGCGATACTGTAAGAGGAGAATAAAAGGTTGGAGGAGTGGACTGAGAAGGAGCCTCATTTTTACGAGTTTTGTATGTCTTATAGGAGGCCCAGCCGTCCATTGGCACTGCATTATAGGCAGAATTGTTCTCATAGGGAAGGAGTGTCTTTCAGCACAATGTCCTATCAAATTGAAACTAAAATATATTTAAAAAAGTAATTGTAATTAAATTGGAAAAAAAATAAGAGCAATCGAAAATAATTTAATTTACTTAACAATTTAATTAATGGGGATTTTTTTAAATGTATTTTATTTTCCTGTAATGAATATGTATTCTATGCTTTCCATTTCTTTTCTTATTCTTTGTATTTTTCTGTCATTTATTTCTGTCATTTTCTGTCATTTATTTACTATTTACTTTTTTTATTGTTGCTATTTTCCACTATTTATACAATTTTGATGAAGCACTGAGCGAAACTCTCTGTTTTGTTTTCTTCATTGTCAGTGTGGTGACTTCTCCATATAACATAGTAACATTCTCTCTCTCATAAATTTGCTCATTTGAAAACTGAAGAGTAATGAAACCCTTTCCGTGACCTCCTTCCTGTCCTCCCCTGTCTGCAGTACGTGGAAAGCATCTCGTCACGCCAGATGGACATGCAGAAGTTCATGGCCGACGGCTGCAGAGAGGCCTTACTGGAGGAGAAGAGACGCTTCTGTTTCCTGGCCGACAAACACTGCATGTTCTCCTATCAAGTCAGCAGCTTCCATGAGAAAGTAAGCATGGGCAGAGAGGTAATCCTGCATAGTCAGACTCCCCCATTCAGGGATTGTTTTCACCGTCCTCCCTCTGGTGTTCCCAGGCCAAAGAGCTGCTGGCCGTGAAGCTCCCCAGCTGGCAGGAAAAGTGCTGCGACATCACCAAGGTGCCGGAAACGGTGACGACCATGATCGAGGAGATGGCCACCACGCCAAAACAGTCGCCGCTGGTTGAACGTTACAACAGGGTGAGCCCATTCATGCTGAAATGGTTTCATTCTCTTATCTTTTACTTTTCATCACTCACTATGACACTCATCATCCTGTGAGATGCTTCGGATAAAAGCATTCCAAATATCATACAAGTAAAACAAATTGTGGCCCTGAAGTGTTGCTTGTATTTTATCTTGCAAAGGTGCTGATATGTGTTGTGTCAGATTGAGGCTGTTGTGTGTAAAGTGGCTGGTTATCATTATCTGGCTATCAGCCATGGGAAATACTGCTCTCGTAATGTTTTCTTTTTTGGGGGCTGTGGCTATTTATTGCTGCGTGGGAGGGGACACGGTAATGACTATTTTAAAACCGATGCATGATACGGACTTTACCCCCGGCTGTTCAGATAAAATGGGTTGTCATGATTTCACATTGCATCTGCTAATCACGTTCCTCTCCATCTCCTCAGAAGAACGTGGAGTCAGGAGCTCCTCCTCCAGCGCCGCCGCTGAAGGCACATACCAGTCCGCTAGCCAACATGTTCGACCCGGAGCCCAGGTTTCCCTTCACTCCCCCTTCAGACCACAATTCAGGTAGGGATGGCTTCTCTGAAAACATGCTCAGACATGTCCCTCACAAACGGCATCACACCGTCTTGTAAGATCGTTGGTTTCCTCCTTTGATGCTATCTAAATGGGGCATATTGTGTTCTCATCACTGACGTTCCTCCAGACCAGGGCAGCCTTGGAGAGGTCAGTCTGTCCCGGTCGGCGTCCCAGTCATCCAATCTCAATGTGAGCAGGAAGCCCCGGGTTAGGACCATCTTCCCCCACACGGCGGGCAACAACCACACACTCCTCAGCTTCGACGACGGCGACGTCATCACCCTGCTCATCCAGGAGGAGAAGGACGGCTGGCTGTACGGGGAGCTGGAGAAGACACAGCAGTATGTTTTTCACTGGTTTCATATTCAGGGACTGACTCATATATAGACTGTTGGTGTAAGCCTGCCATTGGCCGCATATTTCTCCTTCCCTTCTGTCTGCAGTGTCTGTTTCGCAAGGGCACTGTCGCTGTACCAGAATGATAATGTGTGGAGCGAGCCCTTTCTTTAAGGATGATCCAATGCCAGACTATATGGTTGATGGCAAAAGGACACCTCGCCTCCGTTTCTGGAAATATGATGATTCTTTGTCTCATGATGCTCATCATATTTTACCACCTCTTTATTAATCTCAGGACAAGTCTCCTGATTTTAAACTTCTCTCACTGCCAACAAATGTCATGAAAAAAAAACTCACCATGGAATGATGTCTAGGTAGTCAAACCTCTGACAGAGTTTATTCCTCTGAGACAGAGATCACTATTGTTACATACATGAACACACCCATATACCATTCCATATACACAGCCCTGCTGCTGTAAATACAATAAGTCATTGAACACCAAATGTGTATTAATCTAAGAAATTCACTATCCATGTTGGAGTAATATTTACGAAAGACTGCAGCGCACTACTGTTTATGGAAGAAAAAAGATTAAGCTACATTTTTTTTTTTTTTTTTAAGATTTATGTCTTCAGTCGGAACCAATTTGTACAGATGATCTCTAGAAGTCTGAAAGTACTGTGACACAAACTTATTGTTGGTTTTGGTCTTTTCATTCAACCCACACCAATTTAATTTGGATGAATTTTTAACCAGGAAAAAAATAATAATACAAAAAAAAAAATATATATATATATATATAAAATGGTAAATGTTATCATGTAAACCCACAACTTTGCCAAAATGTATGCATTCACACATCCAAAATGATAGATAAAAACCATGAACGTCCCCTAGTGAGGCACAATGATTAAGCATAAGGTTATTAATAAATATATGGGAGTTTGAAGTCTTACAAACTTGAAGTGTGGAAAGGGGAGCTTTATTTTGAAATTCTTCCCGATCTAAATGCAACCTTTGGCACACCCACAAGAGGAAATGTACTTTCATTCCAACAAATATGCGGCAGCACCGACACACACACATTTTTCACATAACTCAAGTGAGCACTTCTTGTTTCCAGCTTTGTGTTTGTTAATATTTAACTGTGCTAATACATCAATCCTTAGAAGCAGAGTATGTCTGGTATGTTCGACATGGTGTCTCACTCTCTCACTCTCACTCACTCTCTCTCTCTCTCGCCCTGCCTAACAACAGATGAAAAACAACCAGGTGCACAAAAAAAAATAGTCATCTGCTCTTTTTTATTTCCCTCAACGATGTGATGTCTCCTCTCAATGATGGCACATCACCTTAGCTGCTTAAGCAAATTCCTCCCTGCTTCATATCATTCTCCGATACAAACACATATATGGCAGCTGTTAGCTTTGTTTCAGCAGCACACATCCATGAAGTATTCTCCATGTTGCCTGTTATTACCTTCATCTTCAACTCCTCGCTCAGACGTGTGTGTGTGTGTGTGTGTGTGTGTGTGTGTGTGTGTGTGTGTGTGTGTGTGTGTGTGTGTGTGTGTTTGTCAAGATGAGGACATGTTGGGATAAATCACATTACATTCTGTTTCCTAGCAACAAATCCAGTTGCCATCGGTCTGATAAGCCATGTCTGTCTCTAGACACGACTTGGAAACAACTTCTGCCCGTCCATGATTATATGTACATCTGAAACAAGTCTGTTGTCCGTAGCAGCAAACTATTTGAACACACAATATATATCCTTGCAGTCTCTTGTGTGCACACAGAATGACAAACGTCTGACTCAGTTTTTTTATACCGAAAGTCCTGCAGTTCATCATTGTAAAAAACTGGCAATCATCCTTGTAGTAGAATTGATTTTTATAATATTTGATATATACTTATTTATATATTTTTGATAATATTGTCTGAAAAGGACTAGTTTATTTAGGGAAATACTCAAATTCTCTTTCTCTGCCAGGAGTTAAATGAGAAAATCGATAGCTCTCTTTAGCTACTAAGAGCGCTACATGGACTCTGGGAAGATAACAACTAATGGGTATCCAAGTAATCAATGAACAATAAATATTTTATATGACCGTTTATAGTAAATTGCTTTATGATATTATGATGTGGTTGTTTTCCTTACTAGGCGGGGCTGGTTTCCCTCATCTTACTGCAGACCTTATTCTGAGCCACTGATGTCAAATAGGTAAGAAAACATTACAACACATCCGGAAGCGAATCAATGATCTGTTTAACAGCTGGACCTTTACGTCATGTGTTATGTGTTAGCAGCAATCTGGGCACGCCGGTGCGAAGTCTGAGCGTGGCCAGTCTGCAGGAGGAGGAGGAGCCTGTGTTGCTGCCGCCACCGGACTACAGCGACAACGCCCCCTCTCGCCAAGCGGCCCCATCGACGCCCTCGCCACAGAACAAGGTGAATACTAAACGTCCCAGGGCCCTCTGTTGTAGTCCTTAAAACAGTACGCCCTTTCTTTGCATAATATAATAATAATAATAATCAAAAACACGTTATCGACTGTGTTGTTTTGAAAACAGAATCTTCCATTATAATTTAGGGCAAAGCCACACTAAGAAAAGGTAGCACCAAACGACAGACAGACAGACAAACTGAGCCATTCGCTAGTAAACTAAGCAGTTAATTAGCTAGAGGAGTCGGTGGAACCCAAAAACTGAGCAAAAAGGAGAATGGATATTGGATTTACATTCACCGGGTCGCCAGAATTTTACTCCAAATGTCTGCTCACGTCCGTTCTTTAACCGCTGGATATGTAAAAAGGCTACATCATGTATTCTAGAAGAAGTCTTATGTTTCCTGGTGGGATATCTTGATCACCCAATTCATCACAGGCGCCACAGCCACGCCACTAAATGCCATCGCACTTATCCAACTATTAGAATGACTAAACGTGTCTTATCAACGTCTCTTTGCAGCACAGTCATTGCCTCCACGCCTTGTAGACAGAGCACAGCCAGGAACACGCCTTCATTCCTCTAATCAGTTCGAGGAAACCTGCTCTATTTATCAAGACGACTGTTTCCCACAAGGATGTGCGATGCTATACATCCTTTAGTAACTGTGTCCAGATATAAAGTAAATCGTAGGAATGAGACGAGGCATCTGAAAATTGCTCTCTACAGGCTTTGTTGAGGTATTAGATTAGAGGAGAAGCAGAGTGTTATATGAAGGACAAGAGGGTTCAGACACAATTTCATTTTGTGCCTACACTGTGTTAGCTGATTGAGAATGAACTAGTAGCTGTCCAGCCGGCAGACAAGCCCAGGCGCACTTCTTCCTCCCTCATCATCGCCATCCTCCTGCTCTGTGTGTCCTCAGTGTCCTTTGTGTCTGCTGCCTCAGGGTTTTACCATGAAATAAGGCACAGTGAGGGATGCACCTCCCCAACAGGAGGACGTTTCCTTTTTTTAAAACCCCATCCACATAGTTTTATAATAACACACGTTTTAAAAACGTCTTTAACAAAGCCCTGCCTTTGGTTTGTTCAGAGGGCTGACTGTGCTCTTTAGGTTTGTTATTGTGGCTGTGGGGCAAAGGTGGACCTTGTCACCGATGCTGTGGGGACTTTGTTTCCTGAGTTGGGCCTCTCAGGCAGCAATCAAATGCCCTCTCCTTACTCCTAAAGATATTTTTAATTTTATTTATTTTTCTCATTTATCATACTGTTTATTTCCCAATTACATCTACATATTGACTTGAACTTCTTGCATTCCTGACTGTTGAGCCAGAAAATCAACAAAAGTTGAAATGCTGTTGTGTTTGGAATGTTTTCCTAAATGAGGAATGTTAAACTACCCAATGGAGGTGCTTCCTGAAAGGTTGAGTTCAGGGAATAAAAAGTCTCCAAAGCCGAGCTTTGGCCACTTCCAGACGTCTTCAGCTCTCTAATGGAAGAGGAGGGTAATGCTGCTACACTTGGTGATGTTTATCTTCTGACAACAATTAATGCAATGATGGTCTTTCCTATCAGCTTGATAATGAGGAAAATTATAAAGATTTGCATCTGAAAACTAGAATAAACAAATTAAGATTGTCTCCCTATGACGTGCACACTCAATAAAATCAATCCATAAAATCGTAGTTTAAATTCCTGTTCTTATCTGGTATAGAGTACAAACTTCTAGATTGGCAATAGTTCCTCTGACACATTTATTACCGGCTACTGCTCCTCTATAAACCTTCTTTACTGCATTTTGTAAGCAAATATGTGCTACAGCGGCACCCGGGGCAAATAGCTCAGGTACAGTATTTATTATACCAGATTTATCGGCCCCACGCTCACTTGGCTCTGTGGAGGCGATGAGGTTATCGCCGTCCCCAGGTGAGAGGAGAAGAGGAGCGTGTCTTTCGCCATGCAGCCTTTCTCGATTGTCTAGATTCCAGACTCGGCGAGGTCTGAGGTTAACGTGTAGCTTAAGTGCGTGTTAAATCTCGTCTGCGCCGATTTCAGAAGGAGGGAGAGGGGACGACTGTTGATGAGAAATCTTAACAAACCCGTCTGACAACACTGACTTTCTTCTCAGCTGGAGGGAGGGTGTGGATCTGTGGCGAATGTGGTGGCGGTGATGATGAACGTTGTGCGTTATGTCTCTTTGTCCACTGGATCTTGAAGGGTCTTTTCTTCTGTGTTTGTTTGTTTTTTTGACAACAGGTTTCTTTAGGCAATGGGACTGCAAAGGCTCTCTTTCTGGGGTGAGTGACCTAACACGACTAACAAAAACTCACAGATGTGTGTTTGCAATTCCACCTTTAAGGAGGACTTTGAAGGACTTATGTCATCGCGATTGTTTCCCCCCATTTTCTTCCCCGTAGAGGAGTGAATCCGTTTGCCACGGTGAAGCTGAGGCCGACAGTCACGAATGACAGATCGGCGCCGAACGTCTAACACACAAGATAAGGATCGCCACCGCTCTCATGCCTTCAGGGGAATCATGTGACTTGGGACCCCGGCGACACACTGACTACCACCCCCGACCTGACATCTCACCTGCCTGCCTGCCAGTCTCTGTCAGTACTAGTCTGCTCTATTAAAAGGAACCCATTGTTTCCTGTGTGTTTTTGTACATTTGCCACAAACAGGGAAACATCATCGACACGCTGAGAAGCTGGAAGTTTTGTAGTTTGAAGAAACTATTTTGTGTTAAAGTAATAATTCATCCCAAAATAAAGATAGAGTCCATGTCTGATCACCAAGGTATTAAAAGTTGGAATCAAAAAAAGGTGTTTCCTATGAATCCCTCTTGCATTTGTAGATCCAGCAACTGATTTAACATACTAAAGTATACATGAAGAGGTGATCACTGAATGTAAATACATTGATGTGATGAGATAAAGCTATTAGGGATTATCGTATGTCTGCTGGTCCCACGAATACCAATGAGTTTCTACTGACATGCTAACAAGGAGATGAAACCCTGAATCTTCATTTTGGGGTGAACTCTCCCTTTAAGATGCAAACCAGCTGCTTTGACAGTGTCACACGGTCTTTCCTGGCCTCTTTGTGCTGCAGTCGTTGCAGTGTTTTAATACAGAATGAAAAGATCCAGATGGTCTACCTGACTTGCCGAACAATATATTGTTATTTCTGTTTTTATTTTTTTTATTCTAATTATTTGTTTGTCTTTCTTTTCTTAAGAGGCATTATGATACACAAAGGTTGTGAGAATGAAGGGAGAGTGACGTGTTGGTGAAAGGGTTTGTTGTTTGAGTGAAGGCGAAACAGTATGTCACGGTTTAACATGAGAAGGCTATTTATACACACTAAGTTTGTATGAGATATTTAAATAAATTTAAAAAAACAACATGTGTGCAGAAGTCCATTCTGTGAAGGCACCCCTTTGAATATGATCGCCACTGTGCCCATGATCCCAAGCTGATTTTGATTTGACTGCTGGTATGTGTTTTAAAAACGGGCAATGACATTTTGAAGAAGGGAATATTTTTCACTCCTCACGCTTTCACTGTCGTTTCATGTCGATTCTGTGCACGACACTCTGTTTATACAAAATAAACATGTATACTGGTATTCTCATTGTATGAATAGAGCGAGTCATTGTTTCAAATCTAAGTATTAACTGTTTTTGTAAGAAAATTGCTTTTCTTTTCTTATTTTTGCCATTTTGCTTTACAGAATGTAAATGTATGATGAGGAACTGACTGATTAAACAGTTGATTGATCCTCATAGACCCCCTCATGTGTGTAAGTGAAATCATCATTACCTTGCCACTGTGTTGACCAATGTAGTCTTTCTTTTCTCAATAAAACAAGGTAAAGTAAAAGTCATGTTCAAATGCTTTTTCTTCTGTTATGATACATGTTACTTCTTCACATGATTGGGATGAAAATGATGACCTGTGTTCACTTTCTCTGTGATTTTAGAAACATATTTGAATATCATATATGTCAAACTTATATACAAACATTTAATAAACGGGATAAAGACTATTGGAGAAACAAATCTGAATAACTAAGGAACGTCTGGTTTGTTTTCGGCACATTAAGGATCCAAAGAGAACTTGTCGTAAAATAAAATAAAAAACAGGAGACTTACTGCACAATCTGAGCCTTTTATTTCACATTTAACAAGCCGCAACTATAGAGTGCAACTTGGCAACACGATTGCTTACCAAGCACTTTCAGCACTGCGATTCATCACAGGCAGCACACTTGACCCCAATATGTGTCTATAATCCAAAAGTGCATGTTGACCCTGGAGCACAGAGGGTTGATTATTTATTTTCCATTGAGTTTAATGGGACTGCTCCTATCTCACCAGCTGTTGGTGTCTCTGATCTCTCTCTCTACTAGAAATGTATTTCAGTTTACTTGTTTTGTTTTTTTACCACTTAATTTTCAAGCAGCCCCAGGGTCAATATCTTGTATGACATGAGTGCAATGGAAGAAATGCTGAGATACTTTACTTAAGTAAAAGTAGGCCTAAGTTTGTTGCAAGTAAAAATTCCTATGAGCAAAATTGTACTTGATACTACAATGCACTATTAATATTGATATAACTATTACCTGCAAACATAACCTGACACAGAATAGTTTGCTATTTGTGCATGTTGTTTGTTACATCTTAATATTAGACGTAAAGATTTCCATTTACATCGGAATATTTTAAGTGGGCTCTTGGGCCATGAACAGAAACCAATGTTTATGATTATTCCTGCCTGATTTAACTTGATTTATTTACACATAATATAATATTTTAAGTGGGCACTTAGGCAATGCACAATATCAGTGTGCAAAGTATTTAATTGATTTCAATTAAAACAGCAGATACAGATTTGTTTTATGGGTGTTACATAGTTATTTCAATAGAACATTAATTTTCTATGACACATGGGGTTTTCTGGTCTAGAAAGAATGATTTTATTCCAGTGTAACTAGTTGAAAACTACATTCAGGACACATTATAGTGACATATAGTGGCATTTTAATGCATCATTTAAGCCGATTATGTGTGTTCAATGTACAAATCAAAGTAGCTAGTTGTTAGAGTAATGTAGTGGAATAAACAGTATAAAGTTCTGTGCATTGGAAATACTCAAGCTAAGTACTGGTACCCACAAACCGTACTTTTTCAGCACTTGAGTGAATCCTACTTTTCACCGCTGTTGTGAGTGCATACATTTTATGAGCCAGCAGCGCCCCCTGGTGGAAATCGAAGCTTCAAACAACCAGCTGCCGCGGGGGAAAAGAACAGCCAATAGGAACGAAGAAACAGCAGTACTTCCTGTTTCACGGGGGGTAGAGAGATGTTGAGATGTGAATATCAGAGAGGACACTTTAGGATTTAGACAGCCAGTCAGTTAATTTCACACTCGCCGAATGAACGGCGGTGACGTCTGCGCCGGTCGACGGTTGATGAGAGGAAGCTCGAGGTCGGTGTGTTTGAACTCTTTACGGCTAATTTAGCTATTTCTAGAGGGCTAAGCTCGTAAGCCTGCACTGACAGCTGAGGAGCGTCGTTCTCGTCTCTAGCTAGTTTCCCTGCACACCGAGCTGTTGGCTCGCAGCATCGCAGCCTAGCTACGTCTCACGCACACCTGTGCAGGCTAACTATTCAGCGGCGCGGTGCTAATGCTGCGTGTTATTGTTATACAGGAAGATGTCGTCACTATGGGCTGAATAATACAGTGTGACAGAGGATACGCCTTTTAGCAGCAGCATCCCTGACCGTGTGTGTGCGCGCGCGCGCGCGTGTGTGTGTGTGTGTGTGTGTGAGAGTGTGTGAGAGAGAGAGAGAGAGAGAGAGAGAGAGAGAGAGAGAGAGAGAGAGAGATGGCTACATAAAGTGGTTGGCTCATGTCAGATCAGATATATTGAAAATATTAAAAAGCTAAAAGTACATATCATATTGATTCCATGACCAATTCAGAGCATCTATTTGCAATGATTGCATGCAATTGCAATTTATGTTGATGATTATTATTCATCATAACGGGGGGACTCCGCAGTTACGCTGAAATGAACTGATTCACAACTGAAAGTGAAACTGAGAATAACGGACTCGTCCCACCCTCATATATTGGGTCCGTCGTAATGAAAATGGAGACCACTTTAGCACTGCTGTACGTGTTATCTGCCGTTTTTCCACATTTTCCGTGCAGGCTTGAGTGTTGTGATGACATTATCCAGGATGTACTTGATGGGTCAGTGGCAGGCTTTGGATCAGACCCTGAGAGGTGGAGTGTAAAGTGGTGTAAACAGCAATGTTATGAGTAACACTTGTGCTCTTCCTGCTATCATAAGTCAAAATATCCACTGTGGGGGAAAAAGGACTATTCTGACAGCAGATTATTTAGCTTTAATATCCGAGAAAGTTACACTATGTTACCTCATATATCTCAATTACATTTTTTTTAGGATTTGATGCAAGATCACAACGTTTTCAAAGATACCATTTAGTTCAAACCGATTCCCTTAACTTATCATACTGTAATGATGCAGCTGTAACTAACTGTGTATTCAGTATGGATGTTATCTCCAATGATACGCTGGTAGTAGCGCATACCGATTATAAACTTGATATCGTCATTCACTGTGGAGGAAACGAAAACAAAGCTACGTTATCTACATTCATCCGCTCTCTCCTTCCTGTCCCCCAGGTTCCCGGTGCAACCATGCCTGCCTCCCTGCTGTGGGCGGTGGATGTGTACGGGCGGGTCTACAACTTGTCCACGGCGGGGCAGGCGTGGGAGCAGTGTCGCGATGCCCAGATGGAGTTTAAGCGTGTGACGGCGGCTCAGCAGTGCTGCTGGGGCATCGCCTGTGACAACAACGTCTACCTGAACGTCCATGCTTCCGACCTGCCGGTCCGCTACCAGGAGGAGACCTACGAGAATCAAGTTAGTCTCTTCTGGATGAAAAAACATTTTCTTTCACTATCCACGTTAAAAAAAAATGCCTTCATGTTTTCCGGCAGCTGTCACAAAGTACTCGAAAGTGTGGAGTTTCCTTTGGACACGTGTTTTGTGTGTGACTGAGTGACCGAAAAAGCAAGTGCAACATCCTCATACAGTGGATTCCCACTTCCTCTGCTGCCAGCTGTGTCAGCTGGTTGTCTTCACAAGCACCACATAAATCACAAAACATCAAAATATACATATATGTATGTGGGTCTCAAATGGCCGATTAGATTCATGCTTCCTGTGAATCATTTCAAACCATTTGTGTTGTTGTCGTGTTATGTACTTTGGGCCAATACAGTACAGTTGGGTTTGATTATTAGGTGCAACAGGTGGAAAACAGTCTGTCTGTCTGTCCCTCTGTCAGCGATGGAACCCTGTCGATGGTTTCTCAGATCGGTTGATGCCGAGCGACCGCTGGCAGTGGAGTGATGTCACGGGTCTGCAACACCAACCTCTGGAAAACTTCGGGCTTCCCTCAAGCAGCTGGGAGTGGGAGGGCGACTGGCACTTGGATGAAAACTTTGAGGGAGAAGTCACGGAGAAGGCGAGTGTCCCAGTTATTGTTGGCACCAGTTTCTGTCGTTTTAATTCCTACTTGTTTTAATGATTGAGGTGTTTGTATCTATAGGGATGGAGCTACTCCATTGACTTTCCTGCCACCTACACCAAAGACAAGAAGTGGAACTCCTGTGTCCGGCGCAGACGATGGCTCCGCTACAGGAGATACAAAGCCATGGACACCTGGGCTAAGGTGGGTAATAGTGTGTGTTCGTGTGTGTATGTGTGTGTTTGTGTAAAGCTTCGTGTGTTCACCCCGTCTCTCTCTGCCCGTTTTATGATGACAGATCCCTTCGCAGCAGACGACTCTGCCAGATCCTTTCAGCGACATCAGCTGTGGAGGTTGGGAGATCAGTGAGGAGCCCAGAGGCCGGCTGTCACTGTGGGCTGTGTCGCTGCAGGGAAAGGTACAACTCGCACACACTCGCATGCAACACCCTCCTCAGCCTTCGGTATCCATGGCAATTAACTCCCAAGTCTTGATTAGTTTGTAAATTGCACAAATAAAGTCAGTGACAGTGTGGGAAAACGGAATTGTACTTTACTGTCCTCTTGTGCATACTGCAATATTTTACGATGTTTGCCACTATAAAAGAGCATCAATCAATCATGTATTACAGTAATAAGGCATAGCTGATAGAGGCAAAGTCACAATGTAAGCGCATTTTGCAGTTAGAACTATTGAACCATTGCTGTCATGCAGCTCATAAACCCCGTGGTGCTTATACATTAATACAATCTGTATTACCTGTATGTAATTATTGGTCTAATTCAGAATTTTTTTTATTTTTATACAGTTATACACAGATACTAGGGGTGTGTTTGTGTGTCTGATTTGTTGATGTCCTTTGTAAGATCCCACATGCTGTATTTGCATTGCTTGACGTAGATAGATTTCTTTTCCCACTTCCTGTCCCGCTATCACTCGAGATGATCTCCCTCAATCTCTCTCCAGGTGTGGTTCAGAGAGGGAATCTATCACCACAACCCTGAGGGCTCTTTGTGGGAAGAGGTGCCTCTCCCCGGGGAGGTGATCCAGATCAGTTGTGGCCCGGGGGATCTGATCTGGGCTGTGCTGTGGGAGGGCCAGCTCATTGTAAGGGAGGGCATCGGCAGAGACTGCCCCAAAGGTACACCCTCTCACTGGGAATAGATGCGGTTTGTGTTGGGTTCTGTTTATTGTCTGTATTATGTAGAATAATATTCTTTGCATGTCAGGTGCATCCTGGACGGTGGTGGACTCTCCCAGTCCTGATGTGGGAGCCACACATGTAGCCGTAGGAACCAACGTTGTTTGGGTTTTGACCAAGGACAACAAAGTAAGAAAATTCTGGTTTGAAAAGACGCATGATTGGAATACTGCTTGTTAATTGTTAAATGTTCATTACTAATTATTATATATCTACTGTTTAAGCAGATGTGCGTCATGTTATTAGATGTCATTCTCCTAATTTTCCTAATTTGCCAGGTGTGGTTCAGACGCGGCGTGAACTCCCACAATCCCTGTGGCTCCGGCTGGATCAACATGGTGGGAGAAATGATCATGATCAATGTAGGACTCAACGATCAGGTGAATTACAGCTACGTGACATCACACCCTGCGTAAAATAGTTAGCTTTTGGTCTCACGTTATGGGAGCTGGACGTATTTAAGTCAATCTGTTGTTGTTGTTGTTGTTGTGTGAAGGTGTTGGCCATCAGCTGTGAGGATCGGGCGGTCTACTTCCGACAAGGTGTGACCTCCAGTGAGCTGAGTGGGAAAACCTGGAGGGCCATCAACGTCCCCCGAGACGGAGACCGATCCCACTCCAGTGCCAGCGCAAGCAGCATGCAGAGGTTAAGAGGCCTCACACAAACATACAGACATACACTCGGGAACAGACAGATTTCAGTCAATATTTCAAGGAGTGGTCTGCTGGCATAAGTAGAGCCGCTCACTCTTACATGACTCACTGTTTGATAACAATTTGTCATTAAATGATCAGAATTATTGCTCAATTAACCGTTTTGCAAATGTGCTCAAATTCCTAAAACCAGCGGTTACAGTAGACCAGGATGAGACCTCTGGGTCTGAAAAGTGAAGCCAATGCTTCATAATCTTATGTTCTCTCTAATGGCCATTAGGCGGCGACTCCTCTGGTTGCAAAAAAGAAGTCTGATTGTCTAGAAGACTATGAGAAAATTAGCCTAATTCTCACTCGCTTTCTTATCTGCGTTTACATTGTAAACATGAGAGCAAAATAGACGTTAATTGTAAAAAAAAATCACCGTCTCATGTCGCTTCTGGTTGCAAAGAAATCAAGATGGCATGCCAAAATGCCAAACTTGAGTCTTCAAACCAGTGGTTGATATCATAATGTCCACTTCTTATTTGCGGCCATGTTAGACACGTGCACGCCTTCTATAACAACATATGTGCAATATTAGATGTCTTTCTCTCCCTCCGTGTCACAGTGCTGGGTGTTACTTCTGTGGGGAGGTTCGTGCTCAGTCAGGCGTGAGTGATGTGGAATCGGACACAGAGAAAGGATCTACAGACGGAGCCGGCCACCTCGTCTCCTCCACCTCCCCAGAAGCCCTTGTCGATGCCCCCGTGGACCACTCTGACCAACCTGTTGAGACCCCCAAACCCCGCATCCCCAAAGTCACCAGCGACAGCTTCATCTCTGCACTCGTCTCTGACCGAGAACCAGTAAAGACCTCAGGAGAGGCCGCCCTCGCTGGTGCAGCTGTTCTGGAGGAGGAACCCGTCCTTGGAGAGGAAGAGGTCAAAGCCCTCTGTGTAGCTATTTCCCCCAGCCAGTCTGCGGGGCCTCTTGATCCCCAGTGGAGTAACGTAGATCTGGAGGAGGCTCAGGGCCAGACTGGAGCGGTGGTGGACACAGCTGAGACCTGCAGCTTGTCATCAGTGGCCACATACACTCTGGCAATGGAGGACCCGTATGGGGCGGATGAGCACCCTCTGTGGGCGTGGGTCAGTGGAGGCGGCTGCTCTGTTGACAGTCACTCCCAACTCAGCTGGTTTAATTGCTCTATGAACGCTTCATGTGAGTTAAATTACCTTTGAGTCTCTACATTTTCTTCAGCTTAACACTGAATCAAGATTAAAGAATTTAGGCTGTTCTGGAGGTAAAACAAGGTCTGTAACTAGACACAAACAAAGAGGTGAACACACCATTCATGAAACAATCAGGTAATTTAGTTTCCTTGTCCTTTTTCAGTTATTCATGTTCCTTTCTGTCCTTGCCAGCTTTGGTCCAATCAGTCCAGTCCATGAGTCTGTCTGTCACTCCAGCCCAGACGGCAGCCTGGAGGAAACAAATCTTTGAGCAGCTCAGTGAGAGGACCAAACGAGAGATGGATAGTTTCAGACATTATGAACAAGCCGTAGAACAGGTACTTCCAATATGTGGAGAAGTTGTGATACTTTTATACCTGATCGATGGCTCTGTGTGGTATTTTTCCATCTGACCTATCACTAATTCATGTCCTCCTCTGCCTGACCACTCACCACCGATCCAGTCTGTGTGGGTAAAGAAGGGAACCATGCAGTGGTGGAGAGACTGGAAGCCACACAAGTGGATCGATGTTCATTTTGCCCTGGAGCAGTTCTCAGGACCAGAGGGCAACAAGGACGGCATCCTCTTCATCTATTACAACTTCTATGAGGAGAAGAAGGTGAGGAAGAAGTGTGTGAGTGTGTGTGGTTGTGTGTCAGTACAATATGTGGCAGCTGGAATATTATATTATGTAATATATGTCTTATATACTCACTACTGCTTTTCTTTGTTCTTCCTCTATTTACTATTTTAACATTTTCCCTTTCTTCCCTCTCTGCTTTCACTCTCTAAAGTACCTGCATGCCTTCATCAACGAGGTCACCACTCTGGTTCCAGTGCTTAACGACTCCAAACACTCTTTTGCCGTCTACACTCCCGAGCGGACCAAACAGAGGTGGCCAATCAGATTGGCAGCCACCACGGAGCTAGAGATGCATGATTGGGTACGTATGGATACCACACAGCATTTCTACTCCCAGAAAGCCAGAATGGTGCACACCAAATGTCTTAAGTAATCTGGATGCCCGCATTAACACGCACAATGACTATCATTTCCTTTGTATTGTGTTCCACACCCTGCCTTCACCCTCCTCCCTGGCTCAGCTGGCGTTGTTGAGTGTCTCATGCTGCGACTCCAGGGGCATCCTGGGTGCTCCCTCCAAACAGGCCGTCTGGTCGGTCACCTGTAAAGGAGACATCTTTGTCAGTGAGCCGTCTCCTAGTCTGGAGGCCATGCCTTACCCAACGCCCTGCGACCAGATGTAAGAGTCGCTTCAGTGTTTCTTATCTGATATTTCTATTATCTTGTTCACTCAGCAGTTATGAAGCATTTTGTCCTTTTGTGCAGGTTCTGGCGGCAGGTCGGAGGTCACCTACGCGTGGTGGAGTGCAACAGTGTTGGCATCGTGTGGGGAATTGGCTACGACCACACTGCCTGGGTCCACACGGGGGGCTACGGAGGAGGTTTCTTCCAGGGACTGGCCAGCAGCACGGATAACATTCACACACAGGTGGACGCCAAGAGTGTCTACATCTATGAGAACCAGAGGTGGAACCCCGTCACTGGATACACCAACAGGTAACGCTGCCAGCAATGCTGACATTCAAGGTGAAAGAGGGGAACTTTGTACTTTCAAATGTTTTGCTTGTTTTTGTTGCATAATTGCATTTTCTCCCACGGAAATTCCCATCCTAGTTTGGCTGATTGTTACTTCATTCACACCGGGGAGTCTGTTGTGAAATTGCAGCGGCTACACATCTCTGCCACGCTCTCGCTGTCGCTGTAACTTCAGATTCCATGTTTGGAGTTTTTACATAAGCAGAGCAATATTACATTTCCTTTATTTTTTCACTCAACCTTTAAAGCCGGATTGTTTTTGATAGTTTGATTTAAAGTACAGAATCAAACATAACTGAAGTGTGTTGGGTTTATTTTAGAGGACTTCCTACTGACCGCTACATGTGGAGTGATGCATCAGGACTCCATGAGTGCACAAAAACAAATATGAAACCCCCCTCACCTCAGTGGACGTGGGTAAGCACAGCTCTACACACACACACATACACACACACACACACACACACACACACACACACACACACACTGACTGCGACCCACTGCACTACACTATGAAAGCCCTGTGGTTATCTGAAATGAGTCCCAAATTGCACAGATTGTACATTATCCTTCCATTCTGAAGAAACTACAAATATTTGCTTTTAAATAATAGCAGAGAAAATGTGTAGCCAGAAATGGCGATGTGTTGACAGTGTGTGTCTTCCTATCGTTGCGGTGTTCAGGTGTCTGACTGGGCTGTCGACTACAGTGTGTCGGGGGGGACAGACAGAGAAGGCTGGCAGTACGCAGCTGACTTTCCAGTGTAGGTTTCAGTTGTCATTTCTCAAACCAGCCTGCTGTGTCAGCGGCCCTCACATTTCTGATTCTAATTGTTATAATTTGAATTCCTTCCTTCCTCTTCCCATTCCCTCATTGCAGGTCGTACCATGGCTATAAAACACTGAAGGACTTTGTGCGTCGCAGGCGATGGGCCAGGTACTGTAAAGAGCAACCCTGTTTGCTCAGCAGGTTCACTGTGGTCTGATAGTGACCCGTGCACTCATCATGTGTTTGTTTGTGTGTACGTTTATTAAAAAGTCAACGTAAGACAAACAGAGATGATGTCTGACGGGAGTTGATCTTTGGTCACTGGGGAAATCTATTAATCAGTAAGCAATATGTGGCTAAGTGAATTAATGCTAATCACATATTGTTATACTACAGATCATTAATTACCGTAGTATTGACTGTGTGGCTCATGTGAAATATATGGAGGTGTTGGGCACAATAAGTGTTTACAGTCATTCATCTATTTAAACTTCACAAATATGATGCTCTGAGCAAAAGTAATAAACTCAACTCAAAGATTCTGATAAAAAAAAGCCCAATGGAGTGAGATCATATGGCATTAAATTTGACTTTAAAATTAAATTGAAAACATATGTTTAACTGCAAAACTCACTTTGATGAAAATTCTGTGTCAAGCGGCATTTGAAGAGATTTAATGAGGCGTGTTGCATGTCATTAGGGAACCCCCACAAGGTAAGCAAGCTATCTGTATGAGAATAAACAGGATTATTTATAGCAGCATGGTGAATAAGGGCAACCACAATTTGGAGAACAGTGCCCTGGTTCCTTTACCACATCTCATACTCTAAATATTGCCATTCAAAGACACCTGTGGTGTGTTGTTCCTCATGTACAGGAAGTGTAAAATGACCACCACGGGACCCTGGCAAGAAGTTCCACCTATATCGCTGAGTGACGTGAGCATCCTGCCGTGTGCAGCTCAAAGTAGCGTGGACGTGGTTCCTCTGTGGGCCATCAGCAACAAGGGAGATGTGCTCTGCCGACTGGGAGTCACCAAGCTGACACCTGCTGTGAGTCACATTCACCGCACCAACACAGACACCCCATCAACAGGTTTAACACCTTTCAGGGAGGCAGCCATAAACATTCACCACGATGTTGCTGTTCTTCCCTTGCAACCGTGCAGAGCAGTGCCACATTATCCCTGTTGTAAATGGCGTGTGGGACCCTTTGCTTGTCATTTCCTTTAGTCCTAGTGGAGGACCCTTGACGACTCGTGACACTACCAAAGTGCAGCACGACATCTTTTATGTCTAATTCTTTGATAAGTAGCTAAACAAGGTCAACTTAAAGACACCACAAACATCTTTAAAGTACTTTTTGCTCCCTCAGGGAACCTCTTGGCTCCACGTGGGAACTGACCAGCCTTTCAAGTCCATCTCCATCGGAGCTGCAAGCCAGGTTTGGGCCATCGCTAAGGACGGTTCTGCCTTTTACAGGGGATCTGTCTCTCTACAGAGCCCAGCAGGTCAGTCGGGGAAACTATGATATTCTGTGTCACGCATGCCACTGTCAGATTTACATTTAAAAGTTAAGGAAACAAAATGCCGCAAACAAAGATATGTCTCCCCCTGTAGGAGACTGTTGGTACCACATCCCCTCCCCAGCCAAACAGAAGTTGAAGCAGGTGTCTGTGGGGAGGACGTCGGTCTGCGCTGTAGACGAAAATGGTAAAGGGATTGAATTTGCATTCAGAGCTTTTCTTTATGCAAGCATTGATTTAAATGAGTAGATGCTCATTATTTATGTTTCTGGGATTTCCTGTACAGGTAACCTGTGGTACCGCAATGGTGTGACTCCGAGCTATCCTCAGGGTTGCACGTGGGAACACATCTCTAATAACGTACGCAAGGTCTCTGTAGGGCCTCTGGACCAGGTCAGTACCCGGACCATTTACTTTCCCTATTGGTCTCCTTTGGTGTACATTGAAGTAAATGATGGATGTGATGACCATTATATTAGTTATGTCAGCAGTTATGAGCCTATCATCAATTTGTGTGTTGCAAACATGCACATGCTCTGGGCAGTTTATAGTTTTCACATGAAGTAATGTCTTTGGGCATTTTAAACCATCCTTGCATGTTGTTGATGTTTGTTGTCTTGTTGCTGTGTAGGTGTGGATCATAGCGGACAAGGTGCAGGGCAGCCAGAGTCTGAGCTGTGGAACCGTGTGCCATCGACTCGGAGTCCAACCTGTGGAGCCCAAAGGACAGTCGTGGGACTACGGCATTGGGGTAAGGAACCAGAGAAACTAAACTGTCAGGGTAGAAAAAGTCCTACGTCTAATAATAATTCATTTGGCCATGTTAGTTTACAAGGTTTTCCTATCAGAATACCTCCTTCCAGGAGATGGTTCAACAGTGGATTGTGCTACAGAGTTTAGTAAATCTGTTTACTTGCACGTGCCTGGAGGTGAACACTCTCTCTCCCTCTCCCTCCCTCCCTCCCTCCCTCCCTCCCTCCCCCTGTCTTCCTGTGGTTAAGGGTGGATGGGACCACATCACAGTGAGAGGGAACTCCATGGAGGCACCCCGCGTCCGACTTCCCTCTCTGACCCCCGCGGCCCCTCAGAGCCCCCTCCCTCTCAGGAACACAGAGGTCAACACTGTGGGATGCTAGACACTAATTCTGTTCAACACACATACTGAACATTGTATACGTTACCTTTGTAGTAAAATACAGTTTGTGGTGTGTAGTTTTTTGTTTAAAAGTACTTTTACTTTTAACCCTGGAGTAGCCGCCATGATAATTCCACTGTAGACACTAGAGGACAGCCTTTAGTCTTGACATCACTGCAGTCAGTGTAACACAACGTTGTGACTCTCGGACTTCTACAAACTTAAATGTCTCCTTTTCTGTGAAGGCATTTTTTAGTCTTTTGACCTGAATGGTTGTTATTTTTACGAAGCTGTACGGGCATTTCTGTTTGAGTTTGCTGGGGGTTTTTTTCGTCACTGACATTGAACTTGATGGTCTTAATGCATTTTCCTTATTTATTCATTGGGCTGTGATGTTTCTCCTGGGTTCTATGTCTAGAGTTCCATGTGATGTAAGGATGAATGTGGAAGGGGGATGTTTTTATTCATTTTTAAAGGGAAACAAATAGTGTACTTAAATTACACTTGATGAGCTGCTGAACTACCAGCTATATATAACTGGTATTGTACACAAACGTATATGTGCTATTAACCGACAGGGTAACACATGTTCAGACAGAGTAAAGCCTGATTACCCTGGAAACAAGAAAACCGGATAGAGGGGGAAGGACATTGTTTGATCCAGGCGTCACATACTGCCAATCAGACAAATCTACATGATTTAACACTGACAGAAAACATGGATGCAGCTTCTGTGTATCTCCCGTTGGTGTCTGACGTCACAGGGTTCTTTAAGGACTTCACAAAGCCCAAGTTTGGGTGATTTGTGTGCATTAATGCTGCAAATTGTTTGGAGCCAGAAAATCCAATTTCAGGTAATTTTGGTGAAACCTGTGTGAAGCGTGTTTGTGCAAAACACACCAAAACATACTTTCCTTCAAGCTGTAGTTTGTTTTATTGGTTGCAACTGAGACTCTAACGTCGTGTAAAGAAAGACTTTGTATTTTTTCAGGAAATTTCAAGGTTTTTGACTTCAAAGCACTTTTTTTTTTTTGCGTATAGCTTTTGTAAATAGACCTGCACCGGCTTTATTTACCTGTGGTGGTTGCTGCTTGCCTTCACAGTGTACACTGTACAAACAGTTAACTGCTGTTTTATAAAGATTTATGTTATTTTCAACAAAAAAAAAGAAAAAATGTGGTTATTATGTCGTCGTCAGAGTATGTGCAATGGTTAACGTTGTAAATAAGGAGAAAGTGTGAATTACTTGAATGGTGTAAATGTCTTGTGGTTGAAATGGTAAACCTGAACGTTCCTCTTTCTCAGGAGAATACTTGCATGCCATCTACTTCCTGGATGGTAGTAGAATGACTGGGCAATGAGAAGTAAAACTTAAAAAACCCCACTATTTTTGTTATATATATATTATACAATAATTATGTGGTTGCATTCATTGAGGTTGATGGCTGCCTGAATTCCCCCATATCATAATATTTTGTCTGAATATGAAAAGTGTACAGATATCCGTCCGTATTATCTGTGAATGACTAACATCCTACTGTCTTACTGTAGCGTGCAACACATCAGTGCTGTTGACATTGTGGAGTACATTTCTCAAGTGTTGTGGACGGTCAAAGTAACGGACCTTGTCAATAAATAAATGTGTTTATTGATGATAACCTTCCAAATATTTTCTCCTGATGTTTTTCACTGTGATGTCCTGTCTCGGCACACGCGGAGACACACAATGTCAAATAACACACATTTTAAATATCATATGTACCTTTGAGCGATGGGTGAACGTACCCCTAAGAAAATAGGTGGTAGATTGTCGTCATGAGCAAACGTTGCAGCTTCAACATTTCTTCGTTTTTTTTTTTTTTCTTCCTGGATGTGACAGTTATGACTAGGGGCTACGTTCAGCAGGTTTCTCAACACAAAACACACAAGAAGATCACATGATAACACAAGAGAAACAACTTCCTGCCCTGACTCAAACAAACTGTAAAAGATCAGAAATAAAGAGACACTATGGCAAAAAAAAAGCCCTGAGTACAACAACAAATGAGTCTGGTCACTTTTCACAATCCATCTGCTTTTCACAGTCCAGTCTGCAGTCTTTGTGTCTGCTCGGTGAAAAGTACTCAAATCAATTCATATTTTTGCATGAAGTTCTAGTCAAGACGGCCCACCTCTTGCATGGGCTTTATTGTCGGTCTGTGATCTGGAACGGCACCTTTTTCCTAGAGCGAACCACTTCTGAGCAGATTCCACTGCAGTGCATCTGAAGGAACTTGATGTGGAGCTTTGACCCTAAAGGTCAGCCCACACCTCTCTCTGCCTCCGAGGCAGCCTCCTGCTGTTAGCTGCGCTGGCTGAAGCTGTGCATGTGGGTGAGGTACTGGGTGAGATCATCCTCCCCCTCCTCCTCCAGGTGCTGTTGGTAGCACTGGAGCAGCTTGGCAGCACTGGCCTCCGACGGGTCCCCGCCGGCAGGCAGGCAGGCCCCCGACATGTCCACCACGACGGTGGTTAAGGCCTTGATGTAATTCTTTGCCAGGGTCAGTGTCTCGATCTTGGACAGCTTCTTGTCGGTGTTGACGTGGGGGATGGCCTCGCGCAGCGCCTGGAAGGCGTTGTTGAGTTTATGCATGCGCTGACGTTCCCTCTCATTGCTCTCTAGTCGCCGGACGCTGCGTTCCTTAGTGCCGGAGCCGTGCTGCCTGCGTCGTCTGCCTCCACCTCTCTGACGCTTGCCGTCCCCGCCCCTCAGTGACCCCCTCCAGGAGCCACCGATCCGGACCGAGGCCTCTGAGCCTTCCTGCTCACTGGAACCCGGTTCCGGTTCTGTGTCCGGCTCTAGCTCTGGCTCGGGGTCAGTCCAGGTCCTCCTGGATGATCTCACAGCCTTCCCTTTGGACTTCATCCTGCTGCCTCCTTCACCTCTCTCTCTCTCTGTGTGACAGTGTGGGCTCGACCTCGCAGCTTCAACAAGAAAAAGATGTGGATGTTAGAGAAACAAGCTTCTTCTGAAATATAAAAACAGCATTTTAACATGAAGTATTTTCTCCCAGTTGGCAAGTAATCCCCGATTCCCACATAAACGTCCCTCCAATCCAAACAGCCCTGCATCCTGTTGTATCTAATCAGCCTCTCGCAGTGTGAAACCTCCATGATGTTGGTCTGTTGATCTATGCCTCTCTTATCCCCACGGCCCCGCGATAATGCCCATTTCAAGGTTACACTCACAGAAACACAGAGACCAGCCAGCTAACTCACCTCCAATGCTCTCTTAAACTTCATTTCACCTGCAGATGTTTAGCTGAAAATACTGATGAACGAACTTACCTGAAGTCAGTCAGAGTGTTGACTTTTTCTGTAGCTTTAGTTGAGTGTTTTATCAAAGTGGTGTAAAACTAGTAAAACTCGTCTGGTGCACACAATGGAAAGAGAAAAGGAAACCAACAGGCTCCTCTTTATTTCCCTAACACAAGTTAAATCACCCCTACGGTTAGATTAAGTGCTGTAGGCTAACTGATAAAAGATTAGACGGGCAGCACTGCGGTAAATGATGCGCGCACACGAGCCATTAAAGTGAAAGAAACAGATACGGTTAAAGAAAATGTCAAAGTCTTACCTTGGAAGTTAAGCTAACTTTCCTCCTCCTGGGTGTTTACAGAAAAAACGTCACCATGCGACCTGTCAATGAAAGCACCATCATCTAAAGTGAAGCGCGGAGAGAGCAGAAGACACGCGCGCGCGCGCAGATAACTGTCACATGCGAGCTACCTGTAACTGACTGATGTACACGTAGCGCTGCTCAGCCAATCAGAGAGCGAGCTCTGCCCAAATGTCCCCACAGGCTGCTGCTGCTGCTGCTGCTGAACAATGTCCCAGTGCTCAGTGCAATTACTCTTAATGACTGCTGCAGCGTCCACGATGGGCTGGAGCCAATAGAGAGGGAAGGTGTGTCTTGGTGGTGAAGCAAGTATTCAGATAATTTACCAAAAAAAAATTGCAATACTTGCTATAAAACATATTTTCACGTCAAAGTCCTGTATTGAACTTTGTGCTTCAATGTTGTCCATTGAGGTGGAGCTAATTAATGTGTATTCTGTGGATCAAGGCATCATATTTTATAAACTGATGAAATGTCTTGCCCATAAAAAATAAGTACAGCTATTAAATAAATGAATGAAGGACTTTCCTTCAGAAATGAAGTGGAGTAGAAGTATGAAGTAGCATGAAAGTACTTGCAGAGAATACATTTTTTACAGATGATGATGATGATGATTATTGCATCAAATTAGCACCATTGTGTTACATCCAGGTGTCACCATTAAAAGTCACAATACTTCACATTATTAACGTTGTTTGGGACTGTATTGTTTTGTAAGAAGTAAGGAGCATTTTGGTTCTTCGTCCACTCCACCAGGTGGTTAACATAATTTCCATTGTGGCTTATCACCCTCCGCTGCTTCATTTGAATACAGTCCTCCAGGCTACACCTAGTTATACAGAAGCAGGCCCATGTCTCATTTAAACGCTGTCACACTGTTTACTTTTCACCCAACTCTTTAAAAACGTGTAGCACTGCGCTGTTGTTTTCCCAGCATGATACAGATCAAACTACTGTAAACTGAGCCAAACAACATCATTAACATGTTTTGAACAATCACCCACACACCTCTGAGCCAATCGCATGTGTGATGTGAAGTAATTACACCGTGTCTGTTTGACCTGTGGGCCCAAACACAACTGTAGACAGTTTGGATTAGTTGGCCTTTCCTGCTGTGATAGTGGAGAAGAGACTGTGTGACGTCATGGCAGATGTAGGCTACTGACTGGCCATTCATAGAGTTAAATCATGTTCATGTACTTCTGCTTTCTGTATCCACCATTCATCATTTCTGTTTGTTAATAATCGGTTATTATAGATTAAGAGTTCTTCAGTGTTTGAGAAATGCATTCAAACATTCAACACAACAAAGTTTGTAATGCTAACGGTGCTAATGCTAGGGTTCTTTCTGTGCATGTTTACATCTTTATCATTAATCATCACTTCATAATGATTTATTGAGAGTTTCTTAACTATACTAAAAACTTTCCTAAAAACGCTCAAAATTTAATTTAGCTTCTGAGGAGAAGCTACAATTAGCTGCTAGCAGCTAGCAAGCGCCACGTAACATGAAAAATAGCAACCATGAAGCAACAATAGGTTTAATATTTGATTAATTAATTTGGCGAAAATGTTGATGAATTATTATTTTTGTTTGTTCAGGTTCTGCCAAAATAAAGAGTATTGCTAAAAACATTCAGATGCTTTAATTTTACTACAACTCAACTTTTAGGCCAAGTGGCTAAAAGGCCACTTAAAGTACCTGTAATGGCAAATTTGTAAAAAAAAAAAAAAAAAAAGTAAAACAGAAAACATATAAGCAATAATAAAAACAAACTTCATGGTTGCCTGCAGTTAAAAATTGGGCAAAAACACCAAATGTATGAATCAAGTCAATCAACAACAATAATCACACACGTGTGACAACAATAATAATGTACAGGTGTGACGCTCTCAGCTTCTAGAGCCAAACACTTTTAGCTTTTGGTGTCCTTGAACGGCTTGCGTGTGTGTGTGTGTGTGTGTGTGTGTGTATGTGTGTCAGTGTGTGTGTGTGTGTGTATGTGTGTGTGTGTGTGTGTGTGTGTGTGTGTGTGTGTGTGTGTGTGTGTGTGTGTGTGTGTGAACACCAAGACTGGTCCTGCCTGGTTCACTATGCTCCTCAGGTACACTGTATCTAATCAACCAAACCTCGTTGATGCTGGCTCTGTGGAAACATTATCTATTACTTTGAGTTTGTTCAGTTTCTGGCTCCATTGGCCCTAAGGCTTACACTGTTTATTCAGTTACAGCCGCTGATAAATTCTGAGCTGAATACACTTCAGTAATGAGGCAAGCAAACAGGTCCTCTAACAAGCACACTCTGTTTGAGCAAAACAATAAACAACATATATATAGTCCTTGTACTCCAATATTAACTTTTATTCAATGAAATTGACATGAAATAGCAACATGTATGTTTCAATTCATAGCAGGACACAACCTGAACCAGAACCAGCACTGTTATGCCACACAACATAGCCAGTGATCTTGTCGTACAAACAACTGGGAAAGCTGAATGCGTTGTCATACGGTCCTACGTGGCCATGATGTCATGAACGGCAGGTGCTTTGAATCCATTAGGAGCAAAGAGAGGGAGAGAGAAGAAAAACCCATTAAAATCCCTGACTCATCATAAAAGGGGGGAGGTGGGGACATGAGGATGAGATCTGGGCGATTAGTCAGTTTTTCCATTAGTCCAAGGCTGGCTGGCTGAAAGAAAAACAAGTGTGGATGTCACACTAGGCCATGGTGACAGTGAGGTGGCCTTTTGGCTGGCAGCAGGCGACTCGATAGAAAGGCTGCGCTCGACCACCGTGTCACATAAAATCAGCACCTTCAACTCAATATGTGTGTGTGTAAATAACTATTTATCTCACAGGTCAAGGTCTGAATCGGTGACATGGGTGAGGAACAGGCAGGTTTGGGGCAGATAGAGACGCCGGGACAGAGCAGCGCTGCTCCATGGCGACAGGGAAAGGGTGTGTTGCTGAGAGTTTCCAACGCACTGAAAATGGCAGTTCTTCTCCAAAGCCGAGAAGTCGTCTTCCCACTCCAAGCCTGCAGGCAAAACACACAATTAGTGCCAATAGCCTGCAGCATCTGGGATAAGCAGGATTTACCAGCATGCTAGTTTGTCTTGTGTCATTCTTGTAGTGTCCCGCCCTGATGTTGTTACACTGTCAGAGGCCTTTCAGCCTGAAGTACTTAGTGACATATGCAAATAAAAAAATTGCCACATTGTAGGCCATGTTTGTATCAAAACATTAACATATATACCGTATATATATAAAATTCTCAGCAAGAGATGGGCTGTCATCAAAAACGCATTTTCACTTCAATGCGCCAAATAATGCATGGTCAGTGCTCCAAAACTTCAACCTACGATGCTCTAGATACCGGACCACCATGCGGTCTTATTTTTTGGAAGAATATAAATCTCTGTTTTAATTGTGGTATGAATGACACATATGAGGTTTGACAATTTAAATGATAAATTAGAAAGTCACATATTGTCATTGAAGTATAAGACTGTGACATTGAGAAAAAGAATTGCTGGATGAAACACATGAACATAGCTAAGTTAGCTAGCTAGCTAGCAAGCCGAGGTAAAGGCTAGTGCACTTCTCGTGATGAGGGATGTAGTTTACTAAGTGGTTTGGCAAAAAAACAACTAATGATACTACCTGCAAACCTACCTTCCTTGACTTGCAAATTCATCATTTAAATTTAACAAACATCATATGTCTAATTCATGGTACAAACGAGATCAAAGAAATAGTCTTTCACCATTGACTACCATATTGTTTCCGAAATAAGGTCCCAGGGGGATCGCCGGAAATGGCATGCTGTAGCCTCTTTATATGCTCATTACATGCATTACGTCTTTTCAAATATCCTTCCGTCGTCACCGGAAGTTCGGTTTATGCACCAAAACCACTTAGTTAGGTTTAGGTAAAGACACTTGATGTTGATAATGTCTCATGTGAATGGCAAGTGACGTACGAGTTACGTGACTACTACACAAACGATTCATGTTACTACCTACTGATGTGACAATGTTGTTTACTTTTAGGACACGAAGAGCAGTCTCAGACGCCAAGGGGCGATGACTAAACTCCATTATTTGACGCCTTGGCAGTGAGAAACTTAAATCAAGGAGGGAGGAATCAAAGCAAAATGGAAGTACCCTACATGCAAAATCACTGATCGCCCTTTAAAATAGTACCACCATCTTCTAACGTGACATCTGGCAGAGACGCGGAGGCCTCAGAGTGCAGCTCCATGGTGGGACTCTCCTACAAATAGTAACAGTGGATAGTCAGTGGAAACAAAACAGGAACCAAAAGAAGTGCTAAAGCCTTTGTTTGGATTAAGAGTGGTCACTAAGTATTTAGAAATTCAAGACAAACAGGAGAACAGTACCCGATCAAACATGTAGACCATGACATCATCGTCAAAGGACACACTCCTCTTTTTTACATTTGTGTTGCTTAAGGGCAACCCTCCTGGATCGCTGTGGATTTGACTTTTAAGGTCATTAAAATTGTCTCTGATCACCAGGTCACGTTGATTCCCGTTAGAGTTGCTGGTGTTGGGACCGTGGGCAGTGTAGTTTTCTAAATCACTGAACACATTGCTATGCCAAGCAGAATCCCCCGTGGACGTCCTGCAATCCTCCGTGTAGAAAGTGTCACCAAAGCGTTGTAATGGTATGTCCTCGTCACAGACGATGATAAACCTGTTGTCAACAATGCCCGGCTGGGTCACAATGTTTGAATTTGTTCTGATCAAACTAAAAATGTCTTGCATATTTAAAATGAGTTTTGTCCACGGGGCCTCCTTTGGACGCTCTGAGACAAAAGAAGCGAAGGGAGTGAGTGTTGAGCGATGTTCCACAGGAAGACAACGATGTCGAGGGGAGGTAGAGACGGCCGACGCCCCCGTTACCGTGCTCGTTCTGCCGTCGCTGTTCCTGCGTAACCGAGGGGCTGCACTTCCGGTTTGGTCAACGATGCAGGTGATCGTCCGCGGCTCTTCGTCGGCCTCGATCGTCGGACCTGAGGATATCAACGCCCGAAGCTCTTCATTCCTGTAAGGATGATGCACAATGATTCATTGAGACTTGTATTGTAGGCTATTTACACTGGTTCTGGTCATCACTGAATGTTTTGAATCCTAACAAATAATCCCAATTCTTATTTTAGTAGGCTAGTGGCCCTTGTTCCTACTGGTATTAGGCATTGATCAAAGTACTCAATTTAGCTAATTTGAATAGAACAGAGCAGTTGTAAGCGTCGTTAGTAATACCAGTGCTTTTCCTACTATGACAAGTCAAACTGTCTGCTGTGATATTAAGTTGATTGCTTGAGATCTCAGACCGATTCCATTACTTCTGGTGAGTGCAACATTAGCAAACCCAATGAGGCCAAAACTACACCAAAGTCATATTGCACCAGCATGATCCTTTAAGGTGGGACTGAAGCAATATTCTAAATATAATGTGGCTACTATGCAAATGACAATGTGAAAACAACGTGGCAGTGCTCTGATTGCGTAATTTTTAGCTGCAGCAACCGCTTTCAATGAAAAAATTCCCTAAAAGCGCATCGATTACTACCTGCTTATGACCAAAACAGCACACTCTGAAAGTTTAGCAGCTAAATACCCCGATATTTCCCTCAGGAATTGGTCTACATCAGAGGTGCCATTTTTATATGTTTTTGTTAATCAGTGTACCATATCAATATAGAGGTTAAAGGCAGAGTAGGACATTTGGAAAAACCACAGAGAATTTGACTTTGAAGGCATCGTCGCAGACCCGCCCCCTTCATTTAGACCTCTGTTCAAAGCCGCTCCCCCAGAACGCCAATAGAGTGCTTGAGATCGGTAGAGAGCGCACAATCAGGAAGTAAGCATTGACAGACAAGCAGGCCGTCCAATTATTTTCTCCGGCCCGACTTTTTTGATTGGACGGGGTTTTCACTTCCAGCCACGGCCACAGATGACATGACAAATTCTGCGGAGGAGGTGGCCAGAACGAGCCAATCAGAGGCAGAGTGGGGCGGGTTCATGGAATGTGGGCGGGGAAAATAACCAAAATACCACATATACTACAACTGCCAAATGCTGTGAAAGAAGTACTTTGCGTATGCAGCATACATCGATATTTCTAAAGAAGTCACACTTTTCACAAAACAGAGCTAAACGAGAGGTGAATAACGGACATACATGTGATTTGATATTACTGTTCTGTCTTCTCTGAGTCCCACACTTACACTGGCTGTATCTGCTGTAGAAGACTTATTTGGTTTGGCTTTAGATTGCTTAGTTGCAAGTTACAGTAAGTTACATCTGAGGAGTGGTTATCAATATAAGAGAGACATAGGCTACCTGTTTTAAATGGCACCTGCAGAAGTAGGAATTTGAGGATTATGCCCAACACTGACAGTAAACTACATGTTTAGAGTGACTGCTAATTGCCTGGTACTTGTTGTGATTGGTGTACATTGACTGGCACTTAAAAACTAACATGCAGGCTCCTCTTACAGACAAAAACAATTCCATTGCAATGTCTCCGTTCTCTTTATTTTCTATCCAGTCCTTGAGTGACAACAGGGCATACTCAAACTGACTCATCAGCCTTTGTCCGTCGGATGAAACAGTGCTCACACACAAACACATACAGTATTGGACCACTCGCTCCTGAGCTTGAATAAATATCGGGGCCCATCCATCCGCGGAGACAAAGACGCAATAGGAAACTTTCACCACTCTGTAGTAACCAAGCAACCGCTTGATGAGTGACTCAGGAAAGGAAGAGAGGAGCTGACTCACAGCAGCTGTGACGTAAAGGATGTAAAAGGACACAAACACACACACACACTACTATATGTTCTCACACACACACACACACACACTCATGCTCTAGGCCGTGAAGCCTGTAATCTGCCCTGTTTCGGGTAAATTAACACCTCACTGTGTTACAGGTGGATGGGCTCAGTGGAAAAACAGATTACAATATCTTCCAAACTGCCAGTACACAAAAACACACCAAAGAGTCCCCACCAAATATTCAAAGCCTCCACAAATAACGTAAATTATACCTTTTCTTGATTCCTTTGTCACTGCATCTCCTTTTAGAAAGCCAATTCAAACCATCCAATGAAATCACCAAAGTAGCTCCATCCCTGAAGTATCTTAACTCTGTGGAAAGGAAAGAGAGGAACATGGCTATCGGCCGATAATCGTTGCTTTGAAATCCTGCTGCATCATGACGCTGCAGAACGTGTTGCAACACATTTAATCTCTACTGCATATCCGAGCACGTATGACAGCAGCTTTCCCCTACCTTGCATTGTGCGAGCCCCACTCATTCCCTGGGTTTTTACAGCAGGGCAGACGCCGCAAGAGAGAAGCTAAACATATGGGCAGAGAGAGAGGGATGCACAGAAAAGGAGGGGGGGGTCAGACGAAAGAAGTGAAGGGGCGATGAAGAGGAAGGATGTGAGGACAGAGAAAGGACAAAGCGCTCACATATACAGCACACTGGCCTTTCTGCAGCAGCAGACTGCATGATGGGAGATCAATAATGTATCTGGTCTAATGTAACACAACTGCCTGAATGAGAGAGAGAGCCATTTACACATATTTAATCACCAGTGTGATTAAATCAGTAAAAGTGACAAACTGTTTTACTGTTGCGGAAATGGCTTCATGGATTCGAGGTTGTGAACTCACATTCTTCTGCTTTTATGGTGAATTCTTTGCCATTAACACGGCTGTCTTGTATGGAGATCTGGTTCTCGTCATCAAGACCTCTTTCATGCATTTATAAAGTGAGGGCTGATTTGGCTACTAATCACCACTTAATAATAATAACACAGTGTTGTGAAACTCCTCTACATCACCATTGAAGCTCCTTCACATACTCCATAAGAGTATAAACTGTCCATTTTTGTCTGAAACTATTTTGAACTAAATTATTCAGAATAGACAGATGAGCTCATTCAAAGCTGTTTTGACCAGACACATGATATGGTGATATTATTTGTTTATTATTTTATACAGTAAGTGTCTTTGAGATAGTGCTATATAAATCTTATTAATTATTATTATTATTATTATTATTATTATTATTATTATTATTATTATTATTATTATTATTATTATTATTATAATTATTATTTATTTCATCAAGCTGTCACTGCAATTCAGTTCTTCTTTGGATTTGAATGGTTGTTCAAATCAGATTGATTCTGCTTAGTTTTTACACCAGAGTGAGATATTATAATGTGTGTGTTTTTTTTTCCAGTCATTTCTTCCCGCCTTGGTTTGATTTCATCTTTAATTTAGAACTGACTTGAGTTAAAAATGATAATTCAAATTGATCATTTGCATTTTTGATGTAGCATTTTGCAATAAATTGCATACAAATGATCATATTAAAAATGCACTTCCATAGAGGTAAGACAAAACATTTCTGGAACAAGATTTCGTGGTTTCCAATGGTTTTATCAGCTAAATGTTGGGTTTCTGGTGCATAGTCTCACCAACAGTGAGCTTTGTCTCCCTCTAGAGCTTTAAAGCAATACAGCAAGCAGTTTTGGTCATATCAGGCTTAACTTATAAATGTGGCTAATATGTATAAAAGGCCAGTGTGACATAATAACAGAAGTGTCAAATAATAACATAATACTAAAATACTTGGCTATGTACACATTGAATTACTACCTTGATGCCACCTTTACAAATTTTACTGAGAGAAACAGAAATATAACTGCTACTGCTACATCATTACTACTGTTATACTACTTCTACTACTATTACTACTACTACAACAACTACTACTACTACAACAACTACTACTACTACTACTACTACTACTATCCCTGCTTTATATGCTCCTGTAAGTCTGCTGCTGCTGTCAGTTGTACAGTTGTATTCATCACCACCACCATCATCATCATCATCATCATCATCATCATCACCACGATCTTCATCACCACCACCACCATCATCATCATCATCATCATCATCATCATCATCATCATCATCATGATCATGTGACTTCCCAGCAGCCACATTTACAGAAGGACATTCCTGCTGCTATTAATCCTCCCCTTGGCAACAAAATCACTGATGCTGGAGTTCTGCTATTCTCACACCCAGACAGCATCAGGATGTTGTTCCCAGGAGGCGACAAGGTCACAGTCAGTCCACCTCCGGTTCCCAAGCGAGGGGAGATGAACGAGGGAAAAGAAGGGTGCTTGGGCAGGTGTTTCTGTCCTCTTCTCCTTCCCTTTCTATCCTTGCTCTCATGGTTTTGGCCACTCTCCCCTTCCAGTCGTCCTTCGACCCGGCGACCTGAGCCAGTGGACGCATATCAGGTCAGCCGGTGCAACCGGACTGCTTACAGTACAGCGTTTCAGTACAGTCGACGCTTTTTTCACCGGACTTAGCAGTACGTGTGAGGCCGTGAACGCCTTCTCAATGTGAGCTTGTTCCGGCACATTCTATTTTCACGTCGGAGGGATGATTGATGGGTGCTGCCTCAGTTTCTCATAATCCGATATCTCGACAACTTCTGTATTCAAATGTCAGATGATTGAGTGACACCTCTTTGGTTTCAGGCCTTCCGACTGTCTGGGTGGCAGCTAAGGAAGCCCGACATTTGTATGTCGTTATCCACTGTAGTTGATTTGGTCAAGGGGAATATTATTTATCCACTGATGGATCTGATCCTTTAGCCAGAAGTGTGCTGAAAGCAGGCTGGTGTGCTTTCCAGCTGGCCAACTCTCACATCATGCCTACCGAGAGGTATCTCATATCCCACAATTCCCTGCAGCATACAGGGAAACCTGACCCCGGGGGCATCAACAGGTGAATGCCGATAAAGAATGTGTGTGTTGTGCTAAAGAGGGGTGAGAACAAGCCCAAGCACCGAGGCAACACCTCAGTTTGAATCTGGACTTAATTGGTTTGGTCCTACTCGATCGTGCTCCCACCGGGTTGCGACATGAACCGTAGCCTACACAACAAGACAACTGTAGAACTATCCTTTTACACCGCAGGCGCAGAATCCTCGTATCCAGCGAGCGAGTGACACCAAACAATCCGTGAGAGGAGGGGTAATTGGAGACCTTTGGGGCTTATTCTGAGCATGTGCGACACACCACCGGTGCTCGAGGCCCGAGGAGGAACACATGGAGCTGAAGTCACTGTCTGCCGCCAACGGAGCGGGGCACTGCGGCTCGCCGTGGGGGGGGGGGGGGGGACATGGGAAAGTGAAACATCCAGTCAGAACGCTGGGAGTGCTGTTTGCAGCCTTTATTTGGACACAGCGGGGTCTCACAGCTCCAGGGGGGAGGGGGCCGCGAGGGAGGGAAACGTGACACTAAAATAACAACATACAGAGTGGTAAACATGTCACTGTTGTGTACATATTTTTTCAAGGTGTCAAAAGTAATAAAAGTGTAATGCCCTCTCTGGTAAGCATGTAAAGAAAGGCGGGGGGACTTTTTTTTTTGCAGCAGCAGCATTTTTAGCAAAATGTAAAGGCATGCAAGCGTGCAGCTCTGCATCATGACTGATTTGTCACAAATCAGCACAACGTCCAATAAAAAAGTAATTTCTCAATGACTTTTCTCTTAGGCGGGAGATTGTCAGGTCTTAAACGTGTTTGCTGAGTCTTTAATATGATGACATAAATGTGTAATCCATCTGAGATCGCTGGCGGAGTATTTATGAGCCTCTGTTGACAGCGGGACACCTGCTCTTCCTCGGTCCGGGCCCACGGAGCTCTGCCTGCCTGAACTAGTGCCACTGCTGCCAAGGGCACTGCCATGTTGGGAGAAGTGTGAGTGTGTGCGAGTGTAAAGAGAGAGAGAGGGGGGGGTTGGGTGTGTGTTTGCATGACGAGGTGTAGAGAGACAGGAGGGGGAGGGTCAGCGAGGAGGGTGGGTGGATCTCTGTTGGTGGGAGGGTTTGAATGGTAAACTGATCAGTGTTCATCTCCTGGTGCTATAAGAGCATGGATTACTGAGGGTCGTTTATTACTCCGCCATTCACCAAATACAATCCATATCATGACAGAGGAAGGAATAAATATCTTGCTGACTCAAAGTGTGTCTGACATGGCGGAACAAGACCCTGAAAGATATAAAATGAAAGTGCTGACTTACAATTTACTTCATGTAAATTTAAAAAAAAGTGCACCGATAGAACAAATGCCAAAGATGTGTGTGGAAAAGACAAAACATTTTGTTTATTAAAGACACTCAGACATCTGATGTTCAAATGCAGAAAAGAATGTATGTTCATATGGTAAACTATTTCTATATACTCAATATATATATGGTGTTATTTAGGTTTCATAAAAACTTCAGAATTTCTAAATAAATGCTTGCACCGAAAGCTGCAACTACGTTGACTGGAAAGCGTTTTTTAAGCATGTATTGTACAAATTAGTTGTTTTCTTTTGTGCAATCTCTCTGTATTGATTAATTATTTTTAATCCATTATTATGACACAATGGCAGAAATGTACCAGTTAGTTAAAACCTTTTCTGCAGCACGTCATTGCAGTGTTGTACCACTAGACGGCAGCAGTAGTGCTGCAGGGTCAGAACTTTTCAGGCACGCACATGAACTGAACCTCGTTAAGAAAAAGAAAGCGATAGCAATGTTTTTTTTTAAATGATGCCCCTTCATCAAAGTGAAAGTTATTTCATTTTCCTTTGCATGTTTTGCTTTTACGTGTAACACGAGTTGTGTCGCTGAAGAAGAGCAGAAAGACGACAGTTGTCAACACTAAACCCAGATATCAGTCACTTCATGTGGGCCCGTTTCTGCTTCTGCACTTTGAAAGGTTAAAGAGTGACTGCAGCTTTGTAGGGAGCAGCTAAGCACGGCAAACTGATATTTCAGCAATAACGTAAAGTCAACACACAGTTGAGACACACACACACACAAGTGAGGAGGAACTGGCTTGAAATGTCGGGACTGCTGACCTCTGACCTCACGCGCTCACATAGGCACACATGCTTGAGCATGCGCAGGCCCGGGGACAGCTGTGGGACCCCTTGAGTGGTTTAAAGTGTTTATGGAGGAGCTGAGTTTGAGCGCTCGTTGACAGAGCTCTCATTTACACACACACTCAAGCCGGAGCAGATAAGAGCAGATCCGTTTCAGCGGCTAATCTTAAATGTGATGAGGTTTACAGAGGCCTGCGACATTGGAATATATCTTTATTTGGGAATCAGGTGCTGCCCAGGGGTATATCACACTACCTCACACTATAGGAACAGGAAAGAGGACACTTTCATGTTAAATCTTCACTTTTAAACGGAGACTTGTTTGGGCGTGTAGATCCCATGGAGATAATATGTCTAAGGGAAGTTCTTAGCTTCTGTGTCCCGTACATCCATGCCTATAAACCAGATTAAGCATCTCTTCCTGACACGACTCACTTTGCTGCAGCCTCCCCTACTCTCACCCAAGGGAGTCCCTCACTCCCCCTCCCAAACCCGTCAGCCCCGTCACCCCCCTCTCGTCCCAGCACACGGATCCTATCGCTTGTAGCCTAAGTTGGCTGGTATTCATCGGGGTCTGATGCAGTCGCACAGCAGCAACTACATTTAATTCAATATGTAATGAGTCAGGGTCGCCCCAGAGCCTACCTTTTAGTGACATGTTAAATGTGTTTTTTATGATATTTTGTTTTGGAGAGGGAAGGTAAGAGCTTTGCTGTTTTTCCCCTGAATCAGCAGTCTTTTCAAATTCACATTGAATTAAATGTCTTTTAACTCCAGACTGAGAAAGCTTTGGATCTCATCTGATTGGATCGTGATTGGTTGAACTCACATTGGAATGGTCTAGATGCCACATTCTTATTGGCCTTTTCATTGTGACCACATTTAATTTGTCAATCAACTGAAAGGACAAGTTTTTTTGTTGTTTTTTACCTTTACTTGTAGTTGAAGCCAGAAGATTATATACAGGGTCGCCCATAAAGTTGGAATCATTTGCAAATGTCTTGTCTTTTATATCACCAAATAAATGTTCTGCATGAATTAATTACACCAGGATAATTGTGACATAATCAATACACCTTGTTAAACGTGATTACTGATGCATTTAAATAGGAATAAACAGAGGATTGTGTCTGAAAACAAAACCTTCCAACTTTATGGGCAACAGTGTATTATATTGAAGTGACTCCAGACACTGGAGCATAGAGAAATATGAAAATATAAGGCAAAAAGTCAACAACACACACTGTTGACACATGCATTGACTTCGGGTACAGTACAGTACACTAAATAAATGCAATACTCCAAATAGATGCATGCAGAGATGCAACCTCTCACTCATCCAGTCTTCAGTGATTGATGTCAAAACAGTGTAATGAGGAGACGCTGACGCACCGAATGCCTCGGACAACGACACAGATTTGAGTGAGACGAAACTGTAAGTGAGAGGGTGGAGCTTAAAGTTTGTGTTGGACGTGGCTGAATTTAAAGCGTCACTGGCATTCCCACACCGCAGCTGGTCAGATAGAAATAGAAGAGGCAGTAACTGAGCCCAGGAAAACGGAGGAGCAGCCTCTTTCCTCAGGCCTGTATGGATGAGCAAGAGGGAGCAAGAGGGACAGTGAACCTGTCCTGATACATCAACAACCACAACACCATCCAAAAAATCCAAAATCCAAATTTCCCCATCCCATTTCTCCTGTTTCTCCCACAACACTTGCAACAATATACTTCATAGCTTAGCATTGCACTTTTCAGACTTTGCAAACATTTATTTCATTATCGGTGACGGACAGACTAGACGTGTATATGAATAAATCACAGTAAAATATGAACAATCATGCAGGAAATGTAAGATGAATTCATGATCAATGATAATAAATGTTTTTTTGGGGGCCCAAACGTTATCTAGAGCTGCATTTAGAGTATTTGAAACCAGTTTAGGAGTTCCTTCACGATATTCCTGATTCCTTCATGACATCTGTGTTTACCCAATTCTCCCCTAACAACCCACTGGACTACACGAGCCACGTTCATTACATCTGTTGAATAAAAGTCAGCTGAATCGTGGTAGAGAGAGGAGGAAGGACAACAAGGAAAAGATGCTGGTGAATAAAGAGAGAATGAAAAAACACCACAGTCTGTTTTGTGCAGTGAATGTCTCGTTTTGCTGTTCAAGAATCTATTTTAGCTCTAACTGAATGATAAATAATATAATAAATGATTAATAACGATACAATGATGTTCATACAGGGGGGGATCCACCCTCTTAGTCAAATCTCACATCAGTAAATCCCCATAGCCAGTATCTGATGCATCCTGCCAAAGTGTCCTTGGGCAACATCTTATGGTTGATAAGCTTTCTAGCAGCTGTCTGCTTGTCTGTTTGGCTTTTAACATCAACCTGCCAGGAACTACAGATGAACATGAGTCTGAAAGGCTGACTCTGGTACAGTTGAACCATTGTGTTCATATTAATTCTGTCCCTTTTAAATACTTTTTCTTTTTTTTAAAGATCTATAGATACACAGACTACAACTCATACGAACCAATTCCCTGCAAAACAAGAATGCATCCCATACTTTCTGGTTCTTTCACTTGTTGAAAACGCATCCTGTTCTTGTCATACTTACCTCGGCTGTTTTCCTCGTCCTGACTGTCCACCAATAGAAGAACAAACCAGGCCTTCTTGCATGTCGGGCATGTAAAAGTACAAAATTCCAGTTCAACATAAAATGCATTTATTATCCTCAACTCAAGGCCAGTAGTGCATTAGTCTCGTCTGCTTCGCTCAGACAGGACAAGACTTTTCTCAGGTGTAAACTCCCCCAAAACTCTGTCTGTCCCATCCCCCTCTTCCTCCTCTCCTCCACAGCTCCATCATGCAGGAAGCCTGGTCTTCCTGAAAACAAGCATCTCGGAGCGTGGAAAGGGACAAGGCCGAAGGGGGCAGGTACGTGGGGGAGAGCAGAGGATGTTTTTGTCGTCCTCTCTGCCCCTCTGGTTGCCGCGGGCCTCACTGTAGTCCATCCTGAGGAAACCGGGCTCACGTCACTCTTGCCGGGCCTCGGGCCAACACGTGCTGCCTGTTCAGGCCGGCGTGACGCAGTTGCTGCACGGCCCAGCAGTCCTTCACACATGGGAGCTATAAAGACATGGAAAACGTCTTTTTACGGCATCAGCAAGTGGGAAAAGTCACATGGCGCGCATTTCAGTTACACAAAAGGAGGAGACTGTGGGGAGGATTTGTGTTTGGCAAGAACAAAAGTCACTTTGCCAGCTATCGCTCTCTATTTCCTGTATGTTTGTGGGAATTCCTCACTTGGTTTCCCTCCCATGCCGTTTTATTTTTGTGAACATGAAACCCTGTGATCACAAAATTAAAAAATATATATATATAAATAAACATGGCTCTGCCTTGCCACTGGAAACTGAAACTGGGGTCCCCTGATGGTCATATTGAAAAAAAGGAGGAGACATGGCTGACACATCGGACCCTTGCTGAAATGTCGTAAACTTGAAAAACTTTACATCAAATTTTGACTTGATTGACTCACACTGATTGAGCCGCCGTGTGTGAGTTCCTCAAATTTCTTTAGCGCGTTTCACATCTTTTCCAATGAATACCCATCTCATCTGAGACCAGAGCTTGTTTGCTAAATGCAGCACGTGGGAACAAGGAGACTGTGAGGGAGGACAGCTCCATGGAGCGCAGCCTGAAAGTGACAGAGGCCATAATAACAGGATGTTTACAGCCTGAGGAAAGGCTGCCAGCGATGTACACCAGCAGGCAGCGACTGTGGCTGGCAAACACGGGCGGAGAGGAAATGCAAGCCACCCAGGTTTCCTCCGGATGCACCAAATATAACCTCACCGACCGGGCTCTGTTCAGGTGGATTTAAAACCCCTATGTGACCTCTGACCCCTGGAGAAACCCTTCTGGAAGACACAGTTGTACAATGACACAATGGCTTTAAGCCTCTCTTTCACTCTCTCTCTTAAACACACACACACACACACACACACACACACACACACACACACACACACACACACACACACACACACACACACTGCTGTAAGTGGTCAGCTGCAGGTGACAGGGGACAGAAGGACACTGGTGGTTTCTGACATCAGGGGGGGGAGTGACGCTTATTCACTGTCACATATTGCACCAGACCTCAACTTCCACCACAACAGTCTCCACCACCATCATGGCTATCACCGACTTTCTGGCGGCCTCGGACATCACTTCGGCTATCAATGCCTGTAAAGGTGAGGAGACGAGCATCCTAAGGCCTTCGTTTCTGCATTTCCGTTTAGTTTCATGAAAGTGTGGTGATTTGAATGGGACTGGATGGAATCAATCTGTGCTTTTTCTTTCAGCGAAGGACTCATTTAGCCCCAAGATGTTTTTTAAAACAGTGGGATTATCCAAGAAAACTCCAACAGAGATCGAGAGGGTCTTCACGATTCTGGACCAGGACAAAAGTGGCTTCATAGAGCAGGATGAGCTACAGTTGAGTTTTCAAGATATACACATAGTGTTCCATATAACTGTGTTTCTCCAAACAGTTGGTAGTATTGTGTTTTACCAATGAAATGCAGCGCATTTACTGTGTGTATCTATGCTGTAACTCTTCCTCCCTGCTGTTCGTCAGGCTGTTCCTGCAGAACTTCTCCAAAGGGGCCAGACCCCTGACTGCAGCCGAGACCAGAGGTTTCTTGCTGGAGGGAGACTCTGACGGAGACGGGAAGATCGGCTGGGAAGGTGTGTAGGTCTGAGGAGAACGTAAAGGTGTTACAAACAGGGAGACCAGAGACATCAGGGCCTGTTTTTTATTATCAAACTTGCAGGAATTTTGTTCTAAAGTGTAAATTTAGCTTAAATAAAACTCTTTGTTGAGACTGAAGAATAGGATACATTTATCAAGCTACTTATTACTTCTTACAGTAAAGTGTATGAGCAATCTGAAGTGATCACATGATTTTTCATATTTATGCTGAAAGCAGAAATACAGTAGCAACTTTTTTTTCATTAGATTCAACTCTGTTTTTCATATATTATTCTGCAAAAACGTATGTAAAGCAAGAAGCAATTTGATTCTGAATAATAATATAGAGAAATACAATTATGCAAGAAATAATAGTTAATACATTTCCATTTCAGTGACAAATTCAGGCCATGAAGATGCAATGAAAGGGAAACAAATTCAGTGCCAGCTTTATTCAGGTTGTTTGTTTTCACCCTTTGTAAATAAACAGGAGGAAAGATGGTGGAATGTCCTATTAAATATGTAAAAATTAGGCTGATAACTGCCCTATTCTGAATTATACATATGGCTTGTTCAATATGATAGATAATTTGCCACAAAATATGTTTACTGTCTTAAAATGTCACCTCCAGCAGGTAAATAGAGGTGCTAATGTAAGCATTAAAATATCCCTGTGCTTTATGTCACTTGTTGCTAGGCAGCTTAAGTGCAGGCTCAACAATCACCTCATACTAAGTGTCACTACCAGAGCTGCACACTTCAGTCCGTTTGCCGTTGCTGCAGTATAATGAAATCAGAGGATGACCATTACCACTGAGAATGTGACATTTTCAACATTCTTCTTCTTCTCTCTCTCTCTTCTTTTCAGAGTTTTCTGCGCTGGTCAAGTCTTCATAAAACATCCGTGACCCGTATGATTTGTTGGCATGGTGATAATCTCAGGGCGGACCTCTTTTTATGTGTTTAGAGTAATACGTTGTAGTTTTAAGGGAAAGTAATGTGAATAAAGTCACTAAATCATGAGATCTAGCCTCCCTGCTATGTCGTTCCCTGTGATAAAAGTGAACAAATAAATGTACTTTTCTCTGTGAAACGTTCAAGTGTGTTCTTTCTTAGCGTTTAGCCAGCAAGACTCTATCAGGCATGAACAGATTTGTGGCATGTGCCTGGTGTTGTCATGTTATATTGAGCACTGGGAACGGTCCAGCCTTCTCCGGGGGAGCCGGGAGGCTTTGGTTTCTCCCAATTAACGGCATGAGTGACTTTCCACTGTGCAAACCAAGTGTTTGTCATTCCGGCAACCTCGACGTGACATCTTAGATGAGGTTGTCATTTGGTCATTTGGTGTGAATTATATGTTTACAACTACACAGACATTTAACCGTTGTCTTTAAAATAGTTCTTAGAGATAAAACACCTCAATGGAAAGATGATTTTCATATGAATCACCATGAAAACAAATACATTTCACATACTGACTTACATTTTTTTATGCTTGAAAATGATGTTATGTTTTCAGTTTTAGATAGAAGACTGTAAGGTATTGTGACTAAAAAGCACTCGGATCATTTACTTAAGTAAGAGTAGCAATAATACAACGTAAAATACTATTAAAAGTAACTTCAAGCAGTTTTAGCAACGAAATGTACTTAAACTATTAAAGTAAAACCACTCACGATGCAGATATGCCTCTTAACACTGTTAAATCTAACATCTATGCGTGAAATGTTTCATATTTCCCTCTAAAATGTGTAAAAGATATAGAAAAGAATGTGAAAATGAGTAAAGATATAGTGTGGCATTTAAAGGAAATAGTCAAACAAATTACAATAAGGGGGAAATACCACCAAATATTCTTGGAAGATGTTTTACAGCACACTTCCAGGGAAGGTGTTTGGCTTAAGCTCAATGTTTAATGGTTTGAATTGTAGATGGGGGACACACAGGAGGGGGGGGGGGGGGCAGACTAGAGGCTCTGGCAGACAGAAGTCCCTCTGTGACGGGGGAGGGGGGGACCGGAGTGTCTGGCAGAGAGTCATCTGTACTAGTCCGAGGAGTGCTTGCAGTGGCAAACTGTGGGACTGGATAGAGTTTCTGTGCCAGCGCATTTTCAGGACTTCTGTCTGTGAGGCACATTTCTTTGCAACTTTCGCTCCAATGGCACAGAAAATAGGTCAATTCTATTTCTGCTGCCGCATAAGGGAACAAACTCCCGTTCTCAGGTGGAGCATTAGAGAAACATGTTCCATTTAAAATCAATCAAGAGTTAATGAAATATCTGCTGCAGCTTCAAGCTATTTTGCGTGATAGTCTTATTTCGTGGTTGATCTCTTAATGGAGCTGTATTTCACATTTAATGCACGCTATTTAATGACATAGTAGAGGAATGTCTCTTTGAGACATTAGCCAAGTTTTCCTTCCTTTGTTGACATAGCCGGGCCATGTTCGTGCACGTGAGCGTGCACGTGAGCGTGCCCCTCTGGCTCGCTCGCGGCCCGCTTACTGTATACAGGTGATGGTTTCTAGAACTATCAAGCAAGTCCTCGATGCTTGTATTGCGTTCTACATTTTCCATAATAGTCACATTTTCTACCTTTCTTTCTTTCTTTATTTTTTTTCATTTTTTTTTTTTACAAATATACATAATGTTCAGAACAAGATGAGGGAGGGAACGTCCTTTGCCGTCTCAAATTTCAGTCACTCATGGTCTTGCTTGATGGGTTTCATCCCCGCTGTGAGATATTTGTAATTTAAACCTGATATTGAAGAAGGGCAGGAATAGTTCCAGTATCTATGGCCGAGTCGTTTGAGGTGAGACACCTCACTTGGCCACAGCAAATGTTTTCGACCAAAGATGAGTTTTACTGAGTGTTATAGAAGAGTTTATCTGAAAACGACATAGGTTTTAGGATTATAAGTTTAAATCTGCTAATTCAACATCCTGTTAGCCACAGGATCATCTCAGCACTGCCACCTGATGTATAATAGGCACACAACAGCCTGCACCTGTCACAAGAGCAAATATGGGCATGGAAAGACCCTCTGCACTAGTTCCTCATTTAATGTCATTGTCTGGTGTGGAAGAGCTCAGTGTCGTTACACAACCCCTCGTTGGTTTAACACCAGAGTCTTGAGATGTTGATGATACCGATGATATCAGCTTTTGGTGTTTCCTAAAATACCGTCGCAAATAGTTCCATCGCCATAAGGAGAAGTGGGTGTAAGAGCTCCAAAAATAATGGGAGTTCCTGGGCTGCGTGTTAAGAAGATTGTGATGATATGAGCTATTAAATGTGCGCATGTCAATGGATCGCATTAGCAAGGCAATCAAACCCCTCCCCTTTGGCCCTCGTTTTACACCCAGCTTCACAAAGTCTGACGTAACATTAATAACTGGTTTCTTCTTTTGACAAATGTACTTATTGTAAGTCGATTTGGACAAAAGCGTCTGCTAAATGACCTAAATGTAATGCAAATGTAATAAAATGTAAATCGTGCACGGTCACTTTCTGCACCTTTCAAACTGGATTGTGTCCACAAATGCACTATTTCTGAGCCGAATGCAATAACAGATTCATGTCAATCACAATAACCAGACTTTTCTGACTGGAATGGAATGCCAACAAGGCATTTTACACACGTCACTTATGCACAAAGCTCGTTTTCACCAAAACTGTGCAGTTCAGAGCACCATGTGACAGGTGAGAGTAGTGTAAGGAGTGGAGTCTAGGGGGGGTCGTGCTTTCGATTACACTGCATTTATATAAATAATGTATTTATTAAAGAAGTCAAGGCTGAAGATGTAAACTGACATTAAAAAAAGGGGCACACACACAATATGATTTACAAACACCATAATAAAGATTTAAAAGTCACATTGTAAAATTGCATAAAAGTCTCGGATGTCATTATAAACAAAGTTGTCTGATACAATAAGTAGCTGTAATAAGTCACTATACAAACCTGCCTGATCATTTGTAATAAACAGTGTAAAAGTGGGCCTCATTCTACGAACCCTGGTGCTCCACACAGTTTAACTGATGGGAATACATGACCCTAAGAGTACGTTTCACCCAAATCAGCAGCGTATATTATTAGCCCTATGCAATATCAAGCACTTTTGCATAGGCCTACACTTAGCCTACCATTTAAGCATCTTCATTTATGTGCATATAAATAGATCAGCTCTGTCTACTGGACACATTTTTTCGACCGACTCCTTTGACTGCTTTGCACACGGTGTCTATTACATAGCCTATGCATCATATTTCGGGTGAGTGAAGGTATATAAGCCCGCGAGAGGGACGGAGGAGTTCACTGCAGTGAGCACATTCACCCAAGCGAATCCACTCTAGCCTTAAAGGTAACCCTGAGGTGAGTTTCACTGAGGAGCTTCAACTTCATGCGACGGGATACAAGTCGGGAAAAAGGGGCCGCACAGGGCCAGATTCTGTACCTCAGAAGCTCAGAGTTTGGCTTTGGACTCACTATGGAACCAGATGGGGGGAAAAATCTATTTGGCAACCAACCAGAGCTGCAAAGGATATTTGATCTTTTGCCTTGGAGGGCTTGGTTTTGGGAAAATTGGACTACCTTTTCTGATCATTTGTGCCTTGTCTTTCGGGGCTGCAAGAGAGGAATACTCACAGAGAGGAACTGTAAAATATGTTGCATGGTATCATGAAGGTTACACGTAGAACTCTGTATCCTGACATAAAGTGCAGTGAGGGAACTTAAAATGCCTTAGAGAGTCAAACTGTTTTTTTCTGATTTGCTCAGGTTGACCTGTTGAACTGATGACTTGTCCTCTGTTTTCCTCCCTCAGTCTAAAAAAATGGCATTAGCATCAACCCTGAAGGCAGCTGACATCACTGCAGCCCTTGCAGCATGCCAAGGTAAACCCCACAAGGAAAACGACACAGCATGCAGTACAGTTTATAAGAGTCTAGATGAAAGCAATTGTGTTCTTTTTAAGATCTTTTGCAAGAAAATGAAATGCCATCACATGTTTGTAGCTGAATGTTCTGCTGCAGAACTGAGTTCCTTAGACAGATTATACTTCCAGGCATCTTTTCTGCTTTAAAAACAAATAGTAACTGAATCAGCGGGCTGGATCCATAGTACAGCAAGCATGTGAAAAGTGACTTTAATGCCATTTCTGCATCTTGGCAGAAAGCATGAGTTGTAGCTACTTACTGCTAATGAGGCTAAAATGCTGCCAGTCACAGCGGACCTTGAGATCGGGGATGAATTATAGAAAACAAACTGCTATACCTCGAAAAAGCTGCAAAACATACTTGACTTTCTGTTTGAAACATCCACAATGTCTGACATGATCCCCGTCTCCTCACAGCTGCTGAGTCCTTCAACCACAAGGTCTTCTTCGCTAAGGTTGGCCTGTCCGCCAAGAGCCCCCAGGATATCAAGGCAGCCTTCCAAGTCATTGACCAGGACAAGAGTGGCTTCATTGAGGAGGATGAGCTGAAGTAGGCACCATCTCTTAGATTTCACCCTAAAGCCTCTCTAAGAGTTTGCAGCGCAGGTTTCCACTTTCTTTGGGTCACAGCGAAGTGAGGGCCACAAACCTTCGGAGAAGGAGTCGGGTTATGATCCGTTCTAACTCTAGGCCAGCGCTCTCCTCTGGTGTCTCATGCTGTAAGGGGAGATAATAGACGTAGCCATCTGGTGGCCAAATAGAAATCTTAAATTATTCTGAACTAAATACGATACAAGGCTACAACAGTCAAGGCTTTGGATATTTTCTGGAAACTCAAAAACTCTCAAACCAAATCAATTCGTGACATGGCAGAGGAAATATCTCTAGGCTGGTTTCTTGTCTGAAGGCACTCAGTATGTCTCTCTGCTCGTCCTCTCCAGGCTGTTCCTGCAGAACTTCTCTGCCTCCGCCAGGGCTCTGACCGACGCTGAGACCAAGGCCTTCCTCAAGGTCGGCGACAGCGATGGTGACGGCATGATCGGAGAGGATGGTGAGGAAAAACAAACGCAACTTGATCTGGAATTGTAACCACATTTAGTGGCTTCTAATATATGTAGAGATCTGGAAATCACACTCACACACTTCTCTCTCTTTATTCTTCCTGCAGAGTTCGCTCAGATGGTCAAGGGCTAAATGAAGAACTGACCAACATCTTACTTTACTACCCTAAAGGAACAACTTGAGCCAAGACATATGCCTCCTATTCTCTCTCACTCTCTCTCTCTCTCTTCAATTCTCCACACCAGTTTTGTACACTTGACCTTTACCCCCCTCCCCCCTCCCCATCCCCCCAATGGTTAACAAACTGCTCTCCTCTCTCTTTCTCCCTGGCTATGCTCACCCCTTTGCTGTCCACGATGAATGTACCTGACTAAGTGTAGGCTATAGCATGGTTGACTGTGTCTTTCTCTCTCTCTCTATCACTCTTTCTCTCTCTCTCTCACTCACTTCTGTCCTTGTTTTACTATGTGAGTTTTGCTTATTGTGAGATCAGCGATGATGCACTTTTATGGGAAACGGACAGACGATGAGAAAACAATAAAAGTTCTTTTTCAATAACACAAGTGTGACCGTGGTCTTCAATATACAAAAAAAAGGTTTTTGACAGTCTGGGTCTTAAGTTCAGAGTTCAGAAAATGGGATTTTAATGAAACAAAGCTGGGACAAAAAAACAAAAGAAACTGAAGGAGCAGACTGAGAAAAATCCATAAATTGTGGGGAAAAAAACAACTAAACTCAGAACAAACCGGCATGGCACTGTTTTCTTTACACACATTAAAACAGGAAACAAACTCTAAAAACCCAAAGGACCATGACATTACTGGCTTCCTTAGTTTTTACACAAAAGGCGATGATTTACATGATAAAGCTGGGAACAGGAAACACATTTTACAAAGAACATCTGGCCCTTTTATTTAGACCGATCCACAAAATGATCCAAAACTCTTTCTTTTAAGGAAATCACAAAGGAAAAGTGCATATATCATTTGGGCTCAAATGCTAATCTCATGTAACAATAGCACCGATGTGTTATTCCTAACACTTACATAGTCTCACTTTAAAAGTTACCTTTCACACTTTCAACAGGGACTTTTGTTGGAGGTCTCCACCCCTCCCTTAGAAATATGGAAGAATAAGAGGCAACTTTTTTTTTTTTTAATCAAAGACAAGGAGCAAAGGAACAAGGTAAATGTACAAAATGTAAATTCATGTTAAAAAAGCAAGTATTGAGAAAAGGATGTGAACAGGGTTTTTGTTGAACTCCAACAATAATTTGAGGTAATTCATAAAAATATACAAGAGGAGAGTGGTAGCATTCCACTTACAAGTATTTATATTATATTAGCCCAAAAGTATCACAAGGTTAACAGTAGCCTAGCTGAAATACTAGCATCCAAAATAAATGACATCAACATAAGTAAAAGATCAAATGTTATCAATTATCAATGACAACCAATTATGGATATCAGACCCAAACAGTTGCTCATGAAAACGTAGTATTCCCTTTATGGATCCCTGAAATGCTACATAATTTTCCTTCAGTTCCGCATCATGTCATGCCCCAAGTAAAGATGGCTCTGCAGTCGTGGGAAGCGGCCACAAGGTGGCGCCTCTGATCTGTCAATAAGTCACAGGGGTTTCAGCTGCTCCATGGTTTTACATTGCAAACCTGGAGGCTTTGAACTACAATGCAAATTTGTTTTGTGAGCTTAAGGTGAGTTGAATAGATGATTTTTTTTTATTTATTTAAGAAGCAGCTTTGAGACTTCTGAGTTTGAGACACACACACACACACACGCACACACACACACACACACACACACACACACACACACACACACACACACGCACACACACACACAGCTGCTGGACCTTTCCCTGATGTTACATTTTCAACTATCTATCTATCTATCTATCTATCTATCTATCTATCTATCTATCTATCTATCTATCTATCTATCTATCTATCTATCTATCTATCTATCTATCTATGTGTGCTACATTTCAGGATGATGAGATGTATTCCCTTGGTTCTTATTACAACAAAGCATCCCTCCCCTCTCTGCCGATGCCATTATTGCTGACTGGATTCACAGGAGACGCTGCTGTGTCAGATGGTTTGAAATGCTTCCTTCTGCAGACAACAACCTCATCAGTAAAGAGTGGCCAGTTGTCACGGTGACCAGGCGTAGACCTCAAAAATCCTAAAAGCAAAACCTCAGTCCCCGCCCACTCGATTAACAGTAGATCACGTCAAATGTGTGTGTGTGTGTGTGTGTGTGTGTGTGTGTGTGTGTGTGTGTGTGTGTGTGTGTGTGTGTGTGTGTGTGCGTGTTTCAGTATTCCTTGATGAACCATCACGATACACTAAAGTGAAACAACATAACTATTGTCATGCAATCAATCAATCAATGGTTATTTGACTCTGTAATACTTTTTTGTAAGTATTGGTTGATTATTTTAACTGTATTTATTCTACTGTCACTGAATTGATTTTCTATGGAAATGGTTTACTTTTATGAGGAAATAATAATAATAAAAACAATACAATCTGGTTTATTTAGCACGTATCAACGTTTTTAAAGATGCTTTATTGCAGCATAACATCACGTTGTTAATAAAGAGATAGAAAAGATAAGAAAAGGTCAATGAAAACACAAACAGTCAGACCGTGTGGTTTCAAGTCTTTTTCTTTTACTGGCACAGCTTGTAATATCAGAGCCTTACATAATGTCAGATGAGGATAACGTTGCCCCTGGTGACTCATGTGATTTATGACCTGCTCATCTGCATTTAGTAGATTATTCACTGAAACCAAAGGGAGGAAAGGGGCCTGATTCAAATTATAGATGTTGTAAGCTTCTTCACATCCTACACCTGCAGAGAGAGAGGGGGGGGCTGGGGATGGTTGATTGGTCAAAAGCCAGAGTTGTATGAGAGCAGGGAGAGAGGGAGAGAGGAGGAGGTTAATTGGGCAGGTGAGCGGCTGAGGAACACGAGAAGGAGGCGGCTGGCTGCGGGAACATTTGATCCGCGGACACGGTGGAAACTCAAGCATCCTTCGGCGCATCCACCTCGGCGTGTATATATAAGAGTGATCCAGCTGTCAGCGCCACACAGCCTTATCTGTCTGTCTGTCTGTCTGTCTGTCTATCTGCTGCTGCTGCTTTGGACCCGGGACGGAGAGGAACTCGAGCCAACAGCGGTGAGTCCCACAGATGCAGGGGGAAGGAAGGCAGGTGTTGTCCAGGTGTGTTGTACCTGTCTGCCCGGGGAAGCGATGCGATGTCGTCGGTGGGTTTGTTGCTGGTTTTAGCAAATCCTCCAAACGACCGACCAAAAGAAGTTGAGCAATTAACGACGTGATGAAGGATTTTCTTTAGCTGTAAGGTTGAACTTTAAGATTTGAGATATTCTTATGATAAACATATATGCATATAAGATTATATTTGAACTGTACTAAAATGATTAGAGGAGTGGCAGGTGGTCATAAAAACTATTCTATGTTTTGTTCAAGTAAACTCTATTTAAGAGCAGGAGAACTTTATTTTGCAATAATTATAGCAAAAATATTCATGGTTTGTAAGGGCCAAACATTAACAACATGGTAGAGGCGTTTGCATTTAATATATATATATATATATATATATATATATATATATATATATATATATATATATATATATATATACTGTATATAAAATAACATATAAACTTCCCACCCCAATATTTGTTTCTACAGTCTCTATGCCAATTATCTTGCAGTTAAGCAAGTTCAAGGGCGGCAAAAAAAGTCCCCAGAGGACCTGGATAAGGCTTGAAGAATCAGACACAAGTCATAAGAAATGTATTATTGATTAATGAAAATATTATCTCTTTTGAATTTCTTAAAATCCATCTCTACATGTTTTTTCTTCTGACAACTCGAGCATATTTGCCAAACAGGAGTTTTGATGAGATCATAATATTAACCTAGATACATCTGCAAATACAAAAATGTTAATCCAGCATGGCACAAACAAAATGGACTGGGAGCAGATCACAAAGTGTGTGTGTGTGTGTGTGTGTGTGTGTGTGTGTGTGTGTGTGTGTGTGTGTGTGTGTGTGTGTGTGTGTGTGTGTGTGTGTGTGTGTGTGTGTGTGTGTGTAATTTTCAGGGATTTTCTTTGACCTTACAGGACCGACATGTCGCTCACCTCTATTCTTTCAGCTGAGGCCATTGAAAATGCTGTCAAAGACTGTCAAGGTAGCATCCACACACACACACACACACACACGCACACACACACACACACACACACACACACACACACACACACACACACACACACACTCACACGCACAGAAGCAAAGCTCTGCCCTACTAATATTTGAAACTATACTCATTAATCACCTAAATGGCAGAAAGCAAATTATGCAGAATACATACATTATAACATTACCTTTACATTATCAATAGCTTTACTTTTTCCCAAACTAAATAATCCACAATTGATAAATCAACCTTCTCATAATCTGTGATGCATTTAGTCAATCTCGAATCTTCAATCTCCAACCCATTGTTGTCTACAGTCTCCTCTCCACTGCAGTCACATCCAGCTTTAAGGGACTTTGGAAAGGTTTTCAATCATCTTGTCTGTTTTAGCGGAGGCATGTGTCTATTGGATTTAAAAGATAAAAAAAAAAAATCAGGGGTGGTAAATCTCCCACCTGGACAGCAGCCACATGTTTTAATCTCCGCATCAGCTCCCAACCTGCTGAACCTCCTGGGTCGGCCCTAACCTCATTTTGACTTGTGTGTGTGTTTTGTGTTTCCAGCTCCGGACTCGTTCTGCTACAAGAAGTTCTTCCAGCTGTGTGGCCTGTCCTCAAAGACGGCCCAGGAAGTCAGAAATGTCTTTGAGATCATCGACGAGGACCACAGCGGCTTCATCGAGGAGTCTGAGCTCAAGTGTGTGAAGTAGTTAGGATGTATGACGGTTTCTCTCTCTCTCCTCTTTGATTCCTTTACCCACACACACACCATCCTCCTAACCCATGCTCTAACTCTTGTGTACATTGATTCGCTGTCAAGAGAGAAATGGAAACCATGAAAATATTGGCGATATTAATGGGATGGCACCATTCAGCCGTCTCCTAATAATCCACTAATGGGCAAAGTGTTTTTATTGCCTTTGTGTTTTATAATTCATCCCGAGGGTCAACTTAAGCCGTGCAATTTAGGAATTGATGCGGCGGTGTGTTTTCAACAGTGCACAGTCAACTCAAATCATTACAGCATACTCTTTGCATGTGTGTGTGTGTGTGTGTGTGTGTGTGTGTGTGTGTGTGTGTGTGTGTGTGTGCAGGTACTTCCTGCAGCGGTTTGTCCCTGGAGCGCGGACACTGACCGAGGCAGAAACCAAGCGCTTCATCTCAGCAGCCGACGATGACAGTGATGGCAGAATTGGAGCAGAGGGTCAGTATCTGATGTCTCGGATTGTATTTGCACAAACTCCTGATGTGGGCAGAAATGATCTCGTCGGTTGGATTAAACCTCAGGAGTCAAACAACCACAACCTGCGTCGACAGAGAGGAGGCAGCCATTCTCATTCTTAGAGCGCTTTTCATTTACTGAAGAAAGAAAAAAAAGTTGAAGACAGTTTAATCTTAATTTGAAGGAAGTGATTTGTCGGGTTGGTGTACCACTACAGATTCAGTTTGTCGCTGTGTTGCAGCACTCAATGGTTTGCTGAATTTGAAACTGTTGAAATGAGTCATGGCCTCCGAGCTTTGGGTGAATCACGCCGTTTAGATTCACGAGGGAAGGGGATGCTTTGCTTAATTGTCTGTGAGCTGATTTAATGTTCAGTATCACGTGCGTTGTTAAAGGCAACACGAAGGAGCAATAACTTTTATTTTGCTGTAGAGGTTTGGCTGAATCCATGATTAAAACCAGAAGATGTTTCTTTTCTATGCTTATCTGCAGCACATGAAATGGTGTCGGTGTCTTGAGGATGTGTTGTTTCAGATTGATCAGTATAGACAACATCTGCATGGATAGCAGAAGTCCAGATGCTTCTCCCAGCTATATCAGTATGAAGAATCCATAATTGGATAGGTTATAGGGGAAGGATATTTCACAGCTGTTCCAACATTTCTGTCTCTAGAATTCCAGTCTATGGTCCTGTCCTGAGTTTCCAGATGATAAGAGCTGAAGTCTTCAGTCCGCTCTCCTCGCCTCAAGAGCCTTCCATCCCCCAGTGATTTCTTCGGTTTTCTACTATATTCTGTGTGTGCTTATTGTTTTTAAATTACCTTTTTGTCCATTTAAAGACGAGAGACTTTTCATGTGTTCTTTTCACTGCGTTGCTCCATGTTTTCTTTTCTGCGTAACCCCACCTCTGTCAATGAATGAGATTAATAAACGTGTGGAAACACAGATCACATCTTTGCACTTCTCTCTTCTTAGTCGATGGGCAATGAATCAAATCACAATAATGCATGAACGTACACAAATATATGCTGAGTGGGAAATAAAAGCATCATGGGATCATTTAACAGTGTTACATGTTTGAATATGACATTAGAAACTTTTTTTCAATATTTTATTTTTACATGATTATGTTGTTAATTATATTTTGATATAAAGGTACAAACACACTACAATTACAAACACAAAGTCATTAATTCTCTGAACACAGGATAAACTGATTGGAGACAAATATGGGTGCAGACTCATGCTGGTGACAATGTAGCTCATGATTATACATGGAGGATTATTCATAGATCATATTCTAAAATGCTATCAACTGAGCAATTTTTATGTATTATAAGTTTAGGGGGTTGATTATGAATGTAAATGTGTGGTATAGAATTTAAAACAAATGATTAAATATGGAGATTAAAGTCACAAATGAGCAGGTGCTTTTAAAAGTATATCGTAAAAAGCATTTTTCACAAGACCCATCTTTTTCCCCGCTTGCTTTTAGTTTAGTCAGAGGAGGCCCCATGGCTTTTATATGAACTTCCCGCTACTTTCGGTTAATACTGGTGATATTATTCCATTTCTCCTAACTTAAAAATGGATCAAACTTGTCAGCTCCTGTTGTTTTTAATATAAATAAACTGACTTGGCTTGACTTGATACACCAAACCAAACAGCACAATGCGGCATCATTTTCCCTCGTGTGCAATATAGAGTTGCAGGTGGATGTAATCAAATACAAGGACAAACAAGATGAGGCCCAGGACAAAGTGGTAATGAGATCCCATAAATGTTTAGCTAGATTTAAATGGGGTATGGGGGATTTGTTGGATTCCCTTTCTTAATCTAAGTCAGTGGTGTCTTTTTAACGTAAAGTGTGGAGTTAATATGATTTGTTAATATCTTCATGAGCTTGACTGACACCCAATACTACATACAGCTCACATTTATCTTTGAAGTTAATGTTAAAACTGTAACAATATTATTGCATGAACCGACGTCATTGTACATTATAAAGTACACTTAACCCAGAAGTTACTCGACTTTCCCGGTTTGGACTCGGAACTATTATTTGGCTCGAAATCGATGCTACACGACCAGTTGAACGGGTGACACCACGCTGTCAAAAGCAGGAAGTAAAGAATGTAACGCGTATATGCGGCATCTTCATGGACATGTACTCTCATTGAGCTCAGCTCCTCATTGTTTATTCGTATTGACCCGCGTTGTAACCACGAGCAGCAGACCGTGTTGGCTTCCCGCTCTGTGAGGTGAGTGTTGCCGTCGTGTGTGAGTGTGTTACCGCCGCCGTTCACGGACTTTCCTCGTCGGGACCACAACTCCACCGCTAGCATGAGCAGCTAGCCGGCTAACTAGTCGCTTAGACTGACTTAACTTCGGCCAGCTGCCGGCGGCTGTGCCCGTTAACGCACGGAGACCGCACGTATCCCGCGTGTTTAATTCATTTAGTCACAATAAACGGAAACAGCGAGTGTGTAGACACAGTTCCGCTCTCTGTGTTTAGCGCTAGCTCAGCTCGCAGACGCTTAACCGGCTTCACTCAGCAGGTAATGTTGCTAACTTGCATCCAAAAACAAGTCTCCTGGATGCAGACTTGCAGGGGTCAAATGCTAGATGTTCAAATACTGCACCGAAGCAACCTAGTGAACTTGTTTTTCTGCTCTGAATCGTATCTAACTGCTGCTAGCTAACGTGCATGTTAAGGCTTTACGTTGCATTAAAAAACTGGCACTGTGGTAAAATATGGCACATGTTCAGCATAGTGATAATGCATGCCTAACTCCTAAGGGAGACTGTACAGAATGAGGACCGTGGTGCATGCATGCATTTGGGCTCTAAGTATTTAGGCAGCCTTGTATATTCAGCCCCTCTGCTGATACTCAGTGGTAAGATTGAATTTGGTATTTGTCAGTCCACGGTATGTCCATCTGCTATTGATCCAGTTCCAAAAGTGGGATCCTAAATGAACCATATATTTCTATTCTCTCGTTTTAGGACAAACACCTGTGAATATTCTTGCACCAAAATAGGAACTTATTCCTATTTAAGTCTGCACACATTTAAATGCGAAGTATCCAATTTGTTTGACTGCTGATTGTTTTTGTTTTTGTTCTTCTAATCTTATTGAACTGTTGGGAGGGATCGTTGTCAGTCTGGTTGAACCACTGTACATTATTCTGTTCTCTGTGAACGAAACAAACCCACCACTTCATACAAAATAACATCTATTTCTAACAAAGACACAACTTAAAAGCATGAAAGACAATTTTCAAAAGTCCTCATACTCATCTGCCTGTAGCAAATACATTTTTTTTCTGGTCTTCTACCATAGTTTTAGCAACGTGCACTACATATAATAGCAAATGTGTGCATATTTTATTTTATTTTGGTTGAATAATCACTTGCTTTAATACTTGCATACTGCATGAATTAAGGAATGCACTGATGTGACAACTCCAATTCCAATACCTCATATCAGGGTTTAATCTGCCCACATACCAGTTCCCTTTTTCTGTTATTCAAAATATATATTGCAGAACTAATTGGAATATTTTTCATGTTACGCCACCGGCACTAGTCAATCCTTGTTGTGGTCAGTATTGGGTAAAAACAGATCAGTGCCTCCCGTCCCTAGTGTAAATGCCTTCTGTTATCAGCTGTGTGTGTGTGGTCCCTCCAGTTAGAAGTTAATGTTTATTAGCACTAGATTTGTCATGTTACAGTATGTGATGTACTTGCCTTTGTTCTGCAGGCACACGGCATGCTAACCAAACTGTCTTTGGAGCAAAGGAAATCCAGACACAAGTTACACTAATGCTGATGATTAGGTAAAGCAGACATGATTGTGATGATGCAATGCTGACTATCTCTCATTATCAGAGGTCTCGCAGCTTTTGTCTGATTCTGTCAGCTTTCTCTTTGTGTCTATTTCAGTCCCAGAATGGCCTCAGGAATGCAAGAGAAACAGTTCACGCCATCCCTGCTCAATTTTTTCGTTTACAACCCCACATTTGGACCACGAGAAGGAGAGGTGAGAAATGCTAAGCACGGGTTTTACAGCTGAGTGCGTTTACTCTGATGATTTGGAAACATTCAGATAATTATTATTATTCTTTTGTTAGGAAGAGAAGAAGATCTTGTTTTACCACCCAAGTGACGTGGAGAAGAATGAGAAGATCAGAAACGTGGGCCTTTGTGAGGCCATCGTACAGTTCACGAGGTAAAGAGTCCAGTACTCTGCTTGCAACAGAAGCAGAGTAGAGCTCCAACATTTTACTGAGTCGGTGGATTCTGATGGTTATTTAGATCTCTGCCATGTTGTTAATCTCCTGTCTTAGTAGCTGTGTTAAAGAAAACAAAAGGAAAGTTCACTTCTTTTTTAATCTGAAGGAACAGAATATGGAAATGTTGTAATATGTGGACAGATACACACTGATGTCTAATGTCTGTAAAAGCACAACATGGCCATGTCTTCTGTCTTCCAGGACGTTCTGTCCAACAAAGCCAGCTAAATCCCTGCACACACAGAAGAACCGGCAGTTTTTCTTCGAGCCCGAGGACAATTTCTGGATAGTCATGGTATCTTTAAAGGCTTACGTGTACCTTACCTGTCCAGTATTTCCTGTTTGTCAAGAAACCTTCTATGGAATGTAATTAAGCTAATCCATTTGATCCACTCTTTCTATTTCAAATGAATTCCCCAGGTGGTTCGAAACCCAATGATCGAGAAACCAAACAAAGATGGTAAACCTCCCACAGTAGAATATCAGGAAGAGGAAATACTTGTGAGTCCTGAGAGAGAATACTCATCAACATCTGTGTTTCTATCGCTGAATATCATCAGTTTAAAGTTTTACTCACGATGCCCTCTTGACTCTGCAGGACACTGTTTATGGTGCAGTGGTGCGGCAATGCTACAGCATGTACAAGGTGAGTTCCAGTATGTTTACCTCATGCTTTAATAACTTATCATTTTCAATAATTACTTCCTCTTCTAAAAGCCAGATAATTACACTCAGACTACCAATGTAATGCATGTTTATGATGCCAAAGAATCATCTTGTAACAGTGATTGTTTCCTTGTGCTGTAGCTCTTCAATGGTACATTTGGTAGAGCAATGGAAGCCGGCGGAGTGGAGCTGCTCATTCAGAAGCTTGAAAAGTTCTTCTACAGGGTAAGAAGCTCATCCATCCAATCTTATTTCTAAGTGGATATCTTCATACCATAACGTTTTCTTTTTATTTCTAATATTTATTGAACTGGCTTTGATATGAAATATGTTATATCATAGTTGTTATTATTATTAACAATAAACCTTGTGTGTAGCATTTGTCATACAGGAAATGCAGCACACCATGCTTTACAATAAGGGAAATAGATATAGAAAGAACATAAAGACAAGAGAAATAAAACAAAGTTGATGAAATAGAAGATAAGATGAGATAGAATGCATAACATAAGATGGAAAATAAAACCCACAATTATAATACATTTAAGACAAAACCCCAAAGTATTTTCTTAAGTTCAGTCTCTACTGGTTTGTTCATAAAGTGAGAAGTCAGTGTTTTCACAAGAGCTGGTCTCTGCTGATCAAATAAATATTATTTCTTTGTAAATACTCACTCGGGAAAGATGCTAAAGTAGTTTGCAGTCATGCCTCATTTCTTGATGTCTACATCATCTGCCTCATGCAACCATCGCCTCGCCGGAGCGACGCGGCTCCGAGCAGCAACGCTGACGTGAACGTATAAAACATTCATTTCCAATTAAGGGATACCCTTCTTAAGTTATCGCAGGTTACCCTCCATGTAACCCAAAGACCGATAGGAGAGAGAAGCTGTTGTGCGTTAGAGGGGTTGAATGTCAGGATGATGCAAGCGTCTCTACAGTCTGAGAGTTTCTTATTCCGCTGCCTTTTTTGCGCTGTAAGCTTTACAGTTGGTAATCTAAGCCCTTTCTCCTCCTCCTCCCTTGTCTCCGGGCTGTCTCATGATATTTTCAACATGTGTGTGTGTGTGTGTTTCCAGTATCTGCAGACTCTCCACTTGCAGTCATGCGACTTGCTGGACGTGTTCGGAGGGATCAGCTTCTTCCCACTGGACAAGATGACCTACCTGAAGATCCAATCCTTCGTCAACAGAGTGGAGGAGAGCCTAAGTCTGATCAAATACACGGCCTTCCTGTACAACGACCAGCTTATCTGGTACAGACCCAACACCTGCTGAAACTGTGTGTGTGTGTGTGATTGTCCATGAGATCCACCAGTAGATGTGTTGATCGACACAAACTTATATAGCCCTAATGTTGTAACCATGAAATCCCAGCTTCGACATCTACAATAACATCACGGCATGCTGGGTAAACAGAGGTGACTTTTTACATGACCTGTAATCCTCTTTGTGGCTAAAGTGCTCTCTGCTGTGTCACTTGCCTTTTTTAATTGTGCTGACAGCCACCTGGCTCGGTGTTTAACCACCGGGGATTACATGATTCCTAATGAAATTGTATGTCAATGTGGTCTCTAGCGATCTGTCAGTGGACAAACGGAGAGGAGACTTTTAATTATTGTCCAAATTATTGCTCTGGAACGGAAAATCGCTAGAAATAAATGTATTATTATTATTATTATTGAAGCACATTTGCAGCCAGGAGACACTTTGTCTCAACATCTTGCCCATGAATTGTGCTTTTGCATTGTGGCATGGTGCGTGTTGTAATCCTGTCGTTGGGTCTGCAGGAGCGGACTGGAACAAGACGATATGAGGATCCTGTACAAGTATCTGACCACCTCGCTGTTTCCCAGACACTCTGAACCGGAGGTGAGGAGGTGGGAGTGTCAACAACTCCACAGCACACTTGACGCGCATCCATTAATGACTTCGCTAATCTGCACACTTTTTATACGCACACATTTATATGCATCAACGTCAGTTTGATCAATTCTATTTGGTTTTAAGTATAACCCTGGGAGACAAATTGAGCATGAAATGAGAGAAACGAGAAAGGAGAAGTTTGTGAATGTTTGTGTAAGACGGAGCAAAGAGGCCTTGCTTCTATGTGATGGTGATCATCTTGGTCCTGATGGTGCTCCACATACAATGCTTCTCCTTGATATAAGAATGTAATGCCATCTATACGGTTTTAAATATTAATGATCCAGACAGTACAATGCCACTGACCTGAATATGAGCTGTGAATATAACTTTCAAGCTATGCCACTCGTCTTCACGCCAAGCCTTCTTCTTTCCTTTGTCTAGTTGGCTGGCAGGGACTCTCCTCTGAGGCCGGAGGTCGCAGGGAATCTGTTGCACTATGGGAGGTAAGTCAGCGGTCGCGTGTGTCTGTGCAGCCACTCCCTCTGTAGAGGGAAGGGCCAAAATGAGTTTAAATGTCTGGCAATATGGTAAAAATGGTAAATTGCACGTCAAAAAGCATAATCTGGATGCACACGTGAGTGTTTGTGTTCTGTGTTCTTACCTGTAGCACTTTGATTATAGCACTGTTGTACTTGTTGTGTCCTTGCTGAACAGCTACTACTTTACTCAGATGAGAACTTAACACTTGTTTCTTTTTTTTCGCTCTTACTTTATCGGCAATGATATGTTGTGTTTTAATTATTGTAAGTCGCTTCAGACAAAAGCATCTACTAAATGACCAAAATGCAAGATGTTTACATACGCATGCGTGTCAGTGTGCCAGCGTCATGTGGTTTTGACCCACTGACGGTAATTAGCGATGCTCGCAGTCAACCAGATGATTTAAGGAGGTAACTCCCTCAGCTAACACAATAAGAGAGCAGGTGGAGAGTATCTCTGCCCTTCAGGGTTATCTCTCTGCCCAGTTACAGTGTACATATGTGATGAGGGAAGGTTTGCTCTGGTGTGTCGGCTGTCTGACATCCTTCTAACGTAAACGGTTCCACTTAATAATAAGTGGCATCCTTGGAATCCGGTACTTTTACAGCACAACAGTGAAGCCCTTGTTCAGTTTGTGGTCTTCTCTTTTGCATCAGTCATGAAGCAGTCAACGCATTTAGAATGGAGAACATGAATCTCTTTCTGTTCTTCCGTGTTAACGATGCTTGATTAGGTGTGGTTTAGTTGATATCGGAACAGCTGCAGGCCCCGTTGCTGTTAAATTTAGTAATAATAATATTGCTCTTATACAGATGATGACTCATATCCTTTTTGGCAACCCAGTCAACTGTCTGTTGTGCCACCAACAGACCAAACCTTCCACTCTGAGCAACACACGCAAAATGACAAAAATAATTCCCTTTAACTTGCTGTAGATATTCAGGATCCCCTGAGGATGAAGCTGAAACGATATGCCATCTGGCATTGAAGAGAATCACTTGTTTCAGCTTCTATTTTAGTTCCAAATTAAAGTATTTCATGATTTATTAGTCTTCGATTAAATTAATTAAATATATTTTAGTTTTGGATTGTTGGTTAAACTAAACAAGGCGTTTGAATAAAGCAACTCAAGCTCACTGAAACTTCAACTTTGCTTGAACCAAAGTATTGGACAAACTGAAATGTTGACCTGCTCATGACCATAAACATCTAAAATCCTATGCCAGTCTAGTTGCGATAGCAGACGGAGCGTCATTGCTAAGCCACAAATGTGGAATACTTTAATCGCCCCCCAGGAAAAAGGATAATTCATGAGCTTTCCTCTTGTGCCACCATCAGGACAAAATGTCAACTTCTTCTACCGGATATCTCATAGAATGATAGGTTTTCATGAAATCTGCTGAGTGCATCCGTGTTCCCAAGAGGATAAAGTCTCTGTTTTAAATAATCACCTGAAGGACTTCTGCTCCAATACCACCGTCATGACAAACTAAACCTTTATCCTTTTTCTTCTTCTTTTTTTAACAGCATTACCAACAGCCTTTCAGTGTAGTGAACCTTTTGATTTTAGGCGTGTCTTATTCTGACTTTCCTGCCCACCTTATATTAACCCAGTCTTATATTAACCTCTGTCCTCTCAGATTTTTGACAGGTCCATCCAATCTTAAAGATCCAGAGGCCAAATTCCGATTTCCTAAAATATTTGTCAGCACAGAGGATGGCTATGAGGAGCTGCATCTGATCGTTTATAAGGTAAGGAAGAGAAAATCTGATCTGCCATTTCATGAAAGTCTACAATCATCGTCATTCATACACATACAGTAGGTTTTTATGTTTTAAAATAGGGGGCACGTTCAATTTTTAGAAGGATTTTCATAATCTGTGATTTATATTCCACTGCTCCATCAAAACGATATGGATTTTTGGGATTAGACAGCTGAATTTTAAAATGATGTCCCACGATGCTCATCATCACATTAATGCCGTTTCTAACCTGCGTGACCTTGATTCTGCGTTTTACCTGCACTGATCTGCTCTTTTCCAGGCAATGAGCGCTGCGACTTGTTTCATGATCAGCGGTGAGTGTGCATCTTCAACCGCCTACTGTTCTTACAGGAAAGGGTGCAATAAAAGTGCAATTCCCTTTTTACAAATTCAGTTTTAGTATATTTAATTCCATTTGACTGCTCATTTAAAGCAAAAATAGTGCTTTTTCTTCAGCTCATGTCCCATAATAGCTTGTTTTTTACTCTCCTCCATCTCTTTCAGCCTCTGTGGAGCTGACGAGAGACTTCTGCGAACAGCTGGATGCCTTGGTGGGCCCTCAGCTTACTCTGCTGGCGTCTGACATTTGTGAACAGTTCACGGTTAACCGCAGGATATCGGGGTCAGTTGAGAATCCACCACTTCTCATTAGCTGTCTGCCACCCTCTGAAGATCATGTGTTCTTGCTTTTGTCTTGAAGTTTTGAATAGAAGATAGAAGATAATTGGTAATAACACAAGACAAACTTTTAAGGCTCGAATGTTATGAATTACTGTCTATATCTTATTATTGATAAGATTATGAATGGAATTAGAATCTTGTGAATTACATTCTGATGACCTTGCAGCGTATAACATACTGTTGAACTATGTCACCACATGGTTTCATGGCGTTGGATCTAAATCTAAAGTCTTTCTACCCATATCTCCTGTTACCGCTGACAACTAATTATTAATGTTATTATCACATTTTCCTCCATCAATCATTTAATTTAGTTGTTTCATTTATTCAATTTTAAGTATGAAAAATAGTAACAATTTTAATCAATTGTTTGAGACATTTTATTTCAGCTGGATTTGCTTTGACGTTTTTTTTGTTTGTTGTTTTTTTGTCTAATTTAATAGTAAACTGTATATTTGTGGGTTTTGAGTGTTGTTTGGGAATTGGGATGGATTTCTTTCCACAATCTTTTGTGATTTTTGAAGACTGATCGGGTGATGTAATAGCACTACATCATATAGAGGTGATAATTATTTAAATATAATTTATTTATTTAAACTATCACTATCATCTTGTCAGAAGAAAACATTTATTGCCTTAGTTAAAAGTCTAGTCCTGGTTTTTATTCCAGTTGCTTTGTTTTTGCAGTCAACTCGTTTGTTTTAACTCTGGCTGGCAGCGATAGTCGGGACTCTAATACCGCTGGGTATGGTCAGGTCACTACTTGGCGGTAACTCAAGCAGCGGAGGTTTAACGACTGGCATCCTGGCCAGCTCTCCTTTTAACCCCAGCAGTTAGATTCAGATACGTCCTCCCCTGTAATCCAAGACTGGACTCTCCTGCCCAGGCAATTTGACTGGGCTCCTTTTTTAATCACTCTAGTGAAAAATCCACTGAATAAACAATGCCGTCCCAAATTCCTCAGCTGGCATCCAGGTCTTTGTCCTGATTTGGCCTGGTAGAACTGTACATGATTAGAGGCTGTATGGCCTGGCCATTTACAGTACTGTGGTAATAACTGTATCCTCAGCTCACCTTAACATGGGTGGATAACAGAGGCTTAATTAAAATGCACAACTTGCCTTTTGTTGGATGTTATCATCTGAAGTGGTTGGCTTACTGTATCATTTGTTAATAATGTGCGTTTGCCCCGGAGAGACTCACCGGAAAAAAATGACTAAACGGATTAGGTAAGCCCAAAAGTGGCTGATGGTGCTTCTTTTTTTTTTTTTTTTTAACAAACCTGTTCTTCAATGTGGTTACCATTCAGGCCAGAGAAGGAGCCCCAGTTTAAGTTCATCTACTTCAACCACATGAACCTGGCGGAGAAGAGCACCATCCACATGAGGAAGACTGCCAGTGTTTGCCTCACCTCGGTGCACCCTGACCTCATGAAGATCCTGGGAGACATCAACTGTGACTTTGCCAGGTATAGCAGTGTTTTCAGATTTCACAAACCCAGGAAAGAGAATGCGTAAAATGACAAACTTTACTGACAAAACTACACCGTTTTGTGGCGGTCATGAGACTGTATTGTGCCGTGTGTGCAGTCTGTGGTTCAGACGGTGGCATCGACATTTATAGAATTTATCCCAGTATCAATATCGGTTCCTCTTTTAGTGCAGATGTTGTGCAGATGCTGCTTGTGAGCACACCCGAAACACGCTCACAGGGCTATTTGTGTAATTTATTATTGAAATGTTAGTCATTTTGTGTGTTTTAAATATGAAATTTAATTCAATGTGTAAGTAAGAAGCTATGTGTAATTTCTAGTGGTGGGATTCATCAGTCACCTGACGACTCAGAGGCTCACGATTGGATCATTAAACGACTCATCATGATGCATCTTTATTTTGGATTTAAATATAATGAGTGTTTCCTTCAAATCTTGTGTGATACCGTTGATGTGCAACATTTCTTCAACAAATCATCACAATTCATCATAGAATCAATTATTTCTCTCACTTCTAGTCATTTCTGAAACACTACAAGGAATATTAAATTATATTACCTTTTGATTAAATTTCCACGTCTGTGTAATCTTAGAAGAACCTGCTGTAAATTTGGTAAATGCCCTTTATTTGATGGTGTGTGGTTCTTTCTGTGTGCCTCCCAGGGTTGACGAGGATGAAGAAATCATCGTGAAGGCTATGACGGACTACTGGGTAGTCGGCAAGAAGTCGGACCAGAGAGAACTGTATGTGATCCTCAATCAGAAGAACGCCAACCTGATCGAAGTAAACGGTAAGTCTCCTCCACCTGGAAATCTGTGTCATCACCTTCACAATCGGCAATCTGCCTTCATACTCGATCTCTTCTTCACCCTTTTGGCCCGTTTGTCGTTTGTCCGCTACAGAGGAGGTAAAGAGGCTCTGTGCGACGCAGTTCAACAACATTTTCTTCTTGGACTGATGGCGCTGTAGGACGGAGACTGTTTCACCACACTAAAAACTGTCAGAGTTGCGGGGTATCATGACAGCATCAGTGTAATGCAATAATTGCATTGTACAAAATAAAAAAAATAACTTTCTCACCAAGTTTTTTTTTTCATTTAACCTATACAAATTGTAATTTCCTCTTGTAATTTAATGTAAATCCAGATTTTTACTGTACATCTGCTTTATTTTCTTTCATTTCCTTTGTACATACTTGTACTGTTGATTTGGATTTTTTTTTTTTTTTTAATGAACACATCATGACAAAGTCTCAAATTAATTTAAAAACTGACATGCACAGAAGAGGTTACTCCAGGTTGCTTTGATGATCAGTGATAATTTTGAAATAAGTTGTCATCATGTCAAGTATTGTGGTTTGAAAATAAATTAAGAAGTAATTTTACTTTGTGTAAGATATTTTTTCCTTGTAGAGTGTGTTTTATGGGACTTGGGGACCAAGATGCCAGTATGTGTGCTACTGGAGGAACTTTACCAAATGGGTTTTCACAGGGACACATTTTCAGATCACAAGTATAAAGTTTAACATTACTTCTACGGTAGTGTTTTTACACCGTTTTATTTTTACACGATTGAATGATTCCCCAAAATCTTAGAAGACCATTAGAGATTGTGAACAACAGTCCTAATCTAATCTTTTGATTGATCTTAATTCCGCCTGGGGATAAATACAGTTTATTGAATTTAATTTACACCGATCAGTCATAACATTATGACCACCTGTCTAATGTTGTGTAGGTCCCTTTTGCCGCTAAGACCACTAGACTAGACCTCTGAATATGTGCTGTGTTATCTAGCACCAAGAAATTATCAGCAGATCCTTTAAGTCCTATAAGTTGCGAGGTGGGGCCTCCATGGATTGGACTTGTTTGTCCAGCACATCCCACAGATGCTGAATTGGATTGAGATCTGGGGAATTTGGAGGCCAAGTCAACACCTTGAACTTGTTGTGTTCCTCAAACCATTCCTGAACCATTTTTACTTTGTGGCAGGGTGCATGATCCTGCTGAATAAGGGCCACTGCTATCATGAAAGGGTGTACATGGTCTGCAACAATGCTGATGTTGGTGGTACGTGACATAGTAACTTCCACATGAATGGCAGGACCCCAAGGTTTCCCAGCAGAACATTGCCCAAACCATCACACTGCCTCCGCCGGCTTGTCTTCTTCCCGTAGTGCATCCTGGTGTCATGTGTTCACCAAGTAAGCGGCGCACACGCACCTGGCCAGCCACGTGATATACAAGAGAACGTGATTCATCAGATCAGGCCACTTTTTTCTATTGCTCCATGGTCCAGTTCTGATGCTAACATGCCCATTGTTGGCGCTCGGTAGTGGACATGGGTCTGCTTCTAACACATCACCTTTGAGGACAAAATGCTCACTTGCTGCCGAATATATCCAATATCTAATATAAGATATACAGTGTTATTCACGTCACCCGACAGACAGTGGTCTTAATGTTACGGCTGATCGGTGTATGTGTTTTCATGATAGATTACTTTAAATCAATTCAATAACATTACAGAGCAAAATTAACATCTGATACCGCAGGCTATTTGTATATAAATGGCAACCCGACAGAGTAAATTAGAGACAGAAGTCATCAAATAAAAACTGTTTAACATTCACTTCCCACTCCAGACCGATAGGTGGCATCAAATCTTAGTGGTCCCCACAAAAAGAAAAACAATCTGAAGAGGAAGACCCAGAACCAATCAGGGCTCACCAGTCCAGTAAATTTCCAGCCAATCAGCTTCACCTTCGATGAATTTCAAAAAGTCACCCGCCATGATTGTTGTCTATTACAGGTTAAACGACTGAGTGCGTCCGTTGTGAGCAGTAGGGTTGTATTTACTGGACAGCCAGCAGAGGACGTTTCTTTTAGTGTTTGTTTTTTTAAAAGTGTTATAAGGGGGTAAAGAACAAGGTAAGATATATTATCTAAAAGACAATTAAGGCTGGTTTTCCCGCTGATAAACGACGTTCCATTCGACGCTTCCTCTTAATTAACGATCAAACGTTGAGGCGGTAAACGTTAACTAAAGCTTTAACGCATTTATTTCGTATGCTCCTTTACCTGAATGTGTTCGCTAAATAGTTAACATCACATTTTGCACTAACGCCGATTTATTTTATTGCAGTTTCCACGGACTTTGTCACTAACAATAACTAACGTTAATCACACGGGCTTTAATACACATTGCTTTTAACTTTACGTTCGTGTTTAAACCCCTGCTTTAAGCTAACGTAAGGTAGCTAACTTTACGTTGTTGTGTACATTCTCCAGGCCAAGTGTTTCGTCATGACATACAAAGGTTTAGTAACAGCCTACATGTTACTCATTTTTAGGTTAGTTTTGACTTTTCCTTTGCTTCACGAAGGGCGACGTGACGTAATTGCTGACTATTAGCTAGCTTTGGGTTGAAGACGGACCTGCCAGCACATAAACAGAGACGTACTGTAAATAACGTTCATCGAGCAGAGAAACAGTCATTTTAATAGCATTACACGTTAATTATGTTATATTGAAACTGTGGGTGCATGATTTGCTGACTAAAAAAGTAATTGAAGAAATTCTACATCAAATATATATTTTTTTCATTGTTTTTATCACCGGAAGATACCGATTGAGTTGTTAGGGCTGAGCACAAAACCGATCAATACGTTTGTCGTTACAACTTCAGTTTTTGATTCCTCTCATTTTTTCATTTAGACCTTGTTTCCTCATCCTTTTTTTGTTTGCCAGTTGGCATAACTTCTGGTACATCCAATGATGCACCGCTTATAAATATGCATTTAATACACCATGTGTTGTTCCTCCTTCCTCTCTTCCCTAGATACCTAAACATGGATTCTCAATTCGCTCACCTGCGGCAGCGGGACACCAGTGTGTCCATGCTGAGAGTCAAAATGTCTCGGAGGAGGTCTCAGTCCCAGAAGGAGAACCGAGACCGGGTCGTGAGCACGCGGAGGCAGCTGGCCAAGCTCCAGGAGCTGGAAATGTCTTCCCTGGATGCCTCCATCCAGGTGGCCAACATGTCCACCATTCAGGAGAAGACGGTGAACAATGCAAAACCTGCTAAAAGTACGACTGCTAGTTCAATCACAGCTACCAATCAAAGCTAATACTGCGTTTAATAAGGCACCCACAGCAATAACCCTCCACTTTCTTCACAGACGCAGTTGGAGAAGAGAGGCTGAAACAGCTTGAGCGCTGGAAAGAGCGTAAGACTCTTGAGAAGGAGAAGGAAAAGAGAGAAAAGGAGCGTAAAGGGATATTTAAGACGGGCATGTACCACCCAACGGACTCCTTTACCATTGCTTCTCTGCCTAGTGTGCCAACCAGAGCTAAGGAGGTGAGGGATGACTCATTAATGGGCTACACTGTTTAGTTGCAGGTACAGATGAGAACTGTTGTAATGATGAATGGCTCCGATGATTAATATGTACTTTTTGCATATCTTTTAGACAAAAGTGAACACAGCGCCGTCCCAGAGTACCAGAGTTACTCGTTCAATGAAACAGCAGCATCAAGTGCAGAAGGTACTACTACTAACATACCGTGCTCATGCATTCATAACGTCCATAGAGCTCAAATCTAATATGAACATTGTTTTTCTTTTGCCAAAACTTCTACAGCCTCTAAAGATGCAGGATGTAAATACTGTGGCAAAGAACGGTAAGTAAAAGGATGTCCCTTCTTTTTAAATGAAGCACACCGTCGTCTGTTACCTGGTGTCTTTAAGATCTGACCTCTTGCCCCTCCTATAGCTCAACCTGCTGTGGAAAGATCAACCAGGAGCAGGCTGGCTCCTGTCAAGCTTGCACCGGCTCCAGCTATTTCCAAGAGCAGAGCTTGTCCAGGTTAGTAATAAGAAAAATCCTTCCACATACCTGGACCTTGAAACCAGCTGTTTGGTTTCCCCCTATTGTGTTCATTAATTTGCATTTCTATCATTCCATCCTACTCAAGTGGAGCCTGTTGTACGAGCTTTGCCGACCAGATCAACCAACAGGCCTCCTGTTGCAGCAGCTACTGTGGTGAAAGACAAACCTAAGGGTAAGTCTGCAGGTACACAGTGAGCCAAGACCACAGTTAATATAGGGCTTTCATAAAAACTATAAATGTACATACATTACGGCCATCAAAGAAAGCGGAGAGCTGCACTATTGTTTGACAAAGCAATCCTCCTATTCCTAAATGCCTCCTCAGATGTAAGAACCACAAGAAGCAGAGCGTTTGTCAACCATGTGGCCCCTCCTCCTGGCCGAGAAAGGAACTGCAAAGGTAAATGTTGATAGAGAGCCTTTCCATATAAGACTGTCAATCCATTCCTCATGTGAAAAATGTTTCTAACTTTTACATCATTGTTTTGTGTGTCTTTCATTTTAACAGCATCTGTCAACACTGTCGAGTCTGCTGAGGCCATGGTGAGTGTTTCTGTGAGATTTGCACACAGCGTGGTAAATCCATGACTACCTTTTTCAGCAGTAACTTATCAATAAATATGTTTGAGATGCAGGAGGTAGAGGAAAACCCATGTCAGCCCAGCCTGGCACCCTGCTCTGAGGAGCAAGACGTGGCAGTGAACCAAGCTCCAGCCAACTCTGTCCCTGCTGTGGATGCCGTTGAAGCGCCATCCTCTTCTTTTGCTCCAAAGGATTTTCTGTTCCAGGCTCCCACCGGCTTGTCGTCCTTCAAGTTTGAACCTCTCACTCCTCGCTCAGCAGACGCCTTCCTTACACCAAGGTCTGTCTGGTGTCCCTCTATTCAGTCTGTTGTTTTTGTGAAAGTATGTAAAACTATAAATATATGCCCAGTTATGGCAGTAAATGTTTAGTTAGCAGAGATTTGTTTGGACATTTGGATGGTCTCCTCTTTAATGACTATCATCAGCATCATTTTAACAGAATATTATATTATTAACCTTTTAATTGATAGATGTAAATATTTTTTTAATTTACTTGGATGTGGTAACCCCTCAACCAGGCTGAGATTACTTTGTGTTGATAATGTTTCATAATTCTTAATCAGTCAAAATGAAACACAGATGGAGGTTTATAGTGGAATTTGGCTTGAAGGACCCAGTAACTTAAATAGAAGTGGCCCCAAAGAAGGCACCAATGCTGTCCCGATGACTTAATGACCCTTCCTTCTGTTCCTTCCAGCCCAAACTTCAGTCTTCCACAGGTCCCTGCTTTCAACATCGAGCCTCAGGCTGAGCCAAGGGAACCCTCTCCCCCCAAATCCCCTCACCGCTCTCCACCACAAACATCTCTCCCAGTGGCCCCTCCAACTCCAGGCAGCCCCCTGGAATCGAAGCATGATGTACCATACTTCAGGTGACACCCTTCAAAACAAAAAAAACGTCTTCTGATTCTCCATTTGTTTTAATAATTCAAAGTTCTATAACGATTTCTGTATTTTCTATTATTCAGATTGGAAATGGCCAATGAGACAGACCAACTGATGAATCTGTGTGTCCATTGGGAGCCTAAAGTAGAGGATGAGTCCATCCCAGAAGAGAGTGAGTGTTCCTCATTGGAAAAACAGGTCCCTAATTTTGAACTATTAACTACATACCCACCAACAGTCGTATTAATTCTCTTTCTTGCCTGTTTAGTGAGAGACTGTATGCGTACAACAGTGGGCCAAGCAAGGCTGCTGATAAAGGAACGCTTTAAACAGTTCAGCGGTCTGGTGGACGACTGCGAGCTGGGCCGAGGGGAGAAGATCACCACCTGCACGGACCTGCAGGGATTCTGGGATATGGTGTATTATCAGGTGAGTCCCCACAAGAGAGCGACAGCCCACCTCTTATCAACAAAACTCCAAACCCATAAGGAGAAGGATCACACATACGTTGTACTTATGCCCTCTTTCAGGTAGAGGATGTCAACAAGAAGTTTAACGCGCTTAAAGAAGCGGAGAGCCGAGGCTGGGTTGAGGAGCAAAAGCCACTACCAACCCGACAGAGAAAAGTGGTGAAGGTGACGACTTCTGAAATATTTTAGCATATGAACACGTGATCTTTTTCTAAAATAACCGTTTGCGCTGTTAAGTGCAAAAGGTGTGATGGTATGGCTATAAAGATGGTGCCTGTGCTTCTGACAGAAACCATCCGCTGCACCTGCCAAGCCGACGGGAACCAAAGCAGCGGGGGCCAAGTCTCGCCTGGCTGCCGTAAAGGCAGCAATGAAAGCCAGACAGCAGGCGGAGAAAGCAGCAGAGGTCGCTGGTAACGAGGACAACTCCAGCCTGAACTCTCAGGAACCATGTGCTGAAGCAGAGCCCCAACAGACGGTGGTGTTTGATGGAGGCTTCTTCCAGGTGGAGAGCCCAGCCAGGCTCCCCGGTGAGAGACAAATATCTCATTGCCGAAGGCCTTAGTCTTCATATCATTTGTAAGTGCTACTTTTCCCTGCTGGAGTAATAATGGTGTTGTCGTGTCTGTAGGTTCAGTGAGGAGATCCAGTCGTGTGAGTGCTGCTGTGCTGCCTCAGGCCTCTCCCTGCTCCAACTACCTCTCACCTAGAAGAGTCACTCGGCGATCCCTCGCACTGGCGCAGACCTCCCTCCATGCAGTCGCTTCTCCTGCTCAGCCTGCCCACCTCCGTCTGACCCTCAACCAAACCCCAGCACAAGCCCCAAAGTCTCATGGTGGCACCCCTCGGTCATCCCAGAACAGAAAGGACACTGTAAATGTCTCCCTTTGTTTCTCACCTGTCAAGGAAGTGCTTTCAGACGGCACCCAGTCTGAGGGAAGCCCTGCGAACCGATCACAAGCCGGCACCATGCAGGAAAACCCTGCTCCTGTTTCTGAATCGAGCGCACCCACACCCATGCTTTCACCTCCATCCATTTATGTTGTGGAGGAGGAAGGTGAACCGGCTGACCTCCGTCTCTCTCCAACACTTTCCTTCTCTCCATGCAAAACAACTCCACCAGTCTCTCCATCCCCTGAGCCCTCATCATCCCTGAGTTTCACGTTGTCACCCTGTGTGACTCCCAGGCAGCCACCCGTCTCCTCCCTTACTGCTGTGCAGGGCCTCCTGGACACACAAACGTCTGAGTGTCATACACCTGAAATTTCAGTTGAGGTAAGTTTTCAGGCATCTCCTTTTTGTATTGAAGAAATCTCAGCCTCCATGGGCATCATTTATTAAAAACTGTTGTATTCTTTTTGTTATTCTCATGTGATTTCAGGAAATTCCCGAGTTGGACTTTGAGCGTTACCTCCAGCCTTCACAGAGATGCAGCCTGTCGCCACGGGAGACGCCGTCCCCCATGGCGTTGGATATAGAGATGGAGAGTCCCAGAGATCAGTCAGAGGTTCTGCTTAATCAGCAAGCACCAGGTATAATTGATATGATTGGTTGCCCGTAGGTACTGTGCATGCACACAGTGTGTTTCATTTAAATGCATTTTGAACTGAGCAAACTTGATTAAGGAATTGTGATTGTCTGGTTAAAGGGAAAACAACACTGGGATTTCATGGTTTTTTTCATGTTAAAGGGATGTTTTAAATTTAACAGTTCACTGCCTTGTCTCACTGTTATGCTCACTTCTCACTGTCATCACAGCACATGCAGCGGTGCCTTCACTGTTAACTCTGCAGTCACCTCAGGTCAAAGTTTTTCCTCTTTTTTTTTTTTTTTTAAACTGTCTTTATTTCAAATATTGACCTTTTAACCATAACTTGTTTCTTTAATTCAGCAGTATCATAGTAATAACCTTGCTGTATTTTTCTTTGTGACTTTTTCAGGTCCAGTCAGCAGAGTCTGCCATGCTTCTGTTCACCCCGGAGCTGAAGGACCGGATACGCCAGTCTGTCTGTCCAAGTGACCTTATGGTCTTCACCCCTCCTCTCTAATGTTTTAGCAAAGACATTCTTTGTACAAGTTCAGTGAGTTTTTATATTTTAGTTTATGAAAAATATATCTGAGTGAATCTGAGTTTTATTTTGAGATTGATGGAAAATAGTGTTGTTTAACAATTAAAGATCTCATTACAACCAAGAAATGGTGAACTCTTCATTTACCTCCAAGCTAAATAGAACCATACACTTGCTTTTATTGAGGGGGCTGTGGATGATTCATGCTTCACCCAGCGTTTATTGGCTTTATCTGTTGCATCTTGTGTAATTTGTCAGCCTCCAAATGCCCCCTCTACCTGTAACACAGTACAGCCAAGCATTACGTGTGTAATTGGCACAATCATGTGAGTAAAGGAGCAGTATGGTGATATGGTTGTAGACGGTTCACATCCAAAAGGCAGAGTTGGTACTGGAATTTAAGATTCAGGGTGGAAAATGATGACATGCCATCTGGTGGCTGTTTTAGGCATAACATGTGTAGCCTTAATTTCTCAAAACAACTTGCAAAACGGATTTTCTGTTTAACTCACATTCAGCCCACACAGCAGAGTTAAACGCTGCAGACTTTCTGGACATGTCAACCCACAATGCATACAGTCACGCGATCTAATTTCTTTAATTTAAAAAAAGTAGTTAATTTGGTGTGCAAAATGCTCTTGTACCTTTTTGAGTTCATCTTAACTGGCTAGAAGTGCAGTACCTGGTTCTTTTTTGGGCCTTTGCTTCATGTTTCTGGACACTAACTGGTTATGTTGAAAAGCTGGGAAGAAAAAGTGGTTGAAGAATTGATGGATCGCCTGATTCCATAACTCCACTTCACGGTCTCTGGTTCTTCTGATTTGTATGCACTTCCCTTTGCTTTCATGCTCTTCTGTGTGCTCTAGAGGAAATATGACACATGGGTGTCTTCAATCATTGCAACAAATTAAATTAAATTTCTGAACACTATTAGAAGAATAAAAAACAAACCTGCAGGTTGAGGTTTCTTGTTGACTTTAGTCTTGACATTTTGTTGACTCCCCATGTCCTCAGCAGATGATTCTGTAGTGTAACTTGAGATTTCAGGAGTGATGGGGGAATTTACTGGAACTGCCACCTGTTTAGAAAAAAATTACTCTTTTGTTATTTTATAGTTTGTATCCATCTATCATTCCATCAACAACCAAATCACATTACACAACTACACTCTTTACATAGAAAGGATCTGACCGGCTGGGAGGGGCTGTTTGTATTCTGGGAGATTTTCTCGCTGGCCTCCACCTCAGGTAGACACTTCACCTCAGCAGAGCCCAGAAGTACCTCAAAAAACTCCAGGAATGTAATCTGAAGCATGAACGATAAAGAGATACATAAGGGGGAAAGGAATACACAAAATAAGGGTTAGTAGATGAATGCTAATCATATTGAGCCCTGAAACATAATGAATGAGTCAACTGGTGTAACACTACAGCCAGACCTCCAGGTCCAGACAGGAGGAGAGGTTGCTGGGGTCCCGGCTCTCCGCAGCGATGATCTGCAGTAATCTGGCTGTGGTCAGGTTATCATCCAGCAGACGGAGATCCTGGCAGGCGTAACAATAAACAATGTGTTTCACCAGCCATATAATGCTCCAAACAAAAACTCCGCCCGCACCGGTTCATCTTTCCCAGAATGAGGGAATAAATTACTTCCATAAAATGCTTCTTTATAAAAAGAAAAGGAAGAAGGGAAATTATCTCCAGGAATAATATCAATTATCGCTCTAGTACCCATAATCCCTCTATGTGTGGAGCTCTGAATGGCTGCGAATGCATGAAACATAATCTTTTGCCTCTAGGGGGCAGTGTGTCTTAAAAGATAAACATACTACATACGTTTTGTTGTAGTAAACAACATAAAGGGAAATGAATAATCAGAAGTTAGCACCTTGAACATCCACAGCAGGTGTTTGCAGCTCATGGTCTGGTCGTCCCTGGAGGCTGCGTGGACTCTGCAGTGAGCCTGATAAACCTCCCAGCACCTCTTTAAGTAGCTCACAGCCACCACTGCACAGTCTGGCTGCCTAAACAGGAAGCCTGGGTCAACAGAGCTACCGTTAATGAGCAGCTATTAGTGCATACTATAGAGCAAACCAATGGTGTTGAATCCTGCAGTTCATGTGGGTGTTGTCTCAGACAAAACACACAAAAACACTGACACATGTGTGCAAACGAAGCTCGGATACTATACTGTAAGCACCTTTTACATTCTTAGCATTAGGAAGGATGTTGTCTGTCATCAGTTTGGAAAAGCAGGTTGCCAGAAGGTTTTGGGATCTGCAAAAAAGTTGCAAGTTTCAGTGAAAACCTTTCAAATCGATCACTGGAGCTCATTTACAGTTTGAGAAACAGCTCCTAAACTCAGCATGCAGGTGTAATGTTTACCATGGTCACCATCTTAGTTTAGCATGTTAACTTGCTATTCCTTACACCGTGTCCTTATGGTAGATGTGGTAGGCCACGGCCACCAGACAGGAGATGAGCCGACGCAGAAGTATCGGAGTGAAAGGAGAGTGGATCTCTGCTGTTGTAGCATCCTCTGAGACACACAGAGTCAAGACATCAAACACACGGTCCAGGAAACGTGAGGTGGTTTTGGTACGTAGGAGAGATTGTGTGCGTTGCTGGTCCTTCTCACCTGTGACGAGACGGTCTATTTGTGTCAGCGTGACACCGTGATGGTGGATGTTGCAGTCTTTGAGCAGACGCCAGAGCTGCAGGCGGGACAGCAGGAAGGTGTTATCAGTGGAGCGGGCACGGCCAAGTCTGCTATAGAAACTATGGATGGACCTCAGCTCTGTGGCTTTCCTCAACACCACAGACTCCACCTGTTTACACATCAGCCACAGGTGAACATAAGGACATATCATCTGTGGACAGTACTGCGGTGCAAAGCGAGGCCTGACCTGTTTGCGCTCAGTGTGGCGTTTTCTCTCAGGGATTTTCTCCAGAAGACCTTCAATGTTCAGAGCCATGTCTGGTCCTAAGATGGATGAACCTGCAACAAGATACAATACTGCTCGTTACCTCCTTAGTGGCAGGTTGAACATCCTCAATGTACTGTAGGTGTTTTACCAGGCAGAGCAGTGAGAGCTTTGTGTCCAGTCACGCTGCGTGTCATCATATGATCGTCCACGAACTCCCCTTCAAAAACGTGCCCATCCTCAGAAGTGACTTTTCCCTGGGAACCATGCAGCACAGTGACTTACACATTCTTGTAAATGCATGCATTCGTAAAGGTGAGCCCTGAATTTGAAAAGGGTTGCCAGATCTTTCTGCTATTTATAATTCACTTTGGCCAATTCCAATTCAGAGAGCCTCCAATCTACAATTGTGTATTGACTGTGACAGGCAATAATGTGTTATTGATTAACCTTCCCGTGTCTTTTATCCCTCTTCCATTCTCCTTCATAGATCGCACCGCTGGCGCAGTAAAAGGTGCCCTGGCCGTGCCTCTGACCCTGAACGAAGTCCCCCGTGTACCGATTGCTCTGGGAATACTGGGATCCATTGGCTCGCCTCATGAACCAGATGTGTGTGCCTCGCCCATGCTGCCAGGGAAGAGGGCAAAAACAGAAACCGGTTCACGTTTTACAAGGATACGTTGGGTGTCAGTGGTGTGCTTTCATACCTGGACTCCGTTCCGCCACATCCCAACATACTGCTGTCCCAGCTTTGGCCACCGCATGGTGCCCTCTCCGTGTCTCAGGTTGCTCCTCCACTCACCAGAGTACATGTTCCCAGAAGGGTAGCTGTTAAGACGCCAATGTCAGAGCCGATGCCACTCAATCTACAGATAAGATCATGCACTCCATACATACCTCCGCACGCCCCATCCCTCTCTGTTGTTCTTCACCCAATCTCCTTTGTACCAAGAGGTCTCATCCTTGTTATAAAACACCGTACCCTAACAGAGAGACAACCAGCTCAAAACTCATCTCAAAGCCTATACCTGATATAAATTGGTGGATCATACCTGTCCATGCCTCTTGCCCTGATCCCACTGCCCTGTGTATAGCACACCATCACGTGTGTAGGTTCCAGTCCCGTGTCGTATACCATTGTGCACTTCCCCCTTGTAGGAGCTGCCGTCTGGCCAGGTGTAGGTGCCCTGGCCCATGGGCACGTTGCACACAAATTCTCCCTGGTCAGATTAGATATAGAAGATTTTATCACGTTCTACTTTATTTGATTTTGGGTGTATACAGGATGCATGTGAAGGATGCTTCATACATGTGTGATTGGAGAGCACTTTGCTTAATAAACACTAAATACAATGTAAATCAGGATGTATTGTTATTGTATCCAACCTCATAGTTCAAGCCGTCTGCCAGTGTGAAGACACCACGTCCATCCATAAGTCCCTTGGAAAACATCCCCTTTAGAAAAACAAAAGATTTGACATCTGAAATTGTTTTATTCATCCTTCAAAGTGTATTTGAAAATGACATTATAAGCCATGACAAAAATGTATTCAGGATACTGCATCATATATAGGGAAATGTTAGAAATGTATTAAGTATTAAGTAGTAGTATAATATATTTGCAAGCTTCGAGTTCAAATGCACATTTTTAATTCAATACAACAACTTTGCAGTTACCTTGTACACATGGCCCCCTTCAAACCAAGCGACCCCTTCTCCTTCAAACTGGTCCTCGCTGGTCTCCCCTTCATATCTGTCCCCGAAATGTACATTAACGTTACACTTCGCCTCACCGGAAATGGATTCTTAATTGGATTTTGGCAGGAAATGATTAGCATGTAAAAGAATAATAGGTTATAATGCTATGGCTTTGACTCACCTCTGTACAATTAAGCGGAAAAGTATGCGGAGTTCATCCTCATTCTCCCGCTGCTCGTCTTCGAGGTCGCTTTGGTTCCGTTTCACATCCGCTGAACTCATGGTTCTCTTTTGTCTCTTCCCTCCGTAGTACGAGCTCGCTCTGCGCGTCTTCTACGTTTCTTTTATACTACTTTTCTTTCCTTCGTCATGTTTGCACTGTTTATATCGCCACACTCGCGCAAGCTGGGTCGTTTCCGTGGTAACGGAAAGTAGGCAAACAACTACGGGAACCTTTATCAGTCAAAAAGGGTGTCCGGTAAAACACATTGTTCTAGCAGTGGTTTAACAATACATATAACAAAGAGTGAAGTTTCGGGTTTATTTACCTCATTAATAAGGTGATGAAAACATAAAAATATTATTTTGTGATTCAAAATACAAATAAAATCAGAACAGATACAAAAAAACAAACATTCTCAACAGTCAATACCAACCATTTAAACCATACAAAAATATAGCTCTATGGTTAATCAAAATGAACTGGAATGAAAGCACACACCAGTTATATAACTCCAGTGTAAAGTAAGATTCTCCAAGGTTCAGTCCTGTGAGATGATGTCCAGGTTGGCCAGGTGTCTCATGGTGGGCCTGCCGTGAGGACAGTTCCACGGATGCTCGATCTCCCCCATGTGAACCAAGAGCTTCTTCATCTCGCCGACACTCAAAGCAGTGCCAATCATCACCTGGAAATGGACAGGAATAAAACAATAGATCATGTGTCAGGAAAAAGAGGTTTTCACGTTTTTGACATAATTTAATTTTCCAAGCAACCATTCCTTTGCCACGAATTTCAGTCCAGTTTTACAATTAGGTTGCAGAGAGTTTTCATTCAAATTAACCCCTTTATTGCAATGGCAATTTTATTGACAGTGTGAATGTCATGCCTCTGATTAAAATGAAAGTAGGTTTGCTCCTAATCTTAAACCCAATTTAACCTGATTTGTGTAAATATCGCAAACATACTTAAAAATGTCCTGTTTATTATCTGCATGAACTCACAGATTTCCGACAAGCTCGGGAAGCAAACATCTGCCTGACGCGAGATGGTCGACACATGACCCCCGGGCTGTCGCTCAACATGAAGATCAGCTCTTCAATGTCGCCTGGGCCAAATGTCCAGTTTTTACTGGTGGGCAGAGACACCAGTTTAACCCTCTCCATTACCTGTGCTGCAGTCACAAGAGATTAAAAACAGCTGGTTTAGTATCCATGATCATAGAAATGAGAGATAAAATCATGCATTTAACAGGTAAATGTTCGTACCCTCCTCATCGACAAGAAATTCAAAGCCATTCTTTCTGAAAATCTCAATGTTCTCCATGAGAACATTTTCACTGACAGCGGTGAGGTGAAGTTTCTGAGGGCTGCAAACATGGAAAAAAACAAAAGCAGATCAGCAAAGAGGTTGTTTGAAACAACACGAGGTAAAATTCATCAAGAGATTCAGATTCTTACGCTATGAGCTTCTGTCCTTGGAGCACAGTGTGCTGCTGCAGCATCTCAAAGTTGTATTTCTCATCCGAGGCATGCTGGTCAATCATGAAGACGTCGGAGTTGAGTTTGGCGATAATGAAGCCCAGGTTAAACTGGCCGATGATCTCCATCTCTTTGAACATGTCTTTGCTGTGTGGAAGAAAGAAAACTCAACTGTTGTGGAAATACCCGTTTAATATTCGCAAGTTCAGCAGCAGTTAGTTAGAAGAGAAAAAGCCCACCTGATCTCTTTCTTGAGCTCATCCTCTGCACTTTGGTTTTCTCCGGGGTTGATTTGGGCCCTGAATCGTCGGTAGCAAAGATCCTCACGGGCCTTCTGTTTCTGCAGGTCCCGTAACCTCTTCAACTTCCCTGCCAGGTCCTGGAAAGAGAACTTGAGGGGTACCGTCCTCTTCTGGAGGCAAACTGGTGCATCCAACAGCGAGGCAGAATTAGAAAAGGTGTTGGATTTGTGTTCGGCTGGAAAATGTGGTTTCTCTGTCCTGGCCCTCTTGGCATCCGGGCTGACAGCACAGGCCTCATTGGACGAGCGTGGCTCAGACTGTAACTCTGGGTGTTCAGGAACAGTGTGACCACTGACCGACGTTTCTTCCAATGTTTCGTCTTTTAGCGGTTCGGGAGAACAGAACTCCTGGCCAGAAAACTGCACATCTGGTGTCGGCATAGCGACGTCATGGGTGGACACGGCGCTGTCTTTTTCAGAGTCCGTGTTGCTGCATGACATCCGTCCGTACCTGAACCCATCCAGCACCGACTTTCCTAATGGGGAGCATTCAGCTAGATCTCTTGTGGGTTTCACGGGAGATTTCACACTGAGGCTGCAGGGAGCAGGCTTGACTGGGTCCTTAAAAAAAGACTGCAGGGTTTTCTGTGTCGGGCCACTGTTGGTCACTTTTGATGAACTCGACTTCCTCCCAAAATCGGAGCTGTGATGACTTGAATAAGCAGCTTTTAGGCCGGCCAGGTTTAGGGATGACTTTGGGCTCCGAGTCACTGGTTCCGTGTCCTCTCCAGGTTCTGGTATGTTCTCATTAGATGGGAGAACCTGACGGACCTCAGCTGCAGACGTATCTAGGGCAGACAAACAGTCAAAATAAAAGCCCTGGAAATCTTTTAATATTACTTTGCTACAATACCAATACAAACATTTTAGACATTGATATGCAGGGTCTGTTCTTACGGGTGCTGGGCATGGGTGTATAGTTCAGGCTGATCTTATTGACCCCAGCCTCATACATTTTGATGAGAGACGTCTTGAGAATAGCCAGCAAGAGTTTCTCCTCCTGGAGAAAAATCTGCCGTTTGTCTGGGGTTACGTTCACGTCCACGCACTCTGAAATAACACCACAGAAACACTCACTATCTAGAACAGATAATCAGTGTTTCAGAAATAACCTCCCAGCTATTTTCTTACCTGAGGCGACAGCTATGTTCAAGGCGACAAATGGATATTGATGTCTGTTGTACATATGATACACTTCATTCACGAGTTTGGTCACCTGCAAATCAGGAAAAAAACAGATAAGGCAGGAGAACATTGGAGAAGCATAATCTATTGACAGACACAGTACATCAATAAAGACTAAGGGGGAATACTTCCATTACCTTAATGGGATCACACGGCCGGTTGTTGATGAAAAAGAACTGCCTGTCTGTTGCACTTCTCCCAACGCCATGGTCTCCTCGTGACACCAATCCTGTCATGCTGCCAAAACGTTGATCATTTTTGTTTTAAACTGCTTTTTTTATTTTGCTGGGAAGACATACACAGGACTCGCATGCAATGTTTTCACTCACGAAAAAAGCTGTTTAGGTATCTCTGCATCTTTGAGTCCATATTCGTCAATAACACTTTCTGTAGGAGGCACCTGCTGAAAAGGTATGAGACTCTGTAGCTGCAGAAGACAGAAATCACAATAAGACAATTTGATAAGTGGGGAATTACAGTTCCTGTAAGAGTTGAGCAAACTCAGCAAATGAACATTAAGATAGAAGAGAAGCAGCATAGGAAGGGCTATAATATGGTCACGCTGACATCTTCTGCAGATTTCAAATTAAAAGCATAGTCAAGAAAAGTGTGAAACCAGTGTTGCTACCTGTTTTGATCCAAATACAGCCCCTATGTTGTCTCTCATACTCTGGCTGCCACTGGTGCCGAGGACTGTGCTGCGCTTTCCCTGCCCATTTTGGTTGGAGCAGGTAATACGCACTCCCGTAGAGATGATGCAGTAGGACTGCAGGACATGTATCATTTTGGCATACTCCTGGAAAGACACAACAAAAACATATTGGGGATTATCATATTAATTATGGTGTTATATGAAAACAAGATCATTATTAGTCCCACAGCAGGGAGTTTTTGGAAACCAGTGGAGCCCAAGTTGATGGAAAAACACGTTAATCAGTGTAAAGGTGAAAATGGGTGGCAGAACACTGTTAAATTTTCTTGCAAAGTCAAGAAAGTGGTTTGGAATAAAGTGGATGATCCACATATTGTGTTAGAAATTGCAATTAAAATGTCTTCCAGGTGGTTTGTTCGTGTGCTGGTGGGAAACTCAGACATCCATGGCTCAGTGCTGGAAACAGTTACAGTTACAACCTTTATTATCAAAAAATCAAACCCTGAAGAAAACAAGGAGGAACAATGAGCATCGGTAAGTAAATTAAGTGAATTTGGTCGTTGCCTTCAGACATTCTGATATGTTCATCTCAGTTTCCACCAGAATAATAAATGCAGAATGTTTCCATTATCACGCAACGACAATGTACATTTTTATTGACAACTTAACTGATAAATAATCCAAAGCAACTGTAAAGTCATTGCAAGACAATTTTAAAACTGTTTTTTGGAAAATCATCAGCAGTTTCAAACAATGTATGTGATTTGAAGTCACATAAACTAAACCATGCAAAGACATATCAATGGTGCCTCAAAGACGGACCTTCTTAATATTGCGTTGGAACTCCTTGTGTCGAACAGGCAGGGTGTAGAAGAGCTGCTGCAGGCTGACTGTGGTGCCATGCTGGCGGGGATGGGGGGACTGCTGCAATAGGTGGCCTCTGTGGTCAAACACCAGCTTGGTTCCCACCTGGCTGGACTCATGGCATGTCACCACACTCAGGCCACTGAAGCAGGGGGATGGTGGGGAATGTTAGATGACGAGGTGACGAGTAAAATAGGTGTACGTGCTGAATGAACGTGGATGTCGAGGCGCTTTACCTCAGAGCGCATAAAGAGCTGAGGGCTTCACCTCTGAAGCCAAATGTTTCCACGTGGATGAGATCCGAGAAATCCCTCAGCTTTGACGTGTGATGCTTCAATGCTGTGAAACAGACAAGAGATTTCACTTGATGGAAATGATAAGGCTGACTTGAAATAACAGGGGAGCAATAAAGAACGGCGACACTTACTCAGTCCTTCAAAGTTGGCCTCTTCTACCCCTTTGCCATTGTCTGACACTTCCACTAATTCAGATCCACAATCCTTCAGCCTGACATCTGGAACATGCAATGGAAACATATTGCTATCTGCCCATATTGTGCTAAATCAATATCTCTTGTTGTACTGGAAAACACTGACAGCTTGTGAAGGATTTTACAACATGGTGTGCATCCTTACCAACGTTGGTGGCTCCTGCATCAATGCTGTTTTCCACCAGCTCTTTGACAGCAGTGGCCAGAGTCAGCACCACCTGTCCGGAGCAGATCTGATGCACCGAGTGCTTGTCGATGGCCTTGATGGCTCCTGCAGTTTCAGAGCTGCTGAAGAGAAAACCAGCACTCATTTAGTCAATAACGTTTACATACGTTTATACTACAGCAACAGCTTGCAATAAAAGATAATGATACATCAATTAGAAGAGTTTTCAGGAACGTGGTAACTGGTCCTAAAAGGTAAGACGTGTCCAACAATGAGGTCTGCATGGTATGAAAACATACATCTGCGCTGCAAGTTAACGTTAAATGAATTATTTGGTAGCTAGCTTACCAAGCATCAGACATCTTCAAGGAGAGTTCATTTAAATTACGAAACGTGACTCCGACTGAAACACAGAAAAGGGAGAGGCGCCAACTAAAATGTTGACATTAATGCAAATGTAGCTACTTTGTTTTTACCAACTTATCAAATGTGTGCAACCGCGTCATCACATCATAAACACTGGAGTGAGGTTGTAGCGCGCGCACTGCGCCGACACTCGCGATGTTCACCCGTGCGCAAAACTGCGCAGGTTGACTATTTTTTTTAAAGTGAGTGTGAAAAGCAACAACCTCACAAACAATTACAAACAATAGTGATATCAAAAACCGATATCACCATTGTTTGTAATTGTAAACAAGTGTTAGCTAAAGCGTTGCCTCAAACTGTGTAGCATTTCGTCATCGCCAACCGGAACCTGTGACCTGCGAGATGTTAGGGCGCGTAAGCATTTACCTCACATAGAGAGAATAAGAAAACCACGTTTTGTTGCGTGGTCTCAGTAATTTGAAGCTGTACTTCAACACTTTACTAAGAAACAACACATGTGATAATTGTGTACCTTAGTTTTGAGGTAGAGGTTTTTCTACCATGTTGATAATGTTGTTCGTGAAGTACGTACATTGTCAGACGGTCCCTTCCAGGCGGTTAATCATGGCCGTCTTTGAAATGCTGCCGTATGGGGCTTGAGAGAGACGTTTCGCCGAGATGTAAACACCGGGGAAGGAAGGATTTAACCAGTAATTTAGCATACATGAGGAAGCTGTTGTGAATTGGCCCGTTTTTTTTATTTTGAAAAAGTACTTTATTTTGTCACGTCACCGTTTTTATATATATAAAAAAAATGTACAGCTCCACATCCAGCAACGGACTATTTAAGTCGGAGGAATGTCCTGGAAGCAACGGTAACCTGTTGGTCGTCCGCAACCGTAAAGCCACCAGGAGACGCGAGGTTGAGAGTAACATAAGCCTGTTAAATCTGGCAAGCGAAGAGGACGATGAAGTCCAGTTTGACAGTAAGCAACGTTTCCTCCCATACACCATGCTGCGGCCTTTATTGTTTACTACAGGACTGAGAGTATGGGTTTGTGCAGTGATAAGCACCAGCTTTCCCTCATTCATAAAATCTAAAACTAGATTAGAAGTGTATCCAGTCCAGGAAAAATAAAATCATTAAAAAAAAAAAAAAAATGTCTAGCAGTACTTGGTATACCATATTTTTGCACATTTAGATTAATCCTGTTTTAATACCAGTTATTACACTTTTGGGCAAAGAAATGCATTTCCATTCAAACAAGTCATAGTCTTTTTATTCCAAGATTAGGACACTCAGTTATCCTATACAATCACCATCTGTATTACAGATTGTGCTGATTTACGCCTCTCATACATCATTTAAATGCCCTCATGAATCATGGTTAGAGGTATAACGATTCATTCGATTAATCGATGAATCGATTGTCAGTCCTATAGATTCTACTAAATCGATCTGCTACAATAAATAAATAGAATGAATCGTTTTGGCTTCACCAATAATTGATATAAATGCATTTAATCGGATGAATCATGATTCTTACTAATGATTAATGTTTTAATATGTTTAAGACACTTTCTCCCCTGCCAGCATGTAGTCTATTGAATAATGTTCAAAATAACTGAGCAATGTTTAATTACATTTTTGTATTCAGCATAAAATATTATGCAGGTTTACTTTTTTATAGAATAAATATGTTATTTTTCACCTTTCAGAAGAATACAGATAGTCTCACTCGCATTATTGCATGTTTATTTCATGGATATAGAATTTTGGTTACAAGTTACTGAATCGAATCGTGGTTTACAGAATCGAATCGTTACAAAAAAAAAAAAAAAATCGTCCTTGAATCGAATCGCCAACTACTGTATCGTTAATCGAATCGCTGTGAAGCCAAAGATTCACACCTCTAATCATGATCGACATCATCAGGGTTATCCTCCCTCCTTCCAGCGCCACAGAATGCTTAATACAGAGTAGTCCTCTCCACGATGAGTAAAATTACCTTTATGTATAAAGTTGGTGCAATGCCCCTTTACCTGTAAACACAAACCTGCAGTTGTCAAATAAGTTTGCATGGGCATAAGGACGTCATTGGTGTGTAAGATCAAGTAAAATCTTAAATAAGCAATTCATCAGTCTAAACTTAACCAATCCACACATCCTGGGTCATCAACTTGGTCATGTGTTTATAGTCGGTGTCTTAGTACAGTAGGTGGAGGAGGCGGCTGTCTGCTGGTACAGGCAGATAAGCATTACGGCTGAGCACGCCCCCCTTATGTATAAACAAGATGAGCTATTTGTTTTGCCTTGGAGGTGAACAGGATAATCATTAGCACAGCCTCCGGTGCTTAATATTGGATGTAAAGTGTTTTACACAGAAAAATGGACGGAGCAGACAGAAACATTGTTGAAATGATAGCAAAAGTTATCGAAGAAGGTAAGACTACCGAGAAGAGATATTGTGGTTACATGAGTATTTGATTTTAGTTCGATTTTAACAGTCATGTTTTCTAGACGGTTGTTTTTTTGCTAAAAGAACTGAACCAAATAAAGAATCATGTTGCAACAGTGAATTATTTCATCATAATTTACCATTGCTTCCTCTTTCTCCCTTTTTTTTCTCTCTCTCTCTCTCTCTCTTTTATATGCTCAGCTTCTGACACCGATAATAACCGCGAGGTGTTAATGGCTGGCAGACATTACCCGTCCATCCAAGAGTTCGCCTCAGCAATCCCCAACCACCTCCTCCTGGGGTCTCTACTGGAGCACCTGTGTTTCGTCTACGAGAGAAACCCAGCGCGCTCACGTACACTGTTTAAAGGTGGTACTGACATGTTGGACTGGAATTAATAGCTGGTTTAAAGGTGCTATATAGATCGGGAGCATTTCTATTATGGCGACGGCTGAGTGTGACCAAAAATCAGTGAAGTACGACTAAATATTTTCTTTGTTCACACTGGTCGTACATCTAGCTTTCCCCCGCCAGAATATAGCACAAAAGAAATACCACGATCTGAGCCAATCAAAGATATGGGCGGGCCTTCGTCTCTGGCTGGTTTTGACCCCGGTCTCTTCTTTGGTGAATGTTGGTGGGGGAAAGAAATCTGGCAGACTTGAGCGACGAAAAAGAAGACACCTGTCGACCGTTTTGTCGTACAGAAAGTGTAATATGTAGTATTGCCGTGCCAAAAGGCACCTTAATTATGTGCTGGTGCACCTAAATGAAAAAGTTAGGCGCACCAGTCTGACCAATGTAAAAAGTTAGTCTGGAGCCCTGGGCTCGCAGCTAACGTTGCTAACAGTGCAAACAACAGTAATAGTGCTGACCGAGCTAACGGTGTTAACCTTAGAGGGAACGGGAGGGTCGGTGCTGGGCTTCCACAACAAACAGCTGTTACGGCGGCGACAGCTGATAATGTACCAAACAACAGCGTTATCAGCTGTAGGGCCTACTTTCATTAAGCACGCTCGACTATGTAAACAAAGCAAGGGAAAGCTCTGGTTACAGTCTTTTTCTCTGCTCAGGATGACATTACTCCACTATATATTTACACAGCAAATAAGTTGTTTGCTCTCTGAATCCCGTAAATGGCATCTTTAAAACTTGTACATGCTTTACCAATCTGTCGCTACATCAGGATGTGTGAAGTATCTTGAGATTCTTGTTTATGTATTCCAAATGAAGTTACTAATTATTTGGTTGTTTCCACCAACAGTTATTGGCCAGCGTTTAGCTGGCATGAACCTCCTCTCACCTTTGGCTATAAGTGATGAGTTCAGCACTGTCAGACTGCAGCACAACCGGGCCTTCACTGAGCTGCTTCATGCTGCCAGCTCCTCAATGTGTCCACAGGTAAGTAGACCAATCACCAGCGCGTCCACTAAGGTTGAAGCAGTAACAGGATAATACTTCAACAATCTGTTAAATGGTGCAGTCTAGCGGGGATTTCTATCTTATCCACATGGGGATGGTGTGTTTATCCTCGTGTCATTTTGCAGGGCCAACAAGGTGCTGGCACCAACATGCACAAGCCTGCTGTAAGGTAGGCTGCACTTTGAGGAGTTTTTAATGTTGCATGCTTCAATGAAATGTTGAAGTTTTGTCTAAGAGATGAGTGTTTTTGCCTTCCAGCAGACCTAAAGAGGGACTGTTTCAAGCACAGACGTCCCGGTATCTGAGTGAATTTGAAGAACTATCTCGACTGGGAAAAGGATCATATGGAAACGTTTTTAAGGTATTCCTCTCTGTTCTACTCCTTTGCATTTTTTTTAACAAACTTATCTAAAGAAGAACACGTGTTGACTTTATCAACGCAGTCATTTAAGAAAAATTCTCTTCATCTTACAGGTTATGAATAAACTGGACGGCCAGTATTATGCTGTGAAGAAAATTCTCATCAAAAAAGTCTCAATGGACGACTGCATGAAGGTGGATCATCAGTGTTATGTCAATACAGCAATTTTGTGCCCAAATACAGAGAAGAGTACAGAATAATAATAATATTATGTTTGTTTTGCTCAAGGTACTCAGGGAAGTCAAAATGTTGTCCAGCCTGCTGCATGTGAATGTTGTGGGCTATCACACTGCGTGGATGGAGCATGTTCAGCCTGCAGCACGTGAGTACTTCACTGCTGGTCTGTATCAAGTTTGTTCAGCTGAAAGTAATGCAGGAGTTTAGGGAACAATAACATAAGAGATATCATAAGAGAAGCTTTATGTGAAAAGCATCTCTGTTGCAGATCCTGAGCCTCTCCTACCTGCACTGGAGTCACCTGAACAACAAGACAGGTAGAATCAGCCTTTACTAATCTTACGTGGATTGACATATTTGTTTTTACCTTTTTGCTGTAATTGTATACTATAATAATAATAATTATATAATATATAATAATAATTATATAACAATAAAGCAAATTATGGAAAAATAATCAGCCTATTCATTTGCTAATTGAATTAATCATAAGTTGCAGCCCTGGTATTATTTATTAGGTTTAATGATACTTAACATTAGGGGTGGGGCAATAAAGGATTATATTGCAGATGAAATCCTATGCAACAAGTTAATCGTGTTAATGGTGAATATCGTGACATGAGTGACTTCAAAAAGCTGTCCAGTTCACTTTCATGGTAGAGAAGTGAAAAATAGAGCCTGGTTTAAAAATACAGGAACTATCATGAAAGTAAGAACCGGCTCACACATTGTTTTTAAAATTCTTAAAATGTATTTATCTTGTATTTATTTAGAGGGACTTTATGAGTAGCACATTTAAGATGATTGAATTGTTTTGTTTTTCACTAAAATCGAGTTTCACTAAAAAAACAAGACCCATCTGTGATTTGATACAAATATTTGTTTCTTGACAAAATGTAAGGTAAAGTGACTCCGGTATGTTTAAAGTGTGATTTATAGTGTTTTAAACATCTTTTAATATGTTTATCGGGATTATATGGTAAATTGGATTTATTTTTGACCAGGATAATCGTGGCATTACATTTTCATAACATCACATGCCTACTTACCATTTCTTCCTTGTGTTGGACTGCTTTGGATAAAGTAAGGACTGAATTAATATCAGTAAAAGGGATTTTTCTTTTGTGTTTGATCATTAGAATTAGTTGTTGATTCATACAGAAACCACATCAAATCATAATTTCTGGGTTGTTTTTTTTTTTTTTCATATGTCGTATTCATCTCAGGGCACATGATGCAATAATAGTTATTATTCTGACAACACTTAATCCATCTCGGTGCTTCTGTTTGCAGTTCTGATGAAAGCTCTTACAACATCAGCGCCAGCTCCTCGATAGTTTTTGAAAGCCTCAGTCAAGCACCGACAGATTCAAGTGCCAAAGTACCGCCAAGAGAGACCGAGCCCGTCACAGCTTTAGTTCCAACCCAAGAGAAGGGCCAGGTGGTGTGTGCCACGACGATGCGCCAGATTCCCAAGAACTACCTCCCCTGTGTCTTCCTGGGACAAGGAGGACACCTGAAGAGCCCCAAATGTCCTGCTATGGGTTTGAACAGCTCAGCGCGTTTGGAGGAGGAGTCCACCAGGAGTAGCATCGAACTGAACAACAACTCCTTCCTCGACAAGGAATTTCAACAGTGGACAGATACATGCACAACAAAGCCTTCCAAAGAGGTGTGTGCTCAAATAGGCTTTCAGGGATCAGACCAATTAGGCAATCAAATAAAATGTGTCAGTTAAAACCTATGTTGAGTTTTCAGTCGCGGTTCATCTGTATCTGCAGGTCCACCTGATGCTCTACATCCAGATGCAACTGTGTGAGCGCTCGCTGAAGGACTGGATCTCAGAGAGGAACAGCAAGCCCAAAGAGGAACAACCTTCCAGATGTAACTGTTTAACACGTTCTATTACAAATTATAGCATCAAATTACATCAAATACAGTATGGTAAAACAATTTCACTTTTGTATTTTCAGGTCCTTATGCATGTGTGGATACCGAACACACACTCAGCCTGCTGAGGAGGATTCTTGCAGGGGTGGAGTACATTCACTCCAGGGGAATCATGCACAGAGACCTGAAGGTAAGGTGCTTGGAAAGACTGCATATGATCAGCATATGTTGATGAAGTTATCTTTATAGCTGAATACAAACCTTGCAGTCACATGTGATTTGCATCGACACGCGGGTGTCAACTCAGAGTTACGTCAAAAGACTCACTAAAAGAGTCCTGGTCACCACATGTGCCAAAGGAAACCTTTTTTTCCCAGTAGTTGAACACAAAGTCATATAGCTTCTGAGGCAGACGTTTCCTCAACTCTTCTCTCCTGCCTTGGACATATTTGAGATAAATGTCACTCTTGCAGATATCCTGAAGCCTCCTTGGCTGCCGAGTGAGTTTGAGTAGCTGGTCTCGCTGTTTAAAGAAACACGGGTGCATCAAGGTGGAGGGCAGGTGGCCGTTCTTGTCGTAGACGGTGAGCGGGGAGGTCAGACTCAGGAGTTTCACCAGGAGAGAGCTTTCCCTCACGTTAGGCCTGTGGTTCAGGAACAGGAACAGACAGTTCTCCCCTGCTTTGCTCAGCTTATTGATGTTGGCTCCATACCTGAGCAGCAGGTCCACTAGCTCCTTGTTGCCCATGCTGTATGCCTCGTGTAACGGTGTCAATCCGGCTTCGTTCATTGCGTTGGCCTCGGCCCCCTGCTCCAGCAGCTCAGAGATGCAGCCGATGCCCTCCAGGGTTTTAGTGGCCTTCATAGCTATCGTTACAGCGGCTATGTGCAGGGGAGTGTTCCTGGAGTGCTTTACCCCCTTGGAGATAGTCAAGAATTAATTTAATTTAGGACAAATGTAGAATCTAATGCATATATTTCAACAGGATTAAGAGCACTGAGAAGACGGTAGAGGCAGCTAGGTGTCACTTTTAATTTCTATGCACAGAAAGACAACAATACGAACCATGTTCATATCTGCTCCCTCCTTGATCAAGCTAGCCATAATGTCCTTATGGAGGATCCCAGCAGCCATATGCAGGGGCGTCATCCCAACGCTGTCCACAGCATTAACATCAGCACCATAGCTGGCCAGAATCTGGACAGCAGACGGAGCCCCGTAGCGCACCGATAAGTGGAGAGCTGTCTCGTGACTCCCCTCGACCTGGAGAGGAACCACAAGAAACACACCTTTGGCAAAATAGTATAGAAATAATATTCATATGCTTTATTTATATTACATTATAGTACTTATTGTTTTACTCTACTGGTGGATTTCACAGCTATGAGCTGAATGAGTTTAAAAAGAAGCTGACTGTTGATTTTGCTGTATGGAAAAACGTTTCACCTCTGCGTTGACGTTACTGCCGTGCTCACAGAGGAGCCGTAGACATGTCTCCGCCTGCCTCTGCCAGCCCATCAGGGCAGTCTGGAACTTGGAGCCCAGTTTTGGCCGAATGGTCAAGGCGCTCGGCCAACACGCTATCACCAAGTGCAGAGGGGTCCGACCCATCTGGTCCCTGTGACAGAGATAGAGGCAGTGAAACTGGTGAAATCATGTCACTGGGTGTCACTTTGTTTGAGTTCAGTTGTAACAGGAAGTTGTCGAGTCACCAAAAATTAACTTTAACTGTTACTGTACATTTTAGAAAACACACTACCTCAGCTGAAGTGAGTTTATGTCACAACTCCAGCTGATTGGTTTATTTTGTTATTCTATCAGAGGCTTATTCCACAAGAAGAACAACCTCGCGTAACACTGTAGTGTAGATGGGCGTGTGTGTGTGTGTGTACGTCTGTATCCTTGTCTGGGTGTGTGTTTGTCCAGACCTCATTTCAGGGTCTGCCCCTGTTGACAGCAGGCTCTGCATGCTCTTTACTTTTCTGTGTGAAGCAGCCAGATGAAGGGGGAGAGTAGCAAGGCCCTGAGGCAAGAGACAACAAGACAGGACAAGACAAACTGGATATACAAATATGTTGAAGTCTAATGCAAGAATTCTCTCTTTTTTTACTTTTAATTTCATAAATTGAATTGTCACATCGGAGCATAACGCGTGACATGTATATATTGAGTGGTCTATATGCCTCTTCATTTGTATGATTTGGCAATATTATAATATACCGGTATACGATTTTTGTCTATGTGACAAACTTAAATTTAACATGTTCCAATTCTCATTATTAATTAGAAAAGAAATGTTGCGTTTACCTTCCTGGAAACTCCTCCCGGTGCACCGCCTTGTATCCCAATGTGAAAGTTGCTGCCATACTTATTTGACATGTCTTTCATACATCCCAAATCTTCATCCATAACTACGGTATAGAATTAATTGTTGAGAAACTTGGAAATGTTACGGCTCCTGTCCTCCTGTTCCTCGCTCTCCTCCAACATGACCAGGCATCGCAGCTCCTCACTTCTGACTGACTGTCTGTGTTGAGTCGTTCAGGAGGTGTGTGATAGTTGAAAGCTGGTTATTCTGGTTTTTACATGCATGCATATATTTTTATATGTCGGCTTATCGGACGAAAATCTTAATGCTACTTCTGCTTCCTGTGTTTGGTGTTTTCAGTCACATGATGTGACCATGTCGGTTTCAGAATAACGTGTCGTAAACTAGATGTAGGGGCTTCCTGTTGCAACGGATAACTTCTTGCTGCGTGTGGGGCCAGTTTTCCGAACTGGTGACACCCTTTTGAGTAATTTTCAGGTTGTTACAGTGCTTGTTGCACTTCAATATTTTACTTTTTGGAATGCAGGAAATTATTACTTTGCAAAAGCTTTACATGCTTGCCAGTCCATTTTTAATGCAGGAAATAAAGTTCAGGATATATAAATTCCAGTTGAGATATTTATGTGATTTGAAGCAGCTTGATTTTTGTGTATCATTCCTCCTTTTTTATGAAAACCCTAAAATTGTTTATTTACACGCAGAAACCTTGAACATCTGCATCTCTACACCCACTGACATATGGAACTAATTGTAATGTCTTTGTTTTTTCCACAGCCGAGGAACATTTTCCTCCATGGCAATGACCGCCATGTTCGGATCGGGGACTTTGGTTTGGCCTGCAGGGATTTAATAATGGATGAGCATCAAAGCACCACTTCTCCAAACAGTGGTAATGCTGCACTAGTTTGTTTCATGTTCATGACAGTCCCTCACATAATCACCAGTAGATGGAGCCATGTGCTTTAAAGTCACATTTGTGGTGGATTTTGCAGATTCCTCACACACTACAGGTGTTGGCACATTTGTGTACGCTGCTCCAGAACAACTGAAGGGCTCCAATTATGATTCAAAGGTAAAAAATAATAAAAGTTTGACAAATACTACTTATAAATTCAGACTTAATTTGTCATGCATGACACATATTTCTGTTCTATAATTAATTTACTTATGTTATTTTATCATTAATCATTATCATCTCGTAATACTGTTGCTCCCAGTCGGACATGTACAGCATCGGAATGCTGGCTTTCGAGCTATTCCAACCTTTTGGGACAGAGATGGAGCGAGCCCGGACCCTTGGAGACTTGAGAGAGGGGAAAATCCCCGAATCGTTTTGCCAGAGATGGCCAGTCCTGAAACAGTTCATCATGAAGCTAACAAATGAGGATCCCAGTGCCCGGCCCACAGCTAGCCAGCTTCTCCAGAGTGAACTCTTCTGCAGTAAAGACACAGTATGTTGGATAAATGGATATATTTAGCAAATCTCAATGCCAGGATGTGTGGTGTGGCTACGTTGCATGTGTCAATGCATGTGTTTGCTCTAACAAGCAGTTACGAGTTCCTGCTAATAATTACTTAAAACTGTTTTCCTTTTCAGGTGATCCATAGTTTACAGAGAAGGGTTGAAGAGCAAGAGGAAGAGATCATGGAGTTGAAGAGACGGATCAGCCAGCTTCAGAGCTCAGAAGTCACAGTTAATAATATCTCGGAATCCTAAGCCTTGAAGATCTCAACCCTCCACAGACTGTCAAGTTGATTTATCCAGCCTCTGCTGTACTGTGTGACATGGTACAAGTGGTAGAGTGTGTGTCTGCCTGTGTTAGCATTTGAGTGTGTCTTGTACATCTGGATGTAAGGGTTTCAATTATTTATCTTCATTCAGCTGTTCAATAAAACATACATCTGCTACATCATGTGGGATTTATGAGAAACAACATATGATTATGGATTATATGAGATTTTGCTTTGAAAGATGTACACTTATACTAAATTAATATGAGTATGATTTTGTGCAGCTACTTGTCACACATTGGAAAAAAAGTGGACAAAATAAACCTTCCAGCTTTAAAAGGGATATGGACACATTTATGCATTTATTTGTTATTTTTTCTCTGAGCTGTATATGTGATTTGAAGGTTAAATTACTGCTTGCAGGGAATGCACTGTTTTATTTTGATAACTTTTAAAAGTGTAAATACTGTATTTAAATGGACATTTCTGCATATATGTAACAATTTGTAATGTCTTACTTGTCTGCTAACAGCCAAGTAATTATACTAGAACCACTACATGGATATTAATTGTATAAATAATATTTCTGGTGCTATAAGCCCGTAATGTTGGTCGTACATTATGTACACAAAGGTCAGAGGAGTCTACATGCGACGGATCTTCCCGAAACACGCTCCTCTCAGAGAAACGTCCAAATGAACCAATCAGAGACCTCGTTTCATCGCAGGTACCCGGATGTACCCGTGGGGCAATTATCTACGTCATTGTTCACCGCCGGACACCCGCTGGAAATAAGGAATGGATTTACAACCGATATTAACGTATTCATAACAGATTCCAGGTGAGTGTGTTGTTGATTTTACGATCAAATGACACATTAACTGTGCAGCGTTAATATTTTGGGAGGCCCGAGCCGCTGAGATTTGTTGTAGTAGCCTTACACCGGTTCTCTGTCATGTCGGAGAGTAACGCAGTGAGCGCGCACAGCCGCCGGTGTCGAGCCCCTCCTTTCTCGGCTGGATAGGCGTCCCGTTACCCGGTTTCAAACATTGTAAATCAAATTTATTTCGAAGTGGAAACAGATATTTGCCCTTTGACGTTAATCTTGGATGGTAACGTTACTCCCCGCCATTCCAGTCGGCTTCCATCGTGCCGAGCTAGCTAGCACTATTAGCATCAATATTGCCGCACGAGCGCCGCCACACGTAGCTAGCGCCGCGCGCTAGCTAATGTGTTATGTTCGCCGTTTCCATGGTGCTCTTGGCTTCGGGGGTTGCTCGCACCGCATCAGTCATTCAGTTCCAGCAATCGACGAACAATGTGAACTTTTAATCGGTGCTTGGTCTCCCACACGGGCGAGCGAAGGCTTACTGCGTGTTTTAGTGAGGTTTAGCCGCGCTGCGTGTTAAGGGCCTAGCAGCCGTCTGCTAGCCAACGTGAGCCAGTCTGCTGGCTCTGCCGGAGCAGGTGGGAGGGAACAGCTGTTGTTGTAAACGTGCTTCCGACCAGGACATTTCCTCCGTCGGGGTTTTGAATTTGTAACGTTCGCCGGGTAACTTCAGATGAAGTTGGGTTGATTTTGAACATATTCACAAACGCAAGTAAATATCTCGCGAGTGTTTTCTGACGTTTGCTTTTTAAGGGAATCTTACGAAGTGCCAATGTATTACAAGTTACTACGTTAGTTAAGACTTTTCTCCAACATCAAGCCATTTTGTTCTCTTTTATTTAAGATAGATACATCCCTCCGATATTTAAACGCAATTGTGAATTATGTAATTCCCTCCTTTTCCTTTTATTTCGATTTGTTTGGGGTATTTTTCAGGGACAGATTTCACAAGCACTGCACCGCACTGAAAAGAGTAAAGTCTACGAGGATCGTCTGTGTGCAAACTAACTTCCGTACCAAGTGCTCAAGCTATAAAGACTTACAGTTGCGGATGTGTAGTCCACCCCTTACTTGTGCCAACTTTTTGCATAAACAGTGTCACAACTCTTTGTCAATCAGTTTTATTAGTCTTTTTTATTGTCTTCAAACCGTAAAAAATGAATCAAAATTTGAATAAAGTAAACATACAACATATTATTATTAACAACAAGGAAGAGTGCACTTTTTCAATCCTAAATCCCATTTCATAATATCTCAACATACATCCAGCAAGCCAACATTCCAGTAGACAGAAAGTCAACCCCAGGTCAGTCCTAAACATTAACCACATTCTTGACAGCAACAGAGCAAACAACCACACAATCAATTAACATGCTGTGCAATCAGTTACATGTTCACCACATCTAACAAACCCCAAATTAGCTGCCTTTAGTTCTGCAACCATCTATCATATAGTAGCATTACTTGTTGTCAGCTTACCGCATCATGCCTTTACATGATTTTCCATTCAATAAAGCAGATACAATGTCCAAGTCATGATCATGCAAAGTGCGTTTATCCTCTTAGAGAAAGGAGATTTGTTCTTCGGCAGTTGTGGTGAAGCTTGTAATTTTGCAACATTCCTGCAATTTCTACACGTATAACTTGCCTTGCGATGAGAATGAAAGACAACTGCGACGAGTCCATCAAGAGTTCAGCTGAAGGCGTTAACATTTGTAAACAAAACTTGCTCATTATAATACTAATTTACAGTTAATAAGGCACTCCAACCTCTTTTCCCCTCATCAAAACCCCCCACGCACGTTGACTGGGAAAAATGGCAAAACAGGAAGTGACTATATTGATGTATTACAGTTAATGGGTTTCTCACTTGTGTGTACCTGCCTATGCACCATAATACTGATTCCATATAGGATGTTTTGATGCAGTGTTTTGTCATTGGTTTTTAGGATACTACATACACATGGGTTACAATCATTTGCTTAAGACACACTTCACTGCAGTTATCATAATATATCATTACTGTACCCTACATCATATTTCAATCCATCTGCCCTTGCCCCCTTGGAAAACATCCACTTTAGAAAAACGAAGAATTGTCTTTGAAATAGGTTTATTTATTCTTATGGAAAAAGAGGCAGAGAACACACAATTCTGGAGCATCTTTATAATTTATTCAGGATATTGCATCATACAGGAGCATTAATCTGTGTTTTCAGCAGCTCAAAAGTTGTATGCTTCTGTGTTTCTTCCCTTGATACAGCAATGAACAATGACCATAGTTGACAGATCTTCAGAAAAGTCTGACCACGAGTCAGTCGGGTGTAAGCGATCTCCCTTCACCAGTGGAGACGTGGGGATGGATGGCAGCTGTTCCAGCAGCTGGGCAATGGGTCCCACCATGCCCAGCGACTCTCCAAGGCTGAAGGCTGCAGGAGGCTGCCTGGGCCCAACGCCTGGAGCTGCAGTCTACAACAGTACACCCTCCTCTGTGGACCGGCCCAAGGAGCAAGGTAGGAGCAAGGGCTTTTAACAGATGTTTTTTTAATGTACAAATCTTGAAAGTTTTGAGGGAGCTATACACTCTACCCTCTATTTTCTTACCCATCGTTTCAAGTTGCACTAATGAAGCTAAACTATGCTTGAGAGTGTGACACAACTGGTTGTGGGTTTTGTGTTGCTGCTTCCACTCTATTTTCATTCATCCAGTTACATAACCAAGCCAGTTTTGAAGTGAGTGCGTGATCAATCTCTTGAGCTCGTGACGCAATTGGTGTTTTGATATGAAGAGCAGCCTGACTTGTTGAGCAGAAACAAAAGAGAAAGTCTCCCTCAGCTTGTTTTACCGTCTTACACAGTAGTCCGATTCACATTATATAATACTAACTTAGCTATGACTGACAGGTACCCGTCTTTACTGCGTGCTGGTATGTAGAGTGAATGTAGCATATAAACAGATACTTGTTAATGCACTGGTAACTTCCTTGAATCTAATTTTAGTCGTAATGTTGACTCTGTGTACAGTGATGAGCAGTGGTGATGGCATTGACTCGCCCCAGAAGATCCTCTTCCTTCCAGAGCGTCTCAACCTGAAGTGGACCCAGGTTCACCGCATTGGTGCAGGCCTGCAGAACATGGGGAACACCTGCTTCCTCAACTCAGCCCTGCAGTGTCTCACCTACACCCCTCCGTTTGCCAACTATTTGCTTACGCGGGAGCACTCTAAAACGTGTAAGTTGGTGTTTCATGGTCCTTCTTTGCCCCAAGGAAGTTTGTGTGTTAAGTTTTTCTTTGTTTTTCGTCTGATTAATGTCTCACTCATCAGCGTTTTGTCCATCTGTCCCTGCTGCAGGTCACGAGCCGGGGTTCTGTATGATGTGCACAATGCAAAACCACATCATTCAGGTTTTTGCGAACTCTGGGAATGTCATTAAGCCCATTGGTGTGCTCAATGAGCTCAAACGTAAGTGGTTGTCTGTACGTCTAAAACACTGAAGTTGTGCACAAAATGTTTACGTGAAATGGGGCACTGTGTGGTTCTTTACATTTTTTATTATGAAAGGAAATTTTCTGGTGGGGTTTTAGTTTGCTGTTAAAATAATTTTACATCTAGGTGCAAGTGTGACTTAATTGACCAACTTCTTATGTATTTTTCGGTGTTGTTTTTCCTTCACAGGGATTGCTAAGCACTTCCGCTATGGAAGCCAGGAGGATGCCCATGAGTTCCTGCGGTACACAGTGGATGCTATGCAAAAGTCCTGCTTACCTGGAACCAAGTAAGTTTCATACAACACTGTCCACATCTCAGGTTAATTCGTTATTTAATATCAATGCAGGTCACCAAATGGGCAGGGGAGTGTGCCTGGAATGTATTGTGTATGTGTGTATTGTACGGATGCATAGAACATTCTGTAAAGGGTAAATCAAGTGTGTGTATGTATGTTTTTATACTGAAATGCATGACATCAGTGTAGCGCCATTGCCAAGTAGGTTCTGCACACATACAAAACCTACATGCTTGTTTAACAGATTAATAGATGGCCATTGTGGTTCTCAGGAGATTGGGAGTGATTTTTAGGAACCTCAAGTAGCATGTTGGTTCTTATTCTGTCAACTCATTAATTTGGTCTAAGTTCTCTCTTTCTCACTGCCCTTTGAGCTGCAATATGTTGTGACTTGACAGTGGAACACAATGTGAAGATATCATTTTTCTCGTTCCAGTACAACCAGAAAATATTTGATAATATGTTGGATTAATAAGACAACCTGTCCGTTATGTTTTATGGTTGTTTCATCCTCATATTTACCTTTGTGACAGATTGGACAGGCAAACGCAGGCAACTACTTTCATCCATCAAGTATTCGGTGGCTACCTACGGTCCAGAGGTATGTCAGAAGCTTTGATTTCGTTTTCTTGATTTGATTCTTTTACATGAGCTTCTTTTTATGTTTTTTCCCCACCTTTCCTGGACTAATGAATACGTGTTTTTTTCTTTTCAGTTAAATGTTTAAACTGCAAAGCAGTCTCTGATACATTTGACCCTTTTCTGGATATAACTCTGGAGATCAAGGTAATAAGATAAGTCGTAATTTTGTCTAGTTAGTAAAGTTTGCCTAGTAGCAAACTAATTAATTATCTGAAGAACAGTACCAAACCCCACTTTTCTCTCCATGCAGACAGCTCCCAGCGTCTCCAAGGCTCTGGAGCAGTTTGTCAAGCCGGAACAGCTGGATGGAGAAAACGCCTACAAATGCACCAAGTTAGTCTTTTTTTTTTTACAGACTAAAGGAATTAATGTAAATATGACAAGAAATAACCAGTGTCTTATTGTACGGCAGCCAACTAACTGAACATTTATTTCCTTCAGGTGCAAAAAAATGGTCACCGCCTCAAAGAGATTCACCATCCACCGGAGCTCCAATGTGCTCACCCTCTCACTCAAACGCTTTGCAAACTTCAGTGGAGGCAAAATCACAAAGGTACCACGACACATGTTGACTACAATATCCAGAGCCATAACTTATATTCGATATTTATCAGATGTTGTTTGGTCATCAGGATGTGAAATACCCAGAGTACCTGGACCTACGGCCCTTCATGTCTCAGTCTCAAGGGGAGCCCCAGGTCTACGGCCTGTATGCTGTGCTGGTCCACTCTGGATTCAGCTGTCATGCTGGACACTACTTCTGCTATATTAAGGTACCGGCACTGTTGTGGATCACTGTCCTAATCTATCAGGAAACTGCTGTTTCCAAGTAGACATGCACGCATGTGTCTATCAACAACACCCAAAAGAGTTTAATACAGAGTTCCTACAACAACTCTTGCTCTTAACAGACTAAATGTTCTCTATTCTGTCAAATATGTTAAAACCTGCCACTGTTATTGTTTCTCAGGCAAGCAATGGTCAGTGGTACCAGATGAACGACTCCTCTGTGTCCGTCACTGACATCAGGTCTGTCCTCAACCAGCAGGCCTATGTCCTTTTCTACATCAAGTGAGTAAACTGTCATTTTGAAAGCAATTCTCTGACATTAAAAAGTCTCCGTCTTTAATCTGAACGCATTCATTCATCTCAAATGTCCTTTTTTTCCCCGTTTGTGTCACTAGGTCCAGTGATGGGAAGAAAACGGGGGACTACAGCCACATGAGCCATAACCCAGGTATCCCTGGTCAGTCATCACCACGGCCGGTGGTGATACCACGCATCAACACCACTGTCCACCACAACAACAACATTGGCTTCATAGGTCCCCAGCTACCGCCACACATGACCAAGGTACTACATAGTAGATGCTAACATCCAAATGCTGGTGATCAAACGTATTTACATGGTTTTTGACCGAAACGTGTCCCATTTGTTTCTTTAGCGCACTCTCCACGTTAACGGAAATGGATCTCTGAGGGACTATCCCGCAAACTCCAAGCCCAGCACCAGCAACAGTGTTGTGGGAAAACCTAGCCATGGATTGGCCTCTTCCTCTTCTACTATCTCCCATTCTATCAGCCGTCCCACAATGATCCCAGACCACGACAAGCGCCAGAAGCTTTCATTCTTCATTGGACAAGGCAAACCGAACCGCCCGTCCTCCTCTTCCTCCTCCTCCTCATCCTCCTCCTCCTCCTGCTCTTACAGCCAGCCGTCCCCTGCCAGCAGCAGCTCCTCCTCCAGCTCTTTATCCTCCTCACAGTCTACCTCAGACGTTCGCTTTGTTCCACGTCAGCTTAACCACGTTAACGGCACGTCCCGCAGTAACGGGGATCACCACACAGGAGGGAATGGAGCGTCATTCTTGGTGCCGTACGGCCAAGAGTCTTCAGAGGAATCGGACCAGGAGAACTGCGGCACTCTGGATAAGGGCTGTTTGGCCAGGTCTCACCTTAACGGAAACAATAGAATGGGGGAGATCTTCGATAATTCTGCTCCAGCCACCAACGGAGAATCAGGAGTGCACCACAACGGTAACTCATTCAATGGACCAACCAACGGCGTGTCTAAATCCAATGGGCACCATTATGGACACCAAAAAGTGAATGGACACAACGCCCCTGACAAAGTAGGTTTTTACCATCTGTTCATAATATAATGTTATGTGTTTAAATTGATGAATATTAAATTATCATTATCATTTGTGCACCTCAGGCCTCTGGCAGTAATCATGGCAGTTCATCTGTGGCTACTGTTGCTGCTAATGGACTAGACAGTGACCACAGTCAAACAAGGTACGAGTCAACCACATGAAGCAGTTAAAAAGTCCTATTTGATAAGTGAGGTAAATTATTTTTAAAGTAACGCTTCATATATTTTGCTTGTTTTTCCAGCAAAGAGGCACATGATTCTGCCTCATCCCAGGCCAGTTCTTCCCAGAGCATCCATCCTGCTGCCAGTGAAAGCCAGCGCCTCTCCACTCCTGACACAAGGGCTAACGCTGTGTTTGAACCCCTGCCTCAGCATACAGCATCCTCCGCTGTTAGCTCTCTTCCTTCAGCTACTGCTACAAAGACCCATTCTGTCACATCTAGAGAATCTGCTTCCTCTCCTGCCCAGCAAGACAACCTAACGGCCTTATCCATCCCACAAGACCTTTCCGAAAGCATCAGTGGGGCCTCCGCAGCTTCACAGAAAGATGGCATAGGTGAGGATGAAGCAAAGGATCTACCACAGGCCAGTGGTCCGACAGCAGGAACTGAAGGACACACAGATACTAAGGAGCAACACCAGTCCAAGCCCAGTTCAAAAGGCAATGAAGGACAAAATTCCCGTGACAGGGAGCGAGACAGACTATACTCTGACTCGGGCAGAGACAGGGAGAGACACTACAGGGACAGGAGTCATGAGCGAGAGAGTGTCGGCGATCGGCATCGATATAGACGGGACTACCGAGATCATCACTCGTACAGGGACCGCTTGCCCAGGGACTGGGAGTCTGAGCGCCGCTGGGAGCGGACCCTGCACCACCCCAGGGAGCGTGATCGTGACAGGTGCTCTCACCATTACCACCACTATCACCACCACCGGTACAGAGAGGACTGGGACCGCGAGCGGAGGGGACACGGTTATCCCTACCGGGAGACGTCTCATGGTCGCGGGAGGTGGCAGCCGGAGAGTCGAGAATCCCGGGCGATGAAGGACAAGAGCAATGGCAGGGAGAGGGACTATTATCCTTCAAAAGAAGAGAACTACTCGCCTACCAAGGAGCCAGAAACCTCCACAAAGTGCTCGCCCACCGAATCGACTCTAAGCAGGGAGGATCAGAATCCCAAGAGGACTTCTGGTCATCTGAGCAAGGAGAGGGATGACAGCTCTGAGGCTCACCGCTCGAGAAAACACAAGAAGAGCAAGAAAAAGAAGAAGTCAAAGGATAAAGATAGACGCTGTGAGAGTGGGTGAGTAACACCATCGTCACCTCCATGCAGCATGACACTTACTGTAAATGTGTATATTATAATATTGGTCATTCAGTGTTTGAGTATCACATTGTACTATCATCCATTGTAGCCTGAATTGCATAATAATATCTTTGGCATTATTCATCGATGAGCCAAATAATCAATTAGGCAATCAGTGAAAAAACTTTTTTTGATAATCAGTTGTTACTAATTGGAGCATACTAATCATTAAAAAGGTTGCCCACTGCTCCTCAGTCTGTTTTGGATTTTGAATTGTGAATAATCGAAGTGTGTCACCCTAGAAGCTCGGAAGTGGATTCGGACAGAGCCACTGAAACAAAGAAGAAGAAGAAGAAAAGGAGGCGGCAGCGGGACAGCGAGGCCGAGCAGCACAGCCCCGGAGCCGCTCGGAACAGCCACAAGAACAGAAGCAGCGAGGAGAGGGAGAGCCGCAAGCGACGTTACTGCGACATCAAGGACGCGACACACAATAATGGTTTCTCGCTAGAAAAACGCCGGCGACTGGAAGACTCTCCTAATCCCCTCTCCTCGCCCCCCAACCACACCTCACAAACAAACGGTTCTACTCACCACCATGTCAACGGATACAAAGGTAAGGGAGGTTTTTGACATTAACAGGGCTTGAAGACCTCCGGCACGGTGCCGGAAATCCGGCGTAGCAATATTTTGGTGAAGTGTTTTTTTTTTTTTTTTTTTAACTGTAACCAGTCGTTTAAAGTGATAGTTCCAACTACCAATGGTACTCAAGGTAACCAAGGAGTTCTAGCCAATCAGAGCAGAGTAGGGCGGGCCTTAAGTTTCCAGGCACCTCGGACCGGGACAACGTAGCCAGAGCGATTGATAACATCAGCCCAAAGGCAGCCCTGCACACTTTTCATTCAGACAAACTAATGCGACTGCCACAGTTGTTAGATTTCAGGCGTCATTTATGGGGGGGATGGGTGGGTTGCAACCCACCCAATAATCCAAACCAGCCACCACAACCCACCCAATATGATATCACAATTATTGATATTGAATGTTCAGCATTATAATCACAACAGTGTGGTAGATTTTCTCAATTTACCAGTAAAAAATAGTGACGGTTGTCTGTGCCCCCTCCCGCTCTGAGATTTGGTTTCGCCCACCTTGCCGGACCTGCGCTTCTCTACTGTCTCTCCCGGTCTCTCCCGGTCTCTCCCCGCATCAGCGGTGGTATGAAGAAAGCACGCGAAAAAAAGCAAAAGAATAAAAGTATCTTCCCAACAGGAGGTAGCTGCTGCTAGGGCTCCAGTGCCACCACTCACGGTTGCCCCCCCCCCCCCCCGCCGGCGAGTTCGACAGTGCGTGCGCGTATAGCCCCGTTCACATACGTCGCTACTCGCCCGTCACTCGCTTTCTCGCTGAATTCTACTCGCTGGCAAAAAAAACTCACTGCCGCCGGCGGCGACTTCAAGCGACAACTCTCTGTGGAACTATCTGTTGACGGCAACTGTCGATCATCTCTATTCTACATTGTGATTGGTACTCGCTTCACTCGCATCGCAGAAAGTTAAAATTATTTTATCTCCGATCGACCACATCACATCGCCTGTCCTGACCACATTCCGCTAGAACACATTCACATTCATTGACAGCTGTCTCTCAGAGATGGGCGAGTGACGACGTATGTGAACGGGGCTTCAGTCAAAACCAAAACACCAAGGAAGGCTGAGGAATAGTCACCCACTTTTATTATTATTATTATTATTATTATTATTATTATTATTATTATTATTATTATTATTATAATAAACAAATTGTGTTTTAGTCATTTTTGTTCTCATCTTTTCTTGAATGCTTAAACTCATCAACCCCATTTAGTATGTCAACATTTGTATCAGTACCAGCAGTTTGTAAGAAATTGGTCAGTAATTGATATGTCATATTTTGTTTCTCAGAATTCACCAAATTGATGCATTAAAATGAAATTATTCAAAATTTTCTCCCGGGGGGGCATGCCCCCCGACCCCCCTAGAGGATCGCAATCCCCCCACCATAGTCTCCAAAGATCCTGTGGGAAACACTACAAACCCATTTGTAATTGGGACAAAATACTTAAAGTTAGAGACAATTAAGGACCATGAGTCCTAACAAGAACACTTGCACACACTTTAATGTGTATTTTGTACACGTTCAAGACCCATTTTTATGCATTTTCTGAGTCGGTCAACTTTATTTTAGGCACAAACTATATATCTGGGCTGGTAAACCCAAACCTGCCGCAGTGGCTGGTGGCCAAAGAATATATATATATATATATACATACATACACACACCTGCTTCACAGGTGGAAATCTCAACCACCCCAATGTTCAACTCAAAGTTACGCCCTTGGTGATGCTAATTTCTGAGGTATTATACGTTAGCATTAAGCTAGCGGACTTTATGCTTAGTGATACTGGCTGTGTGTGTTTTGAATGTTGTTTCAAACTATAATGTGGGTTTACTCTCAAAGTGCACCAGATTAATTCATTTAGATTGCAAATGTTCAGAATTTTCTTCTCCCCAATGCATAAAAAAATTTCAGGCACAGGATTTTTTCCTGCTTCAAGCCCTGCATTAAGAGTCATCCTCAGAAATACGGACGTGCTGAAATAAATGCCGCCCTGGAGATTGTCAATTTATAGTGTTGATCGTGTTTTGCAGGAAATGATTACAGCCAAGCCTGCAGGGACTCCCACGGATTCTCCAGTGGCCTGAAACACTGACTCGTGAGTGGGCACACTTTTTAGTGATTAGTATGCTCTAGTACAGTCAAGTCTGATAAACAGAACTCTTATTGTAGCTGCAAATATTTTAGCTTATAGCTCTGCGAACAGTTTCTTCTTTCTCATTTCAGACGCATCACCATTTTAACAACAGCCGAGGAATGACATCTACAACCTTTTTCTTTTTGACGTGGTGCTTCTTCGTTAGGAGTATATTGTATTTTTACCACAACAACAGTGTTTTAAATGTTCAGAAATCTTTTTTTAAGGCAGTGATCTACGTGCCGTAATTCTCCTATGGTTTAAAAAAAAAAAGAGAAGAAAAAAAAACTGTCACCCGTTAAACATTTACGATGAAAAATATTAATATATACTTGTATGAACACAAACAAAGCCTGGAGCTTAAACATCTCAGCTGCTGCTCAGTGGAACTCAGGACTTGAAAACTTGTTCACATCCATCGCAGATATCCACCTGCTTCAAATAAGAACGAGACTAAAGGGAAGCGCGGCGCCCCCGGAGAAGAACTGTGGAGCGTCACGTTGGCTGCAGGTTTAAGATGTCACCATATCGACAGAACTGCAATGTTTTTGAGTTTTTTTCTTTCTTTGATCCTACTGGGAGCAGACAAACTAATGGAGGGAGATATTCATGCATAGAGGAGAAGAGTGCAGTGGTGGGATTGAGGCTTCGCTGACTGATACCTCCACATTAACCCTGGACAGACTTGAGAACATTTCCCAGCTTTTTTTAAAAAAAATTATGGTTTCCACTTTTGCTCTGAAGCCTAAGATTCACTCTGTAATTTTTCAACTTTTTCACAGATACGGAGGTTTTTCTCTGGATCATGCCTCTCTCCTAATTCACATTCTTTTTTTTTTCTTTTTAAACATTTAAAATAGCATCAAAAATGTGTTATCATGGCTGTGGACCATTTGTGTTTGCTTTTTAATGAAAAAATACAGTTTGTGTCTTCTAGCGTCATAAAAAAATACTGTGAATTTAATTTTGAACTGTATTATCAGTTACTTTTATACGTAAAAATCCTGTATCAGGGTTACCAATAGATGTTCTGTTGTTTTGCTTCGTTTTTAGAAAGAGATCGTCATCATTTTGACCATTGTTGGGAATGAGTATGGTTTGCTTTTGTTTTCTGTTTTCTTTTTCTTTTTTTTCAACTTAAGACAAAAGTTGGAAAAACTGCTGTTATACCTTTTTTTTAGTTAAGCATGTCAGAATTTATACATTGTATAAGGTTAAGCCTTAAAATACATTTGTTTATGTCAGAAATTGTAATTTGTTCTTGCATTTGTTTACAAGCTGTATTGAAATGAATGAAACACACTGATTGAGATGACTGACGAGATGTCAGGGACTTTTGAAAAGCTGTCTGCCTTTGTATAATATACTAGGAATAGACTGATTGTATCCGACACCTCCTGTTGAACAAACTTTCCACAACGGTTATCATGTAGATACATCAGGTGTGGTTGGAAACCGACGGCACTCTTCTATATTCACGTTTTGTTAAACACACACACATTTCTAGTTATTGGTAAGATGGCTCAGCTCGCTCTGTTTTATTCACAACACTGTTTCTATGTTTAGAATAACCAAAGATCTGGTAAGTTTAGCGAGCCGAGCTCTTCACTGAATTCACGTTCACACAAAAAAACTGTTTCCTGATCAGCATGTCATTTTATTCAAAGGCTTCATCAAAGTATTCAGGAGCAGTTTTCCCAAATTAAGATTGAGACATGTTTAAACCTCAAAACTTTATCGACAAATGAAAGATTAGGCTGCATGTTTTTTTTGTTTTTTTTCATCTCTTTGGGGGGAAAAGTCCTCAGATTCCAGTCAGCATTCACACGAAAAAGTATCCAGTATCATTTGTTTAACCTTTTTCGAGGGTGTTTTTCACCTGACATGTCCTATAGTCTCATGTCCAGCTCATCATAGTGAGTTTTTCTTATAACATGTATTATCTGATCTTCAGTAATAACACATTGTGAGGAGGTTTCACTTCTCTGCAAAAAAAAAAAAAGCTGCACAAAGACCCTCTTCCACTAATGTAAACTGTTAGCTGTTAAACTAAAAAGGTGAACGGGTATAGGCTACAGCCATTATGATTTACATGCTACATAAACACAACAAAGAAAGGAGAGAAAAAAAAGCAGTATGTACATTATATTCTATACATGCATAATGTCAATTGGGGGGCTGCCTCTTTTGTTAAACAAATCAAGAAAATAAATACAAAAATGAACTTGAACACAGAGGTGGATCTTCAATGCAGAAAATGAGCGTTTACAGGATTAATATAGGATGGATATAGCTTTTTAAAACTGGTCACATGAAAGGTTCATTCCACTGATATACGTGAACTCAACCAGCATCGATTCCTTTGCCTTCCAAGAGGAAAGAAGGGTGCATACTGTAAATTTGAGTTTATGAGCTTACATTTCTAGAATAAATCTGTTTGCATATGCAGATACAGTCACTTGAGGGCTAGCAATCAGACCAGCTGATTTATAAGCTTGAGGCTTTCTGTACTTAAAGGATACTACAAAATAGCGTTTGTTGGCAGTTGTCAGACGGATGCGAGGTGAGGATAAATGTTGACTGGCATCTGGGAGTCCGAGTTGGTCTGGGCGAAAAAAGGAATGCCATATGTGGAGGATGGATAGTCAGGATTCAAATCCTCCGGTAGAGTGAATTCCTTGTATGTCCAGCAGAGGGCGATCTCATCACAGCCAAACTATGCAAAGATTCCCCATGATCCCAGTCATGGCTGTAGTCCTCATCCTGTTCATTTGTGATCATCCATCTTGGGAAACCCCCCCCCCCCCCCCCCCGCCCCAATAGTTCTCACCCAAACGGCACATCAGTGTTCAGAGAGTCTGAAAAAACCCAGAACTGAAGTGCAGACAATCTTGGTGGAAATAAACGTCAGTCTGAAAAACTCCCACCTGTGTCTGCTGCTTGTCCTCCAGCCCCGGATTGACCAACGGGAGTCCTTCATGACCCCGTGACATAACACACACACCCAAGGACACCGCTGATCACAGACGTAGGTGTGGTCATTTCTTATTGGCTATCCTCCGCTTCCTGGTGGCCAGCATGTCGTAGAAAGGATCCCTGCTGATGCTTGCTCTGCGGAAAGAGAAAAGGAAAGAATGGAGCACTGATCGACTGTTTCCCACTGATCATGTCAAACAATTACTCTGTGACTGTTTTGTCTGCAGCACCGTTTTATCAAAATTGTGAACGTTCTGTTCGTTGCCAGTCAAATCTTCTCCTATATATCTCAGAAAACCACTTAGATATGATCAATGCGGGCTGTTTAGAACATTCCCGGACCATTTGGGGATGAGGTCCAGTCATCACTTGACCTTAATCTGTCGTGGATCTATCAGTCAGACATCCAAAACACATCAATCACATCTAGTGTTTGCATCGCTTCCTGGTGAAACGAGACAGAATGTGTGATCGCCACCAAAACCTGACTTTTGCAGCGATTTGTTACACCTCTGCTCTTCAATCAAACTTGCCTTGCTGTGATAGAAATATCTCATTATTCATGCATTATTCAAAAAATCAACATTCCCAGCAATGCAACAGAAATGAGGGGAACTTGAAGAAAGGCTGTCCATCAAAATGTACATAGGACAGAGTGACGGTTGTCATTACGAACAGCGGCGCCGATTTACACAACCAGCAGACATGAAGCAATCCCGTCATTCGTAGGAGTTACATTTCTCTGATATTTGATCTCCTTTTAGCTCTGTTTTGGTCTCCACCAACCCCTGTAGGACGTTTCTTGTTTTCTTTTGGGCTGCAAATTGTTCCACTATGTTTACCAGCTAGCTGTTAACTTTGTCTTTTTGTTGGGGCGGGTCGCTTAACGTGGCTCCACAGCCTTCTGTGATCTCTGTAGGAAAATCAAAGCCTCATAAAAGCCCCGAAGCGTTGTCACTGACGCACGCCGAGGATGGGAACAGCGCTGAGTAACTCGCTGCATTCCCAGCAGCAGAGCAGTAGACCTGCTGAGATGGCTCGTCCTGTCAGCGTGTACACACAACTGTTAACCACGAGAGAAGTTTCCAGCCTTGCGGATGAGTCAGGTGGGACGGCGTGGCTATGCTGTGTGTGTGTGTGTGTGTGTGTGTGTGTGTGTGTGTGTGTGTGTGTGTGTGTGTGTGTCTGTGTGGTTCTGCTGACCACAGGGCGGTCTGCCGCCCGAGCAGCTGAGTCAAGTGAGAGCGTGTTTGCGGCTGCACAGCTCGGTTCTGCTGAGTCCGACCTTGTTGATCTTCACTGTTCCAACGACAGCCCGGAAGAGACTTTACGTTATGACGTGCGACTGGATTCAAACGCTAAAATCTCAGAGAACCTGCTTCAGACGTGTGACCTCTGAAGGTCAACGGGAAAAAAGACCACCGTTCTACTCTTTCCAATCACTTTAACTGTACATGAAGCAACCTCACCCCGAAGATTTCCACTAACTTACCCATCACTTCCATTTTACGTATATATGTCAACACTAAGTATATATATATATATCATTAGAGCAGGGGAGTAATGTGATTTCTGCTGTGATATTGATCATATTTGCCAGTGAAGCTGCAGCTGTGTGGACGCACCGGGCCCAATTTACTGCTGCACCTCTTCTCTCCTTACCGGTTAACAAGGCAGCAGTTCTATATGTCAACTCAGTTCTAAAGGGCTGCCAAAACACTTCTCAGACACAGTGTCTGAGTGTGTGTGTGTGTGTGTGTGTGTGTGTGTGTGTGTGTGTGTGTGTGTGTGTGTGTGTGTGTGTGTGTGTGTGTGTGTGTGCTTGCTGAGCTCTAATCAAAGGGAAGCGAGCTTATCCAGCAGAGCAGAAATCACCTCCGAGTGTTATCTGTGCAAGTGTGAGAAACAGAGTCACATTTAGTCACCAGCGTGTATTTGTGCTGGTCTGTGCATTTATGATTAAGCTCACAGCTCTGTGTGTGTGTGTGTGTGTGTGTGTGTGTGTGTGTGTGTGTGTGTGTGTGTGTGTGTGTTTCTCCCAGTCAAGGTCAGACATGAGAAAGTCCCACATGGGAGCAGCTGCTTAAGTGCCCTCTCAGTGTAAAAGGATCCACGCTAACACCGCGTATCTTACTTGATGGATTTGATCCACTCCTCCTTCTCCTCCGGCGTGGGGGCCGATATCCTGTACACCACGTGGTTGCCCTCGACGACTCGCCCGTCAGCCTCCGTCTTGCAGGCCTTGATCACCTGACCTTTGTGGTTGGGGTTGTAGAGCTCGAAGCAGTTCTGGGGGAGGACATCAAGAGGCAACCAGTTGATATGCATGTTTTGATTTTTACTCATTTTTTATTATTTATTTTTTTTGGCATGAATTTAAAAGGCGAAGGCAGATTGGGAGAGACAAGACGGCGTCTGGAGTTGCTCCTTACAGGTTTCCGGGGCTCGTCCACCTCTCTGATACTGAGGTTCTCCAGAGGAATAATCCCACGAGGCTCTTTATCCTGGAAACACACACATGCAAAGGCAACGCTCAGCGCCAAGTAGGACACAATCAGTGTGTAATGAGGGCGCAATGACACATCATGAAGAAAGGATCAAGTCCAGATAACATCACACACTCAGGACACTCAGAAACTGACTGAATTCTGCTTCATTATGTCCATAAATCGTTAGATTATTGTTAAATCAGTCTGTTTATATTCATAACTGATAGTTTAAACATTAGGCAGGTTTGGTCACACCCCTGTTTTAATTGTTGTGAGTGTAAAAAAATATGCAGCACCTTTAATTTCCATTGCAGCACAAAGTTAGGTATACTATTTAACTAATCTTCACATATCGAGCCTGGAGAAAAAAAATCAAGGTGGTGATAAAAGCACACTTGAAGTTTTTATTCACCCTGGTCACGTAGGGGACAGCACCCGAGGGAGACATAACCCTACACTCCCTACATCCTCCATCTTCCACCCTCCAGCGACCGCTTTTGTGTCTGTGGGGCCAGATGTGAGGGGGGACCTTGAGGAACAGCCTCGTGTCGTGCCTGTCATCTTCCTACTAATGAGGGGGCACAGCAGGGGGAAGGAAGTGCCCTGGGACGGCTGCACACAGCTGGCTGTGTGTGTGTGTGTGTGTGTGTGTGTGTGTGTGTGTGTGTGTGTTTGGGGGGGATGTTCTCAGAAATGGGGATGCCGGGGTGAAGCGTGGGGTGACAGGCAGCGGGTTGGGGGAGGCACTTGGCTTGCGGCTTAGCGGTGCCAGATGTGTGCCATGGACTTTGCAGATGTTTCCCATGATGCCTCATGTTAATTGCTGGAGTGAGGTTCATTTAGGTCAAAGGAGCTGAATTTGTTAAAGAGCAGTGCTGGAAGGAAAAGACCTTTGTCTTTAATTGTGCCTGAGCGTGTGTGTGTGTGTGTGTGTGTGTGTGTGTGTGTGTGTGTGTGTGTGTGCCCTTTAATAACAAAAATGTTTTACTTTAATTTTTCAAATTTATTTATATCATTTGTATTAACGCCTTTGTGTAAAACTATGTTTATTGAGAAAAAAATATATTTTAGCCATTTTGGGGAATATGCTTCTTCTAGGTGAGAAGATTGATGCCATTCATATCTGTGCATCTTTTTTTTTTTTGCATTCTGCTAAACAACAGAATCGAGCTCTATAAGAACAATTCCATCCGACTACTTACGGTTGTGTATTCAAAGTAATAGAGGCAGTTGTCGGTCAGAATGAACCACCGTCTCTTCCACGTCTTCACCCGGCCGCCTGCGGAGAAAAACGTTTGAGTTCAAACTAAAGAGGCGGTAGTGTTTCTGCATGTAGAGGCTAACCTGCAGGAGACCTTAGCTCCACGTGCCACATCTGGTTCTGATCATCTCTGCGTCTGCATTATTAGGCTCAATCAGAGGCCTGCGGCACCCCGTCCCAGTCCCGAGAGGTGGATGCCTGAGGGTTCTGCGGGCCCTTGTGAAAACTGTTAAACACAGTGTTGCCTTCCAGGAGAAACCCCAGACACGTCCACGCCACCGACACGAGACAGCTAAAGCTCAACTTGTCTGACCAGTGAGGGACTTTAGAAAAGTCTCTGCAGATATTTTAAGAATAAAAAACAGAGGAAGACAGCTGTACCGATCGTTCTCATAAGAGATCTCCATCTGCCTCCATCATCAGATAAAAGTAGATTATTGGAATTATGGGATTTTCTGCTAATTACATCATCAGTGATGCAATTTATCTATGTAATAAAAATGAGAAACATAATGCGTCTGATGTCAATGTCCAGTCTATGTGCCCCGTAATAACACATTTGCTGAGTTGACAGAATGAGCACAAAGCAGAGCCGTTACTGATGTAATCAATATGTAATGTTCACTTGACCCAGATTTCTTATATATACTGCTAGTTCGAGTAAAATCCAACATCTATAGTGCATTATTTATGAGAAATGCTTACTTTCAGATGCATCCTTCTACTTATTAAAACGGAATGAGGATTTAAAAGATGGAATACAATTTTGTTCGTTTTATTCTGCCACGCAACCATATGGCACTCTGAAGAGCTGTTTATCCCATTTAGCCATATGTTTAATTTCATCCTCAAAGCCTGACATTTATTGTAGGTTTCTGCTTCAGGACCTCCCATGTTTGCATGTTTCTAATGCAGATTTATCACTCACTTGTTTATGGGCAGTCTGGGGAGGGAGTGCAAGTAAAAAAGTCTCTCATTACTCAATTTTCCTAATTTGTATCGTTGAACAGGATAAAAATGTTTCCCACAAGTATAATTTAGCCAAAAGCTTCTTTCTTTTTTTTCCTCGCCTGCAGAACAGTCAGAATACTGCTGCTCATTTATCTAAATATCCTTTAGATGGTATGTTGGTCAGTTTGCATGCTTTGACATCTTCCTGCTCCGTTCGCTTCAGTTCCGATGAACGTGGCGGACAGGAAAAGCTCTCTGCCCCCGTCCTTGTCTCTTGATTCGGCCCCAGAATACAAGCTTGGCTCAACTCCGACAGCTTTACATGACAAACAGAGGGTCTGTTTTCTGCAGATCGGAGGCCTTTTGAGATGTATGTGTAAATAACTGTATTTTATGACATGCCGTTCATACTGGATGATGATGGATTCAGGCATAGCAGCAGGCTCGGTCCTGGTTAATAATGTAGTGTAATGAGATCTTACAGAGCTTCAATAGCAGTTCTGTCATATCGAACAACCTGACGGGATGTTAGTGATTCATTCAAACTAAAAAAGAGAAACTTCTCTCATTAAGCAGGGGCTCCTCTGATGGAGCTGAATTTAGTGTGAAATTCACTAATGGGGGAATAACTGGAGCTAAAATGATGTGGCAAGTGCAGCTGGTTGGGTTAGAGAGCAACGGGAAGAGGGGAAGCAGCGTGGGGTACGGAGGCCTGTAGCACAGGAACCGAGGGGAAGGAATGACAATAGGCAAGGGTTTCCTTTATTTCACTGCATCAGCAGCCACGCAGCGGTAGGTATGCACGTTCCACAGCGCAGACTCAAGCAGCCCATTCATTCACTAAGCTAAGCGTGTGTTCTCTGGCAGATCGCTACACAGGGCCGTCTCTAATGGTGCTGAGCACGAGGTGAGATGTCCAGCTGACCGCTGGGCGTTTGGTTCATGGGATCTACGAGGAAGTAGATGTCATTTATGTTGGAGCAATGTTGGAAAACCCCCCAAACTTTTAGGATCTATTGATTTAAATAAGGCCTCATCAATGTTTTCATACTGGAATTTGATCCAAAAATATCCGCTGATTTACAGATGCTACCATTTGACCACTATGTAGAATTCTCTACTAAGCCTGGCACGAATAAACACATTTCAGCAGTATTTCTACGCAAGGTTTCCTTTTCTTTTGTTGATCTGGTAATCATGGCGTGTGTTGGTGAAAGGAGGCAGGATAATAAAGGGGATGTGGCGAGTGGCACTGTGGTTTCATGAGGTCGATGCTTATCTTTCATGCTGAGTCCTCTCGGGACAAACCTTTGTGCTTTGCACCATCTGAGACGGGCCCTCTGCATCATCCAGAGCCACAAGAGGAATGCAGCCAATCCCCATGCAGAACGAGAGAGATCACTGACCTCCGACTCGCCTCGCCTTTGAATGAGATAACCCATCACCTCACGGTGCTGTTCTCATTTGCCCAATAACAGCTCTGATACAACAAGCCAATTGAATGAGGCGGCTAGCATGTTCAGGGGGCACGGTGTGCTAAGGAGATAATGGCAGCCGATGCCAGTGTGAGGGGCACTCTGTGATGAACCAGGGGGGGGTGGAGGAAGGAGCGTTACCTACCTCCTAATACAGAGGTTTAAGAAGGAACAGCCATCACAGAACAGAATGAGGGAACAGAACAAAAGGTGAAAGGGTGAAAAGGTTAGAGAAAAGGGAGCGAGAAACAAAAAACAGAAGGATTTCGAAAAGACACGAGAAGCACAGAAATCACCATGCCAGTAATCACAGAAAAAAAGAGCATGAGGGCGGGGAAGGAGAGGAGAGACAAAACGTAGAGGAAAGGTCACGAGATGAAGAACGAGGGAAGAAAAGACACTTTGCAGTTGCGTCACAGGTCTCCTAGCAACCTTATCTGACGCCATCGTGAAGATGGACAGTTTTCAGGCAAAAATGAGGCTGTATGAGCAAACTAAGATTGTTTTTTTAGTGCCATGTAATGTACGAATGTTACAAGACTGGTGAGGCAGAGATTTACCCTCTTTTACTTAGTAAACACTTGTTTATTGAGAAGAGTATCATTTAAAATGCCAACACGTGTCCTCCATTCACTCGATGTATTAGCGGGCTGTTGGTGCACAGTTTTGTCCGCCATTGTTAGCGCAAAGGGCTCACAGCTAAATACAAGCCATGCTGTATGAGGCTTTTGGCACAACAAATGTTAGCATCAGCATGCTAACGTGCTCACAACGACGATGCTAATATGCTGATGTTGAGCGGCTGACGAACACCTCAGGCTGAATCACCAGCAAAAACAGGTATTATGAGTGTCTGTCTGCATATATCTTGCATCACTTCCTGGCAGAATTGGGGCAAAAAATATTATATATATATATAAACTATCTTGCCAAAAGTATTCGCTCACCTGCCTTGACTCGCATATGAACTTAAGTGACATCCCATTCTTAATCCATAGGGTTTATGGGAGCATGGAATTGTCCAACATCTCCCTCTAGTTCCTTTCACTGGAACTAAGGGGCCAAGCCCAGCTCCTGAAAAACAACCCCACACCATAACCCCCCTCCACCAAACTTTACACGTGGCACAATGCAGTCAGACAAGTACCGTTGTCCTGGCAACCACCAAACCCAGACTCGTCCATCAGATTGCCAGATGGAGAAGCGTGATTCATCACTCCAGAGAACGTCTCCACTGCTCTAGAGTCCAGTGGCGGCTTGATTTACACCACTGCATCTAACGCTTTGCATTGCACTTGCTGATGTATGGCTTGGATGCAGCTGCTCGCCATGGAAACCCATTCCATGAAGCTATCTACGCTGTTCTTGATCTAATCTGAAGGCCACATGAAGTTTGGAGGTCTTCAGAAAGATGGCGACCTCTGTGCACTGACCCCGCTCCATCATTTTACGTGGTCTACCACTTCTTGGCTGAGTTGCTGTCATTCCCAATCATTTCCACTTTGTTATAATCCCACTGACAGCTGACTGTGGAATATTTAGGCACGAGGAAATTTCACGACTGGACTTGTTGCACAGGTGGCATCCTATCACGGTACCACGCTGGAATTCACTGAGCTCCTGAGAGCCCTTTCTTTCACAAATGTTTGTAGAAGCAGTCTGCATGCCTAGGTGCTGCTTTTATACACCTGTGGCCATGGAAGTGATTGGAACACCTGATTTCAATTATTTGGATGGTGAGTGAATACTTTTGGCAATATAGTGTTAAAATCAGCTACTTTCAGCCATTGTTACCTCAGAGCTGTCGACCTCCAACGTGGCTGTCTGAAAGCCCATCATAAACAATTTGCACACCAAAAATAACGCAAACACTCATCCCCATCATCACACCGATGACATTTACAGATTACTTTTGTACATACCAAGCTTTAAGAGCCAGCCTTCTCTGTCTGGGTTGAAGAACGTGTGCGTCAGATCGTTGCCGTCATCCTCGGGGATTTTGAAGGGCTCATTTTTAATGCTGTCGTAAAGGTTCTGCAGACAGCCGAGGGGAAAAGTATTCATGAACAATAATTCATCAATCAATCATCACACAAACAAACACACACATGACGGACAAACCCTCACCCTGAGAAGGTCCTCTGGCAGATCTCCTCCTTCATTGATGCCTCTGTTCATGGAGATGAAGCGCTCCACGGGGGGCTTGTCTCGGACGTTGGGGTTATGGAGGCTGGTGTTCAGCATGATGATGGCAAATGACAGGACATAGCAGGTATCTGAGAGCAACAGTAAGGGAATCAAATAGATTAAAAAAAGACATCAGTCCAAGTTTATTTTCCCTTATTTTTTTAATGTTTTTAGCATGTGTGTTTTCAGGTTTTACTACATGTCATCAGCATATAGTTGTATTTTGTGTTTCCATTTCTTCTTACACATTTCTATATTGCTTTTATTGACAGCAAAGGAGAATGGGAGGTGAGTCCTTATTCCTCTAAATGTAGATTTTTCTTCTATTATTGATTTAAAAGACTGTAGACTATTTTACTAGTGCGTCCCTTATTTGTACCACATTTGTGCTCGTGAGCGAGGTGTAAGTGAGATAAAAAGGGGGGCAGGGCTTAAGTCTCTCTACTGTGAAGTAATGTGCAGACACACACGGGCCAGTGGCTGCCTGTAAATGAATCATTCATTCCTCCCTGTCTGCCTCCTCTGACTGACACACTTTGGTCCTGGCTGTCCTGCGCTGCCTATTGTCTATAAAAAATAGAGAAGCTTTGCACGCAGTGTGAAATACAGAGCAAGAGGTGCTGCTAACTGCGAGAGGAATGTCAGTGTAATCAAAAACCGGATGAACACGGCGAAGCACCGAGGGAGGCGGGTCGCTCATTCCACTTGTGATCGAAGATGCTTGATCGTTTTGTGTTTTTATGGGTTCAGTGTTGCTGCTGCTGTTGCACACATGGCTCTAAGCTGCTGTCCTGCCCTCAACCAACAACCGTCTTACACACAAACTTGCATACCTGCAGATATTGTCATGTTTTCTTATTTAACAGCATTTGAATTTTCTTAAAACATACCTGAGCAGGCATGTCGCTCTAGTTTCTTTAATGATTTACCGACTGTCGTAGGTGTAGGCTTTGTTTGACACAAGACCATGTATCAGTCAGCCCGGTAGAGTCTTCCTGAATAATGGATGTCCCTTGTTTGTTGCTGGTTGTTTACTCTGAACTCATCATCTGCAGTGAACCGGGATCTGTCGTTACTGTAATCTGGTTAATCCTCATTGAGCTTTAGTTACAGTAAACTCCCGCGACTTAATGATCGAAATGCATTAAAAAGCAGGCCATCACTCAATGCATCCTACACCCTCGGGCAGTACTTCTGTTGGCACATTAGGCTAAAATGCTTATCACTGCATTGACTTTGTGCAACGTATTGGATTCCACACTTTGCTCTCATGTATCCCAGGGGGTACTTTTGTAGATTTCAAGGGGTATATGTGGAAAGATTAGCTTATAAATGGTACATGGACTTGCATTTATATAGCGCTTTTCTTAGTGTTTCCGACCATTCAAAGTGCTTCTCATTACATGTCATTCACACACACTCATACACAGATGGCTGCCGTGCAAGGTGCCAGGAATTAACCATCCAATGGCACAGCTTTCAGGGGGCAATTTGGGGTTCAGTATCTTCCCCACTCTGACATGGAGGAGGATCGATTTGCAAACTCAATTGGACGATGACTCGCTCACAGCTCCCCCAAACTCTAATTTAGACATTGTGACACATTTGCACAAACAAATATTGCCACAATATTCCCTTTACCATAGTTCATAGTGTAAAATGAACACTAATGTAAAAGCAGTTCAGATGAGCACCTTTGGAACTTGACTGACCTGTGGACTGGAAAACTCCCGGGTTGCACTGGCAGTACCGCGAGGCAAACGCCTCCATCATACGGTCGATCTTCTGGGCTTCACCTGGCAAACGGAAACTCCACAGGAACTGTCTGAAATGATTAAATGAAATGATTTTATTTGCGATGCCACGGGGAGTCACATGATATAGATTTGTCTGCCTCAAATGTTCCGCTGACCGTAGAGCTTGGACGAGATTGAGGTCCGCAAACTCATGCAGCTCCACAAAAGCCTGCAGCACCTTGATGTTGAAGTCATCCCTGGTGGAAAAAACAATAGAGATGAGGATATCAGATTTTCAAATATTCTATCCAAGCAATTCGTTTGTTATTTTTCAAAGAGCACGAGGAACCATCCAGAGAAGATTTCAGTTAATTCTGAACACAATGTGAACCCAGAGGACAGGGTGGGGGAAACCATATTTCCTCCATGAAAGCATTTCTCAACCTTAATTCCTGCTTCTCAGCATTCCTGTCATGTTTGGGCCTTTATTCATACCGGCCGCTGAGCGTGGAGTCTGGAAGCAATTTAAACAGCTGGCCGACGCCGAGTGTTCCTCCACCCTGAGGAGGGGAAACGGTGCGTTTGACGGATGAAAAACAGCTCAAACCAAAACCCACACAGGCTCCTTTTTGTCAGAGGTTTGTTTGGCCGTCGGAGGGGTTTTTGGAGGAAAAGTCAACAGCTGCTCTCAGACTGCGGTCCCAGCTCCTCTGATCATGTTTGTTGTACATCAGGGGGCCGTGATCCTGGTCCTGTATCATCGTTGTGTTGTCTATTGTTCAAAAAGTCGCCAGGATTTTTCAGACTTAGCATTCTGTGTTTTTTGTGGAGAGACGTTGTGAAAATGTTGAGGACAGTACAGAGAGCTTACGGGAAACAAACACCGCACTTGTTGTGCAATAACATTCTTGAGTTATTTAGATGATGACTTAGGGGGCTTTTCTTCTTCTTGTACACTATAATGATGTCTGCGGCCAAAATCAAATGAATCCTCTCCTGTGAGGATGCATAGGTTATTACAGAGACGCTTGAATGTGGCCCACTGGTTCTAAAAATGAACCTCCATATAAACAGTATGTTTTTCTCAGTGTGATGATAGATAGAGTTCATAACTGATAAACAAACCTGAATAAGACAGGAACAATAAAAAGCTCTGGTATTATGTAGGAGTCAACGCTCACTCCGCCTGCATCCATCTCCCACGATCTATTCTCCTTCCGGCTATTTTTCTTCTTCTTCCAATCCTGGTGTCCCTCTCTCTGTTGTCCCCCCCCCCCCCGTCCTCTCTTTATCTCCCTCTCTGCTCAGCATGTAATGATAGGTTTGTGCTCCTTGCATAAGCTCAATTAGTGATAATTACTGAGTGCAAACCCTCAGCCTGTGTTTAGTGTGATTTCCGCTGGGTAGGTGGCCTCTTTGATGATCCTGATGAATAAAGCCAACTGTGTGTGTGTGTGTGTGTGTGTGTGTGTGTGTGTGTGTGTGTGTGTGTGTGTGTGTGTGTGTGTGTGTTTTCATTGTTTCTGCTACCAACTCTTCATCTGTCTTCTGATGCACAAGCAGCACCTGTACTCATCTGTAAAAGAAAACAGACTGTAGCTGCTGTGATGTTCAGGCTTGTTGTAAAGCGTAACAAACTACACTTTTTTTTAAAAAGTTATTCTGCAGAACACTCTGTTTGCTTGGAGTCTATAGATTGTTTGGAGTACACTATAGATTGTTTGGAGTATCCCGCCAGCCTGAGAAATGTTTGAGATTGTTATTTTTCTCCGTGACATTCTGCCTTGTGACATTTGTGGTGCTAATCTCCGTTTCCGCTCCAAACTTCTCAAAGATCACCCGTCCATCAAAGAATGCAGCTAACACATATCGATATATGTCATCTTAAACAATCCAGTAAAGGGCAGGCTATAAAATAAGCCACCAAAAATATAAAATGCATCAGATTCTTATAAATGAAGGATATTATTAAGTAAAACAGCTAACTGGAATGGTTGCTTTGTGTTTCATGAACTGCTCAATACTTTAAAGTACCGCAGGATCTTCAAATGTGTTACTATGCAATTTAAAAAATGTTTCCAAATGAGTCATTTCAAATGAAAAACAGATGTATGATAAATCACGCGGTACATTTGGGACACTAAACCTTTGATGTGCTTCTCTCTTGGAGCTCCCTTTTCCTGGTTTTTGATTCAGTGTATTTTGTGCCCGTACTCCTCATTCGGTATGTTCTAATCTCACCCTCAGATAACACCATCCATCTCCCCAACTATGACAAGGCACCCACACTGACAGAAAGATTCATGTTGAGTGGGGCGTCGATCACGCTCTCCCTCCATCCAGCCCATAATTCCCTTCTGTGATCGCAGAGGGAGGATAAATCTCATGGAAGGAAGACTTTCTCCTGCAGCCTGATAGATGCTACGTCTTACCGCTCGCCCAAGTAGTCTCCGATGACCGTCTTGTTGAGGCCCTCGCCTTTGTAGAGGAACTGGGAGATGTCTTCAGGAGTGTGCTGGAGGAGGTCGTTCTCCAGCAGGAACTGGATTCCCTGGGGGAGGGAAAGGAGTCTCAATTGAGGACTGATGCCTTTCCAAGACTACAGAAGCAGTGGAGGCCGTCACAGGACACACACGGTACCTTCTTTGGGTCCATGTTGAACTTCTTCCTGCCCATGGCGATCTGTTTGTTTCTCTGGGAGGTTTTACTGGAACACAGGCACATTTAATTTGAGTTACTTCCACTTACCTGAACAACACGGAAAATAAAAGGATTGCCAAGTACCTGAATGTCACAACACAACAATATACTTTATTTATAGTCGCGAGAACAGAGAATACTTATTTCCTGCCACATCTGTTCAACCCATTATGTGTGCATGCTTGAGCCTAATCTACAAAACATGAGCACAGAGAAGCTGGGCACGCACACTGCTGATCATTGACTGTCATTATTTGTTTCATGCAGGTAGAATGACATTTAATAAGTCAGCGTTTGATCTACACAAACAACCCGGTAGATATGGTGACCTTATACTCATATAAAGTCACATCCAGGCCTATCTATGGCAGCCTGCATCTTCGTCATCCAACTGCCTTATGCAAAACTCAAACTAGATGCAGGTAGACACAAGATAGAGTCACTCAGCCATGATTATGATGCTGGATATTTACAACTAGGGGTATAAAAAAAATAGAATTAGTGTTATTTAGGGCTTTAGAGATCGCAGAGGTCACGTTCTGCAAATTAATGTCACAGATATCTTTTAATTTAAAGGCTGGTAATACTTTTACATATATACATTTATTGGTACCAGCCAATAAATGTATATATGAGGGCTCTGAAACCTTTATGTAAAGAAACTTTACTGCCTTTAAATGAATAACAACAGTTCCAGAAAATATTACTGAATTAAATGTACAATTATTATATGAAAATATCTAAATGACCTATTGCTTTGGCCCTTGTGTCATAATATTCTAATTAAAATGCTTTATAAGTTACACTTTATACACCTTTATCTCAATATGTTGAATTTACACAGTGATTGAAAATTCTTGATTGACCCTCTGTTGCTGATATATTAGAGATGTTAACATCACGTGCACAAACTGCACCGGTGACTCCAGTTAATTACCTTTCTCCAACACACGTCAGCTGCTCGATCTCCGTCATGACCTCTGCTATCTCAAACTTCAACCTCTGAGAGAAAAGAGGGAGACAGTAGGTTTCTTTCTGTAAGTTATAGTGGGGGGTGCTTTAAGGCATGCAAAGGACAGAGAATGTACTGTACAGTAAGCAGTGATGTACTGCTGGTCCATTTGCATTAGGTTACATTACAGCATGCAAATAGACCTACAGGAGATAGGCAAAAGGAATCATCTGTTATCAGTCATACAGTACAGGACATGTATCAGAAAAAGGACAGTTACAATGCACTGCTTATGAACAGAGGCTTCACATCAAATTTCCCTTTTGCATATTGTATATTATACACATTATGTGCAAACACGCACCTCAATATCATCCAGGAGCTCTTTCTTCCTGCGGCGGATGTTTGACAGCTCATCCCTCTCCTCCAGGGACAGATCCTCAGGAACTGAAGCATTTGATGGAGAAAACATAGCAGATAGCAAAAAAGTCATTCCTGCTCCTCGTGTAACGTTGACAGCTGCATTGACTGTTTCGCCTTGTTCAGCAGAGGCGACACATAACATGCGTGTTCATC